>NC_092155.1:26040001-26412501 GCF_045791955.1 Oncorhynchus clarkii lewisi | reverse complement strand
TCTGTGCATTCAAATTGCCATCGAAAAAATGCAATTGTGTTCGTTGTCCGCAGCTTATGCCTGCCAATACCATAACCCCACCGCCACGTTGGGGCACTCTGTTCACAACGTTAACATCAGCAAACCGCTCACACACACGATTGCCATACACGTGGTCTGCGGTTGTGAGGCCGGTTGGACGTACTGCAAAATTATCTAGAGCGACATTGAAGTTGGCATGGTGGACATTCCTGCAGTCAGTATGCCAATTGCACGCTCCCTAAAAACATGAGACATCTGTGGCATTGTGTTGATAAAACTGCACATTTTAGAGTAGTCTTTTATTGCCCCCTGCACAAGGTGCACCTGTGTAATGATCATGCTGTTTAATCAGCTTCTTGATATGCTACACCTGTCAGGTTGATGGATTATTTTTGCAGAGGAAATGTTCACTAACAGAGATGTAAAAAAAATTGGAACATTTCTGGGAGATTTTATTTCCGCTCATGAAACATGGGACCAACACTTTACATGTAGCGTTTTTATATTTTTGTTCAGTGTATATTTAGTCCCTATTTTGTTTTGTATTTCGTGGATTTCATTTAGAAAAAGCACATAGTGTCACTCAGAAACCTGCAGCCACTAGTTAGCTGGTCATTTGACATTCGAAGTTAGCGCCGTTCTACTGCGAAACAGCACCACAGAGTTCTATCACAGAAAGAAGAATGAGACAGCTGTTTCACCAGTTGTATAATGGGAGAAGATGGAGCGAGATCGATTTTGGCGGTCATCCTGCACTTTTTCCCATCAATTAAACATTTGATCTCAATACAGTTTGCTGTTTCCAAAAATATAATCTGTTACGAACAGAGTGGACTATGTTTTGTAAACTTTAGTTTTAAAAAATGGCGTTGTTTAGGAGTGCAAGGGCGAATTGATCTATTGCAAACGCACACTTCACAGAGTAGCTGTTCCCTAATGGAAATATGCAAATACATGCTGGAACGTGCCAATAGATCTCGCTAGCTCGTGCTTCGCTATGTCCATCTCCAGACTTGTTCTGCTCACTATGATTAACCACTATGATTAATTTGCTCCCATTGGAAATGACAGGCTGTGGTCTATCTTGGGTTAGTTATAATAACCTTTGGTTCTATTGAGCAGTGACCACTTTTTTATCATGCCCATGATGACCAAATAATGAAAGACAAGCACTGTAGTTTTGAGTTCCACAAAGTGGGTGTGGAAGAGGTGATTTTTTTTTGTTGCTATCTATAAATAAGGACAAACCACCCGTTGCTGGCAATCTGGATGGTAAATTGCTGAGATTGGTCAATGAATACATTGTGACTCCTGTTTGCCACATCTTCAATTGAATCTTAGAAGACTGTGTGCCCTCAGACATGTAGGGAGGCAAAGGTCATTCCGCAACTCAAGAATAGCAGAGCACCCATGAATGGTTCAAACAGATGACCAATCAGCCTGTTACAAGTGCTTAGCAAGGTTTTGGAAAACACTGTTTTTATATTTTTTTTATAGAAAACAACTTAACAGACTTTCAGCATGCTTATAGGGAAGGGCACTTAACATTCTCTGCACTGACACAAATGACTGATTGCCTGAAAAAATGTATAGTAAGAAGATTGTGGAAGCTGTTTTGTTAGACTCCAGTGCAGCTTTTGATGCCATTGATTGTCACGTTCTGACCATAGTTTTTTTGTGTTTTCTTTGTTTTAGTGTTGGTCAGGACGTGAGCTGAGTGGGCATTCTATGTTGTGTGTCTAGTTTTCACATTTCTATGTTTGGCCTGATATGGTTCTCAATCAGAGGCAGGTGTTAGTCATTGTCTCTGATTGGGAACCATATTTAGGTAGCCTGTTTGGTGTTGGGTTTTGTGGGTGGTTGTTTCCTGTCTATGCACCAGATAGGACTGTTTTGCACACAGTTGTTGTTTTGGTATTTTGTAGTGTTCACGTCTAGGGTCTTTATTAAACATGTTGAACTCTAACCATGCTGCGCTTTGGTCCGATCCTTCGTCCACAGAAGAAAGCCGTTACAGATTATAACCTATTGCTGAAAAAAATGTAGGTGTTATGGATTTGCATCCCCTGCCTTATTATGGATTGAATGTTCCCTATCTAATAGAAAACAGGGTTTTTGTTAATGGACAAGTCTCTCTCGTGTATTCAGTTGTGTGGTGTACCACAGGGCAGCTGGGTAGGGCCATTGTTTTTACAAAATGATGTTCCACTGACCTTGAATAAAGCCTGTGTACGCTGGTGACTCAAGTATACACGCCGGCTGCAAGTGTAAATTAAATAACTGAGACACTTAACATAGAGCCTCAGTCAGTTTTAGAATGGATAACTAGCAATAGGTTGGTGCTAAATGTCTCAAACTAAAAGCATAATTTTGCGACAAATCATTAGCTCAATGCTAAATCTTGTTTAGATATTGAATGATGTGGCTATTGAGCAAATTGAGGAGACTAAACTGCTGCATGTAACCCGAGATGGCAAGCTTTCATGGTTAAAACATATAGACACAATGGTTGCTTAAATGGGAAGAGGTTTGTCCATGATAACGCGTTGCTCTGCCTTCTTGACATCTCAGTCGACCAGACAGATACTACAGGCCTTAGTTTTGTCGCACCTGGACTACTGCTCAGCTATGTGGTCATGTGCGGCAAAGAATGACAGGTAAATTGCAGTTGGTCCAGAACAAAGCAGCATGTGATGTACACGGAGGGAAGCTTCAGTAACATGCATGTCAGTCTCTCCTGGCTCAAAGTTGAGGAGAGATGAACTGCATCACTATGGGTCTTTGTGCGAGGTATTGATGTGTTGAAGGTAACGAACGGTCTGTTCAAGCAGTTACATAGTTCGGACACTCATTGGCACAACACAAGACATGCAACCAGAGGTATCTTCACAGTCCCCAGGTCCAGAACAGAGGCTGGGAAACTATATTAAATAGAGCTATGACTACATGGAACTCTGTGCCAGCCCAGGTAACACAAGCTAGCAATAATAACAGTTTTTTTTAATTATAAAAGAACACCATACTGCACAAAGGGGACTGTGAAGAGACACAGACATGTTATGTCTTGTATTGTAATTTGCACTGTACTATGTGCATATGTATATTTCAGTCCTTGACTAATCATTTTCTGTTATTCAGTTGAAGTCAGAAGTTTACTTACACCTTAGCCAAATGCATTTGAACTAAGTTTTTCAAAATTTATGACATTTAATCCTAGCAAAAATTCCCTGTGTTAGGTCAGTTAGGATCACCACTTTATTGTAAGAATGTGAAATGTCAGAATAATACTAGAAAGAAGGATTTATTTCAGCTTTTATTTCTTTCATCACATTCCCAGTGGGTCAGCAGTTTACATACACTCAATTAGTATTTGCTAGCATTGCCTTCAAATTGTTTCACTTAGGTCAACCGTTTTGGGTAGCCTTCCACAAGCTTCCCACAAAAAGTTGGGTGTATGTTGGCCCATTCCTGCTGACAGAGCTGGTGTAACTGAGTCTGGTTTGTAGGCCTCCTTGCTCGTACACGCTTTTTCAGTTCTGCCCACAATTCTTCTATAGGATTGAGGTCAGGGCTTTGTGATGGCCACTCCAATACCTTGACTTTGTTGTCCTTAAGCCATTTTGCCACAACTTTGGAAGTATGCTTTGGGTCATTGTCCATTTAAAGACCTATTTGCGACCAAGCTTTAACTTCCTGATTGATGTCTTGAGATGTGGTTTCAATATATCCACAATTTTGCTTCCTCATGATGCCATCTATTTTGTGAAGTGCACCAATTCCTCCTGCAGCAAAGCACCCCCACAACATGATGCTGCCACCCCCGTGCTTCACGGTTGGGATGGTGTTCTTCGGCTTGCAAGCCTCCTCCTTTTTCCTCCAAACATAACGATGGTCATTATGGTCAAACAGTTCTATTTTTGTTTCATCAGACCAGAGGACATTTCTCCAAAAAGTATGGTCTTGTCCCCATGTGCAGTTGCAAACCGTTGTCTGGCTTTTTTATGGTGGTTTTGGAGCAGTGGCTTCTTCCTTGCTGAGTGGCCTTTCAGGTCAATATAGGACTTGTTTTACTGTGGATATAGATACTTTTGCTGTTGTTCTGGGATTGATTTGCACTTTTCGCACCAAAGTAATTTCATCTCTAGGAGACAGAATGCATCTCCTTCCTGAGCGGTATGACGGCTGCGTGGTCCCATGGTGTTTATACTTGCGTACTATTGTTTGTACAGATGAACGTGGTACCTTCAGGTGTTTGGAAATTGTTCCCAAGGATGAGCCAGACTTGTGGAGGTCTACAATTATTTTTCTGAGGTCTTGGCTGATTTCTTTGGATTTTCCCATGATGTCAACCAAAGAGGCACTGAGATTAAAGGTAGGCCTTGAAATACATCCACATGTTCACCCCCAATTGACTCAAATTATGTAAATTAGCCTATCAGAAGCTTCTAAAGCCATGACAGCATTTTTTGGAATTTCTCAAGCTGTTTAAAGGCACAGTCAACTTAGTGTATTTAAACTTCTGACCACTGGAATTGTGATACAGTGAATTATAAGTGAAATAATCTGTCTGTAAGCAATTGTTGAAAAATTACTTGTCTCATGCACAAAATAGATGTCCTTGCCAAAACTATAGTTTGTTAAGAAGAAATTTGTGGAGTGGTTGAAAAACTGGTTTTAATGACTCCAACCTAAGTGTATGTAAACTTCAGACTTCAAATGTATATATTATGTAATGTTTCACGCAATTCTCTATTGAATGAACATATTTGTCTAATCCTTGAATGAATTCATTTTATGGGTGAACGTCCTACGCGCAAGCTAGTACAATGCTAGCTAGCAAACACTTGTTAGTGCCTAGCTTCTAATTCTAAATGTAATTTCAACACCTGTGCTGTTGGTGGCAGTAACACATCGTCCTCTCTCTGTCACCAATTGACATCTTGTCTCATCTCACAGTGTCTGTGGTGTGAGAAGGTATCTTCTGGAGCCAGACCCTATTGGAAGAAACGTAAATACTTATTTGCTTATTGGGTGTATTGTATGTACTCATAGAACCTAGCGGTCAAACAGGGAAATGGTTCCAATGGTTTTTCCACCATTCACTTCTTTCTCCCATAAGGGATTTTAGAAAAATATATGGTGGAAAAACGATTGGAACCATTTCCCTGTTTGACCACTAGGTTTTATGGGTATTATGACAACTCCACTGTGGGGCTCTGTGGATGGATGTTTTAGATCTTATGTTGGAGAATTATGAAAGGACAAATGTTGTTTTTATAGCGTCTTATTGTTAATGGTTTGTCTGGACTGGGGGACATGTTTAGTGTCATTCTCTCTCTCTTTCACAACAACCCTGTTCTCTCTGCTCTGCTTTTTATACCCCTAGCCCACCAATCCATCATTGTCCCCCACGATGAAATCGGGGAGGGGCATGTGAATCTGTCTCTGTCCCGTACGTTCATTCATACGTTTTTATCTCAGACAGCACTGGCCTGATTTTGACGAAACTTGGGTGAATGATGCATTGAGATCAGCCATTTACAAATTACGCTGATTGCCCAGATAATGGCGCTATAACAAGAGACGGAAAATGCAAACTTTGAAAGTTCACGCCCCTCACACTGTTTTACCTAAAGTCATGAAAGGCGATACATCGGTCCCTCTCCTCAAAAGGAACACATTGATGTATTTTCCTCAATTTAGAATTTTGTGAAAAACAATTAAAATGCTACTCTTTTGGCACCGATCTGCATGAAACTTGATTTACAAAGGTCCAGACCAGTACCTAAAACAACATTGCCGCAATTGACCAATAAACATTCACGTGGGCGTGTTCTGGAACATACATGCATATGAGTCAGTCAAGAATATTCATATTGTAGCACAATTTGGTACACGTGCTGCAAACACTGTCAAGATTCAACATATGCGAGAACATTCATATCAGTGGTGCCATAACGGGCACATGTTTATATATTTTGATCTGTTTGACTCAGAATGCTGAAATTGGTCTTGCCATAGTTTTATTTTTGCCTCCATAGAGTCTACGGGAGTGGACAAGTGAGTGGACAAGTGCTCCCTCTCCGGCCTCTAGGTCACCAGGCTGCTCGTTTTGGCGCACACCTGTCACCGTCGTTACACGCACCTGCGCGTCGTCAGACTCACCCCATCACTCCCTTGATTACCTGCCCTATATATGTCACTCCTTTGGTTCCTTCCCAAATGTTATTGTTTCATGTCTGTGCGTTGTTCTTGTTTTGTATTATGGTCTGTTTATTTTATTAAAACACTCACTCCCTGAACATGCTTCCCGACTCGCAGCGCACATCCTTACAGAATGAAGCATTATGGAGTGTTTTTTCGAGTTAGGTGGGAATGAAGTTGGGTCTGGGAGCTGCTACAGGCTTTCATGCCTCAGCCCGGATCGACAGACTCTCATGCCTCGACCGGCTCGCTGGTCTTTCATGCCTTTGCCGGATCGCCAGGCTCCCCTGCTTCCACTGGCTCTTACACCTCAACCTTGATCGCCAGGCTCCCTTGCCTCAGCCGGTCTGTCAGATTCCCGCGTACCAGCCGGCGACAGGTTGCCGCGCATCAGCGGGGGTGACCGGTCTGCTCATGATCCCGGGCATCGTCCTTTGGGTTGGCGTCCTGCGCCTGGAGCTGCACTTCGGGGAGGGGGTTCAGTTACGCGTGCTCCAACTCCGGCTTCCAGGTCACCAGGCTGCTCGTTATGGCGCACACCTGTCACCATCGTTACGCGCACCAGCGCATCGTCAGATACATGGACTCAATCACTCCCTTGATTACCTGCCGCTTTGGTTCTTTCCCCATGCGTCTTCGTTTCTGTTTCATGTTCTTGGTTTTTATTAAATCGCCCACTCACTCCCTGAACGTGCTTCCCGACTCTCAGCGCACATCGTTACGAGTAAATCCGCCTGCTAGCCACTGCTTGTCCACTAAGTCATGTCAGCCCCAGGTAAATATGTTCTACATAATTTAGTTATCATATTATACTGGAGTTGTTGTTCTTCTCATAAATTGCATCTTTGCAGGATAGCTGTCTGTGTTCATAGGCCCCTTTTCAGTACATGACTGACGTTACACACAGAAGCTCAACTTTTGGCTGTATAAAGAAAGTAATCGCCATCTGCTCCCGTTCAACCTAGCATAGAATTACATTTTGTATTACTTAAACAAAATAACTGTTTTGGCATCTCAAACGCGTAAGATGGTTGGTCTTTGCAAAATAACTATTTTGGATGTAGCGGTTGTCAGCCAGAATGCTAATGTACATTGACAGGCAGTAGCAAAGGCTATCCAAAAAGCCATTGTACTGGTTAGTTTTATAAGTATAATACAGTTGATTTGCGACAATTAGACATTATTTTAGCAGGACACTCGTATGAGCCGCAAAATCCACTGTAGGCGTTTTTGGAATTCGTTACATTATCATACGTTTAGCAAATTCGTAACATATAATACGAGTTGTTATTCGTGACACATACGAAAGGGGTGATGGACATGGTTACCAATTATTTATTTAACTAGGTAAATCCGTTAACGTTATTTACAATGACACCGGCCAAACCCGGACAACGCTGGGCCAATTGTGCGTCTATGGGACGGCCGGTTGTGATACAGCCTGGATTCGAACCAGCCTGGATTCGAAACAGAATATTACAAAATGGGTGTTCTGCCACCAACTTGTGCCCAATGCCCTCATGCTGCAATGTTTGAGAACACAAAGGGTGTAAATGTGAATCTGTTTGACATCACAAACTGTGACTTGAGTCTCTTCCTGAATGAATAGATAACTGAACTAGTGTTTTTCTTCACCAGGGTTGTAATCATTACTTCACACCTTAGCTAACGGAAACCGTTTAGCAACGGAAACAAGTTTCTATTGGACAAATTCAGTTAGGTCCCTTCCCATTTCGTTCTGTTGGGTTCCTAGTGAATACACCCCTGCTTCTACTCCACATTCCTCGAGGCTCTCAACTGAAACTTTACCCTCTCCCGAATTGTTGAAGTAGGAAAAGGATGTATGAAATGTCTTATTTCAATACTAAAAAAGACCATCCCAATTTTGACAAGTCAATTCATGTTCTTACATTTAAATGCACAATGTAAAAATGTTCTTTGCTTCCAAAACAAAATATCTTTACTTTCAGTAGTTTACAAAAAGGAAACGTGCAAACATCTGCTGGTCTCAATCTCCCCACTCTTGGTCTAGGTGTCTGTAATCCAGGAGCAATTTTTCAGTAAAAAGAAAGCTAGTCAATCTTTTTGTTTTCCTACCTTAGAGGTAGGAATGTGGAAATGGGTGCAGCGATACATCTGGGTGATTCCATGCCAGCGTAGCCTGGAAATATTTTTGGAATCTCAGATTGTTCTGGCAAGTGTCACATAGTAACTTCATTGGGAGGAAGGATGATTGACAGTGTTTACATTTGTATCACAAACCATTTTTGAGAAAATCATGAAAGTGGCAATTGTAGTCCCCCTTTAGACCTATACATGCCCTCCTGTAAGACCTATGATCTGTGAAACGTTTATATGATAGACATCTTGTAACTACTTTTATAGTGTTTTTAAGTATGGAGTTGTCTAGATTCTGAAATGTCATTTTTCACCATTCAAAATATTAATTTTAAGTACCCATTTTGTGTATTTTTAGACTTTGTTTGCCATCCAGCCACTACCTGATAAGAATCGTAAGCAGTGGTCAAAATCCTTCGACTGGAATTCGATTCTGAGCAGGACGACCGCAGATTCTTGACAGTTAATCACAAATTTCCCTGTTGCACCGTAATGAAACTCCCCCTGGGTATTTTCCCCAATAGGATTTGTGTAATGCTATTATTCCTGTGTATTCGAGATAAGAAAAAGCTTGCTGTGTAAAAGGCTAACTACGTTGCTGTAAACTTAGATTATGTGAAATTACTTTTGTTCCTTGCAGTTTCCATTGAACGAGTGGTACGTTGTGGGGAGTCCATTGGTGTCCAGCAATACGGCCCACTTTTGTTAATGCCATACAATCATTTCCTTAATGCAGAATCTCCAATGCATGAGCTTTAATAACACCAGTTAACACTCCCCACATTTGCATCCATAACTCCATATTCATGTTTAGCTTTTTATCAATATGAATGTATTATAATACTATTTCCTCAGGTTACCCATCCCCTCACCAGGGTCCTGGAAGTTACTCCACGGCACCCTACTCTGTTCCTCATGGTGGGTATGGTGACCCTAACCATGCTCCCCCACTGGTTGACTTCCATATTGGCTACAACCACAAACAACTCCACCCAGGCCAGTCTGTGATGCACCAGCCTGTGCCCATGCCTGAATATGGGGTACCTCAAATGGGCCAAGGCTATGGTGGTCCCATGCCTGGGCCTGAATTCGGTGCACCTAACTCGGGCCCTCCTGCAGCCGTCTCCCCAGCCCATGCAGCAGTTTTGCCTCTTGGAGTTCCACCTGGTCTGGAGTACCTAACACAGGTAGGTTTGCTTGGAGAGAGTATAACAGGCTGTCAAATACACAGATTTCACAAACATCCCTCTGCATGGCACACATGCACTCAGGGACTTCTGAGTGGCACAGCGGTCTAAGGCACTGCATCTCAGCCACAGAGGCATCACTACAGACCCTGGTTCCCCCCCTTCATCTACACTGATTTGAAGTGGATGACATTAAGGGATCATAGCTTTCACCTGGGTTCACCTGGTCAGTCTGTCATGAAGGATGTTGCTAATGTTTTGTACACTCTCATACTCTGTTCTGCGTTTCAGATTGACCAGATCCTTATACACCAAAAAGTGGAGTTGCTGGAAGGTGAGCTTGCTAGTCTTATGTGAGAACAGAAGTAAAGGCATTGTAAAAATCGATAAATCACGAGGAGAAAGTGACCACCGCCAAACTACTGTTTTCCTGTTTACGTTCCTGCGTTTGTCCTCTCACCTTCCCCACCATCCCCTCTTCCTTCTCCTCCCTCCGTTCCCCTCTCCTTAGTGTTCATTGGCTTTGAGACCAACAACCAGTACGTGATCAAGAACAGCCTGGGTCAGAAGATCTACAAGGCCAAGGAGAAGAACGACTGCTGCACACGCAACTGCTGCGGTGCCCTGCGTAGCTTCGAAATGAAGATCCAGGACAACACGGACCGCGAGGTCATCCGCCTCATACGACCCTTCCGCTGTGCCTCCTGCTGGTGCCCCTGCTGCCTGCAAGAGGTACAATGGGGCGCTGAACCCTGAGACAAATATTTGACTATGTAACCAGGAAAGAAAATGCATAAAATCATCATTGAGTCTTGATGTGTTAGGAGTAAAGGGACAGGTCACCGAAAATGCAATTGTTTTATTTAGCCTCAGGTTAGCATTGCTATACAACACTGTATGAAGTACAAGTTAACGATGCTAATGCTAAAAATAAACTCTTGGACTCAAAGCCATTTTGGAATGTCCTACCAAATACTTAGTGTCTGTGCTTTGTAAAGATCCATGAATGACGCTGACTGGTCCTTTTGTCAGTCCAAGCCCTCTCCCAGACCGTCTTGATCTGGTGCCATCTCGTCACCTTTCAGCTCTGTCTCTAGTGAATCACATTTTCTGGCAGGCTAACCACAGTACATTCTGACCTGTGGCATTATTTAGAACTCTGGATCTGGACTCGCTCGGGCCCCTGATAGGATCTCTGGTATTCGGGTACAGGTGGAGCTGTGAAGTATAGTACATTTCTAAGGTCCCTTATGACTGCAGTGTCACACATTAGTTCAGTGTCTATGTAGACACAGCCCCACAGTTACCATGTGAAGCATATTACCTTTGTCATGATAGTGATTGCAACGCCAATATCAGACACCAATGCACTCATCAAATTAGTGCCATATTACCTGCTGAAGCGAGCTTTGCAGTAAGCCAAGCACATGCTATTTAAAGACAGTGTACAGACCGAAGCCTATTATAAACATGGTCAAATACCTTTCAAATGTTGTGTCCCTCAGCTCGAGGTCCAAGCCCCGCCTGGCACCACCATAGGCTATGTGTCCCAGGACTGGAACCCCTGCGTGCCCAAGTTCTCCATCAAGGGGGCCAACACGGAGACCGTAATGAAGCTGGAAGGACCCTGCTTTGCCTGCAACTGCTGCGGGGATGTGAATTTTGAGGTTAAGGGTCATACAGTTTGGGCTTTCTTTCGGTGAAATCGGTTCATAACAGTCCTATTTAACTAGAACAAACCTAATCTTTGGACTTTTAGACCAGAAAAGATTGGCTAAGTTACCCTTTTGTCTACACACATCTAATCCTTTCAGAAGTAGGGATGTGATGAGGTGCAGTGGCCAGAAATCTTTGTCTCTGACCCATGTGTTTTGCTGCACACTCGTAGCTGACGGGGGAAGATGGAGGCAAGCCCATCGGCCGCATCAGTAAGCAGTGGGGTGGCCTGATAAAGGAGGTCTTCACCTACACGGACAACTTTGGCATTCAGTTCCCCATGGACCTGGACGTCAAGATGAAGGCTGTGCTCATGGGTGCCTGCTTCCTCATCGTAAGTCCCATTTGTCTGTTTAAAAAAAAAAAAATTGAATCACAGAACTTGACACGTGTAAATCCTATTACTATGCTGTTAAGATAAGCAGTTGTTGGAGGAAATTTAGTTGACATTTCTTATTTTCTGCCTCACAGGATTTCATGTTCTTCGAGAAGGACTGAGCACTTGAGTCAAACTCTCTTTCTGTTCCCATTTGCAATCCCCCCTTTTTTTTCCTGATTCTGTTTGATACTCCTTCCTTATTTGAAACCTTAGAGGAAGCTGCCAATCCTAGAACTCTTTCTGTGTAACACGTGAGGTCTTATCTGATGAGCTTACATAGCCTCTGGACTGTTTCTGTCTATCCACCCGAATGTAAGAATCAGCAACTGGGCTATGAGACATAAGCCTTAGTTGTCTTTCATGGGTTTCTCCACTCTCTCCACTGAGTTTTTATCTGTTTTTTGCATTTGTTCTATCAAATTGATTTCTTGGTTATCTATGTACATTTGGGGGTTCAAAACAGTATGGAAACTTTACATGTTCTTCAATACTTTTTCAGTATTTTCTTTTTAGTCACTGCCATGGAAAGTATTTTATCATACCAAACTGCTTCAGTTGCAGTATTACATTCTAGATTCTTTATTTTAGTGTCAAATTATGATTACTTACTGTTGTCACCTGTCAAATCCACTTCAATCAGTGTAGATGAAGGGGAGGAGACGGGTTAAAGTAGGATTTTTAAGCCTTGAGACTGTGTATTTGTGCCATTCAGAGGGTGAATGGGCGAGACAAAAGATTTGTGCCTTTTGAATGGGGTATGGTAGCAGGTGCCAGGCAAACCGGTTTGTGTCAAGAACTGCACCGCTGCTGACTTCTTCACGCTCAACAGTTTCCCGTGTGTATCAAGAATGCTCCGCCACCCATAAGCCACCTTGACACAACTGTGGGAAGCATTGGAGTCGGCATCCCTGTGGAACGCTTGTGGAGTCCATGCCCTGACGAACTGAGGCTGTTCTGAGCGCAAAAGGGGGTACGACTCCAATATTAGGAAGGTGGTCCTAATGTTTTGTACACTCAGTGTAAATTTATCCAGGCCTCAGTTGTTCCTTGACAAGCACCATTCATTCACACTGTCGATCATTTTAATGTTACTACTTCTGATAGTAACTATATCCACTGGGGAAGTGGGAGAGAGTGAGGTGGCTGCCATCTGAGTCGACATCTTTTTTTTGCAGCAGTGATTGTCAGAGATTCAAGGAGCTATCATCATTAAGTGACATAATTGATACGAAGCATTGTGTATTTACATTCATCCACTTAAAAAACAACAACTTTGTCCCAGAATCATTTACCTGCAGGGCACGCCTTCATGAAGGAATGTACCTGACTTACCTGACTTAAGGGACATAGTGAAGAGTTGGGGCCAATTTCTTGGTAAACTGTTTCCTTTGGTGTTAAATACAGTGTCATTTTGTTCATGGGGTGAGTATGATGACTCGTTGCACTGTTTAGGGAAAGTGTTATATTTGTATTAGGCAATAAGGTTCTGGTTTCAATCAGTAGTGCTGAAGATCAGCATTATAGCGTGATTGAAATTTAAATGCAAGATTTCTGCATTTGCAGTAAACGCTGCATATGTCGGCTCAATCGAAAATGACTTTTTGAATTTCAACCATGCTTATCTTCGGCACTACAGATTGAATCCAGCCCTGGGGTCAAACAGTTGTGGTAAATAAAGCAGTTTTGTACCTTTTTTTTTCGTTCTGCGTGACCTGTATTTTTACACTCGGGTCTCGATTCAATCCGTATCGCTGGAGAGCTTTGCTGCAGCGCAAAGTACAGTTAAAGCCAATGTTCCTGCACTGACGGTCAACGCCGCTGATGCCGGCTCAATCGGAAATGACTCATTTCATTCCCGCTACAGCATGTCAGTGTTACGGATTGAATTGAGTCTTAGGTCTGTGATTCAATCCGATCACCTCTTCCTGGCTATGCATCTTTTTAAAGGTAATGTTTCCGCATTTGCGGAGATCACATTAAAAATGAACGCAGAGGTCGGCTCGGAAATGAACACATCTTCCGCCGTCCTGGATTGAATCCTGAACTAGGTTTTGCAAGTGACAGACTCCACTAGGCCAGTGGCCACTGAGGGTGGTTGGGATGGAGAGAGGTGCTTATGAAGCCCAGCAAAATGACAGACCTGTTAATAATTGGAGAAGCAGATCCTGTGGCCTTACAGGCTTTTCGTCTCTCTCCAGTCTCCATCCACCTTTTTCCAAGTCATGGGCCTAATTACATTATGGCCCTTAGTCTCATTCCATAACTCTTAACCATTCCTAAAACGTTAGTGGCAATGTGCCAGGAGGGCCTGAAATATAACCAAGCCCTGTAGTAGACAGGAAAAAGGCCGGGACCACAAAGGGAGCAGTGCTCTCATTACCCCCCCCCCCCCCCCCCTTGCTGGACGCATGCTGAGGTGCAGGTTAAAATAAACTCATGTCCTTCCCTAGTACTATGGATTCTCCAGCCCTATGTGACCAGCTCCTGTAACGCTGTAGTTTTAGACAGCATAAGGAGAAGCTCACAATTCACCTCAACTAAAGTGGTAAAGGAAGTCAAAGCAGAGAATTGACAAACACTTCCTCTGAAAGGAAATTACATCACTCTGTAGATCATCTTTTTATTCTTACAACATCCCAACTCTCTTGACTGGGTGTAAATTGAGGGGCATGAGTCACATGTACACATCACTAGCGCACAATTTGTATCAACATTTTATTCAACAAATATAATCAATGCTAATACAATACAGTGCCTTGCAAAAGTGTTCATACCCCTTGAATTTCTTCATTTTATTGGGGTAAAGTGGGATTGAAATGGATTTAATTGTAATTTCTTTGTCAACAATCTACACAAAATTCTCTTAAATGAGGAAGTAAAATATATTTTTTCATGATAAATCAAATATTCATAACTAAAATAGTTGTTGCATACGTATTCAGCCTCTTTGTTTAGGAAAGCCTAAATTAGTTCAGGAGTAGATGTGGCTTAACAAATCACCTAAGTTACATGGATTTGTTTATTTACTAACTCTTTCTCTGTCCCCCGTACACACATCTGTAAAGTCAAGTATTGAATTTCGAGTACAGATTCAACTAAGAAGCTTTTCGAAAGAATCAAAGAAGGATAATGAAAGTGGGCAACAATAACAAATCAGACATTGAATAGCTCTTTAAATCATGGCCAAGTGAATTGTTATGCTGTGGATTATGTATTAAACCACCCAGACATAAAAAATAGTCATCCTGAACTGAGCTGCAGGACAGGAATGAAACTGCTGTGTTGCCATGGGCATTCACTTTTCAGCAGGATAATAACCTAAAAAACACAAGGCCAAATCTACACACGAGCTGCTTACCAAGAAGACAGTGAATGTACATGAGTGGCCAAGTTAGTTTTGACTTAAATCTGCTTAAAAATCTATGGCAATACTTCAACATTGCTGTCTAGCCATGATCACCAACATCTTGACAGAGCTTGATTAATTTTTAAATTAATAATGGACAAATATTGCACAATCCGGGTATATGAAGCTCTTATAGACGTATCCAAGAAGACTCACAGATGTAAGCGACGCCAAAAGGTGTTTGTAACATGTATTGAGTCAAGGACCTGAATACTTAATGCAATTACTATATTTTAGTTTTTAAAATGTTAGAATTTTTGTATCCCTTTGACAGAGTATTTGGTGTAAATTTTTGACAAAATAACAATTCAATCAATTTGAATCCCACTTTGTAACACCATAAATTGTGAAGAAATCCAAGGGGTCTGAATACTTTTGTACGGCACTCAACAAATTCATCATGATACACAACTACTTTTGAGAACAGAGAGGGCGTGGCTGTCTGTCACGTCATTAAAAAAGACTAAACAGAATTGTAAAAAGGGATAAAAATTGTATTTTGGAGGACTGTAATGTCTTTATGGTTCACTTCATATATATTCCATTCCTTTTTAATCAACCATCCCATCTCTTAAATTCCTCAAATAGCTCCTCAGTCCCTCTTCAATTTCATAAATCTTTATTGTCCTCTGTTTCCAGTATCCCTCCATCCCCACACCTCTCATACTCCTCGTCTCTCCATGGCAGCAGCCTCTCTCTCTCCGTCCCTCCTCTCCCTTTCTCCTCCTCCAGTCCTCTCCTCCCGTACCATTCTGAACAGGTAGCGGCTGGCCAGCTGTAGATCCCACTGATAGCGGGACAGGATCCTTAGGCAGTCGTCACGAGAACACAGGCTCAGAGAGTGCAGCTGCTCCATCTGAGAAGGAAGGAGGGAATGAGCGAGAGCGAGGAGAGAGCACAAGGTTGGTGCATCACATTTAATATTACATCATTTTTGCATTCTTAGTAAACTAGGTTGGTCGATGGAGAATACATTTTGAAGTACATGGAAATAATACATGTATTAAGTATGAATTAGAGTAATTCTGTCTAACCTTGAGTTGTTGCTGGGCCCTTATAGGGTTCCATTCATTGCAGTGAAGTGCGTTCCGAACCTCCTCATTGGTCACTCCATGCACTGCTTCCGTGACCTGACCAATCAGACTAGAGGACCTTAGAACTTCAGGCCAATCACAAAGCCTGAATTCTGTAATATGTCTATCAACTCAAGAACTAAAGATCATACATCCATTCAATACCTGGGCTATGAAGGCTTCCCTGGTGTGTTGAACTTGAGACGGGTTCCTCTCCCTCTCTCGTTCCCTCACCACCCACTCCTTTTCTTGATTCCTCTCCTTGTCCCCATAGTCATCCAGTGCTGGTTTGGACCATGCCATGTGGGCCATTTTGCCCAGGTCGCTGCCCCCCATGGTCTGCTGCAGCTGGGGCTGGGGTGGCTGTAGCATCTGCTGCTGAGGATTCTTTTGAGGTTGTGGAGGCCACAAGGAACCTGGGGATGGATTTACAGGCCTCCGATCTCGGAACAAGGCCACCTGGGGAATCTTGACGCGTTTGAGGTTGGGCGGGAGCGGTCGAGGTGGGGGGTTGATGCTGGCCTCGCTGAACCGATGGGGATCCTGCTGCACCACAACGCTGCGGGCAACCATGGCGTTGGGGAGGGGTCCACGACGGGGGTCCACCTTGACCCCTCCTAAGGTCCTGCTCTGGGGACCACTCAGGACAGACTCCAGACTCCTGGTCATACCTGGGGACAGATGGATATTTCTATTAAACACACAGTACCAGTCAAAAGTTTGGTCACACCTACTCATTCAAGGGTTTTTCTTTATTTTACTATTTAAACATTGTGAAATAATAGTGAAGACATCAAAATGATGAAATAAAACATGTGCAATCATGTAGTAACCAAAAAAGTGTCAAACAAATCAAAATATATTTGAGATTCTTCAAAGTAGCTAACCTTTGCATTGATCACAGCTTTGCACATGATTGGCATTCTCTCACCTGGAAAGCTTTTCCAACAGTCTTGAAGGAGTTCCTACATATGCTGAGCACTTGTTGGCTGCTTTTCCTTCACTCTGCGTCCAACTCATCCCAAACCATCTCAATTGGGTTGAGGTCGGTTGATTGTGGAGGCCAGATCAGATGATGCAGCACACCATCACTCCCCTTCTTGGTCAAAAAGCCCTTACACAGCGTGGAGGTGTGTTGGGTCATTGTCCTGTTGAAAAACAAATGATAGTCCCACTAAGCGCAAACCAGATGGGATGGCGTATCGCTGCAGAATGCTGTGGAGCACCCCCCACACAATAACACCTGCTCCTCCATGCTTCACGGTGGGAACCACACATGCAGAGATTTCTGCTCATGTTTCTTGGCCAAAGCAAGTCTCTTCTTATTATTGGTGTCCTTTAGTAGTGGTTTCTTTTCAGCAATTTGACCACAAAGGCCTGATTCACGCAGTCTCCTCTGAACAGTCGATGTTGAGATGTGTATGTTACTTTATTTGGGCTATCTTCTGTATACCACCCCTACCTTGTCACAACACAACTGATTGGCTCAAACGCATTAAGAAAAAAATAAATTCCACAAATGAACTTTGAACAAGTCACACCTGTTAATTGAAATGTATTCCAGGTAACTAACTCATGAAGCTGGTTGAGAGAATGCCAAGAGTGTGCAAAGTTGTCATCAAGACTAATTTGAAGAATATCAAATATATGTGTTATTTCTTAGTTTTAATGTCTTCACTATTATTCTACTGTCACGACTCCTACCGAAGGTGGCTCCCCTTCCTGTTCGGGTGGCGCTCGGCGTCACCGGCCTACTAGCTGCCACTGATCTTTTTCTCCCCCTCCTTGTCTGTTTATTAGTTACACCTGTGTTTAGTTAGGTTAATTAGTTGGGCTATATTATCCAGCCGGCCCGTCTGCTGGGTGTGCGGGATTGTTTTATGTGTACTCGTGTACACGCCTGTAAGTCACAGTTGTTCGTGTACGTGAGTTATTCGGGACTGTTTAGTTCCCCTGTGTTTTGGGGCATTTGTTTGAGTGGCATCGTTTTCACCTGTGTGGTGAATAAAGTTTAGCGCTGCTCTGAACTCTCTGTTTCCTGCGTCTGACTTCTTCCTCCACTACACCCCAGGCATTACATCTACAATGTAGAAATAGTAAAGAATTAAAACCATTGAATGGGTTTTGACTGGTACTGTATACGTATTTTGTACAAAACAACTACAGTGTACAGCATGTTGAGGGTGGTTTTCACTATGTGATATAAAACTTGTGACCCTCTGCTCTTGTGGCTAGTACACTACGAAGGGTACCAAAGGTCTAAACATTTAGAAGAGCTGTAATGTGCCCAATTAGCAACAGATTGCTACCCACAAGACAATTATATGTATGGATTGAATATTAGCTAATATTATTTGGAGAACATGTTAGTATCAGTCATATAATAATCAAATAAAGAGTAAATAACTTATTGAAGTTGGTACCTGACATTTTCTGTAAATTGGAGCCGCCCTCTCTCTCTCTATTTGCTGGGCTTCTTCTCCAGTTTACTCTCCTGAAAAGGTCAGAGGTCAGGTAAAAACAAAGTATTCAAACAAACATGGGTCAGGGTTGTACACTGACAATATCAAAGGTTCAAGGCATTCATCTTACTTACTCTGCAAGATTTGTTTACCACCAATAGTGGGCCACCAACAAAGACGCAAACAAATGCAGTTTTTACTTGATTTCTATCGATATATGACAACGGATATCTGTAATGCTAAACAAGACAAGGCAACAATGTGGCATTAATGACAGCAAAAATAGTCAGGAACCCAGGCTAGCATATAGCATGATGATGCTCAACAGCTATATATCAAAGAATCATCAAAAAGTGGAAACTTGACTGACTCGTCGAGGCATTCCGGCGTGCCCCAGTTACGGTCGGGGTGGGTCTCACTCTGCCCCGTGTGCTGCAGACTGCCCTTCAGGGGGGGCGGGATGAGGCTCGATGCAGCGACGGGGGCTGTGGTGGGAAGAGCAGGGGCGCTGCTGGGGGCGGAGAGGGAGGGAGCAGCCAGGCTCGGGGGGAACCAGCCCACTATCAAGGTCCTTTGGTTCTGGCCCTTCCACTCACACAGCTCCAGACTACAGGAGGAGAACCATACAGTCAAATCATATAAGCCACATATAAGCCACATGTAGATATACAGTAAGCAAAATAAAAAATACATGGATACAATTTAAATGGTCACATTAAGAAAAGGCAATCATACAAGTCCAACAAATGACATAAAAGTTTATTGATGAATTACGAACTACATATTCACAAAAAATGTACTCTCTATAAACGATTATAAAACTCTCTTATAAACTGTCTTGACACCCTTTTACATAGGACTCTCTGAAAACTTTAGCAAACTTGAGTCAGATCTTCAAATCTTTTATTCTTGGCATCTGACTTGAATTACCACTAGGTGGCAAAAATGTGAGGATTAGGGTTAACAGTCAATGCAACTGAATTCAGGTTTAAAAGTTTCGCTCTTTGAAGCAATATGTCTAAGTTTAACAATGAACTTCTGTTTCTTCCGATCTCTTTTTTCCATCTCCCCATCCTTCTTCTCTCTTACCTATGGTCTATGATCGTCACTAGGTCGTTGGACAGGAGAGCGAGTTTTCCAGGTTCCACAAAGTCCCGTACAGCACACACCTCCAAAGGCTGAGCCTGGATAGAGAGGGAAGAGGGGAGAGGAAACCATTTTATGCCACTGTCTCGCAGTCCAACCGCCTTTATTTTGGTCACTGGGCATATTGACCCTTAAATGCTAATGTGAACATGCTTGGGAGCCACTTGATTAGAGTGTATTATGTGAGTATAATGCAAATGTGAGCATACATTTATACATATATAATAAATGTACAGTACCAGTCAAAAGTTTGGACACACCTACTTATTCAAGGGTTTTTCTTTATTTTTACTATTTTCTACATTGTAGAAAATTAAATAACACATATGGAATCATGTAGTAACCAAAAAAGTGTTAAACAAATCAAAATATATTTTATATATAAGATTCTTCAAATAGCCACCTTTTGCCTTGATGACAGCTTTGCACACTCTTGGCATTCTCTCAACCAGCTTCATGAGGTAGTCACCTGGAATGAATTTCAATTAACAGGTGTGCCTTGTTAAAAGCTCATTTGTGGAATTTCTTTCCTTCTTCATGCGTTTTGTTTGAGCTACTCAGTTGTGTTGTGACAAGGTAGGGGTGGTATACAGAAGATAACCCTATTTGGTAAAAGACCAAGTCCATATTATGGCAAGAACAGCTCAAATAAGCAAAGAGAAATGACAGTCCATCATTATTTTAAGACATGAAGGTCAGTCAATATGGAACATTTCAAGAACTTTAAAAGTTTCTTCAAGTGCAGTCGCAAAAAGTTAATTAGTTACCAGCCTCAGAAATTGCTGCCGAAATAAATTCTTCACAGAGTTCAAGTAACTGACACATCTCAAAATCAACTGTTCAGAGGAGACTGTGTGAATCAGGTCGTCATGGTCGAATTGCTGCAACCACAAAAAAAACACTTCAAAAGGACATCAATAAGAAGAAGAGACTTGCTTGGGTCAAGAAACATGAGCAATGGACATTAGACCAGTGGAAATTTGTCCTTTGGCCTGGAGTCCAAATGGGAGATTTTTGGTTCCAATCGCCATGTCTTTGTGAGATGCGGTGTGGGTGAACGGATGATCTCTGTGTGTTGCGGTTGGAACCAAAATCTCAAATTCGGACTCATCAGACCAAAGGACAGATTTCCACTGGTCTAATGTCCATTGCTTGTGTTTCTTGGCCCAAGCAAATCTCCTCTTCTTATTGGTGTCCTTTAGTAGTGGTTTCTTTCCAGCAATTCGACCATAAAGGCCTGATTCACTTAGTCTCCTCTGAACAGTTGATGTTGAGATGTCTGTTACTTAAACTCTGTGAAGCATTTAATTGGGCTGCAATTTCTGAGGTGCTGGTAACTCTAATGACCTTATCCTCTGCAGCAGAGGTAACTCTGGGTCTTCCTTTCCTGTGGCAGTTCTCATGAGAGCCAGTTTCATCATAGCTCTTGATGGTTTTTGCGACGGCACTTGAAGAAACTTTCAAAGTTCTTGAAACATCCCGTATTGACTGACCTTCTTGTCTTAAAGTAATAATGGACTGTCGTTTCTCTTTGCTTATTTGAGCTGTTCTTGCCATAGTATGGAATTGGTCTTTTACCAAATAGGGTTATCTTCTGTATACCACCCCTACCTTGTCACACACAACTGATTGGCTCAAACCCATTAAGAAGGAAAGAAATTCCACAAATGAACTTTTACGGCACACCTGTTAATTGAAATGCGTTCCAGGTGACTACCTCATGAAGCTGGTTGAGAGAATGCCAAGCGTGTGCAAAGCTGTCATCAAGACAAAGGGTGGTTACTTTGAAGAATCTCAAATATATTTTTATTTGTTTAACACTTTTTTTGGTTACATGATTGCATATGTGTTATTTTCATAGTTTTGATGTCTTCACTATTATTCTACAATGTTGACAATAGTAAAAAGAAAAAAAAACCCTTGAATGAGTAGGTGTGTCCAAACCTTTGACTGATACTGAATATATAAATATTTACAGTGTTACCTCTGCGACCAGGGTGGTAAGCTGGGAGAAGGTGGGTCGGTTGGAGGGGGTGCAGGCCCAACACTTTCTCATCACAGAGTAGAGTTCCTGAGGACAGTCAGGGGGTCTCTCCATACGCTGTCCCTCCAGCTCCACACGCCAGAGGATCTGAGAGAAAAAAAAAAGAGTGGGGAACGTTTAATGACAAAGACATTGCATTGTTGTGATATTGAAGATGTTTGTGGGCACAAACACACACACACAATATTGAATATTTGATTTGGTACAAAGGGCTCAAATATTTCAGAGGTCGTACAAATGCTTAGAGCCTTGTGTCCTTTTGAGTCATGGTTCAACTTCAAGTGCTCTACCTACAAGGTGTACCTGATAAATCTAACTCATTAGCTCTCGTTACAAACGCTTATTTAATTCCCCTTATAAGTTCTTTGGCGCGTTAATGTTTCCCATATACTGTATCTAGTAATTAATTTATCCTAAATGTATATATTGTTATTTTCCTCTTTTGCCAGTATCATCTCCTAGAAACCAATTCCATGAGCAGCAGCACTTAAGAGCTCCTCCTTAAATTGTAATTTTTGTAAAAATGTGTACAGTTGAGTTATTTTACTGCATTGCTGTGTTCTGCCTATCTAGAGGAATTGGAAGATACTTTTTTGTGTGGAAATAGTTTGGAGAGGTTTTGAGAGATTGATTGACTTGGTTCTTGCAACTTGGTTCATCTGCTGAATCATCAGGCAACACAAGGAAATAATGGGATAGGGGGACAATAAACCCAACAAGGACAACAACAAGAATTAGAACATCGACAAACAAACACAAAACCAACAGAGGGAGAAAGACGAAGGTTTTCTGAGGGATTTCTGGAGGATAGTCCAGGCCTTGAGGGAAGCAAGCATTCAGACGAACAAACAAACAAGCAAAAGAACACTTGGAAAGGAGGTGGAAACATTCTGAACATTGAGAGCGTATCTTAATTTCTGTGTAATGTGTTGTGTCATTGAAAAACACATTTAATATCTTGTATTATTCACAAAAGTGCATTGTTTAAAAAGTGCATTTACCTATAGGTGCATTATTTAAACAAGTGCTTTCATCAAGAGACACATCACATCATTCTAGAGCATAGTGCATTGTTTAGAGGTCACCGTGGAGAAGAAGATGGATGCCTTGTCTAAGCATTGTTTCAGACCCATTGCCATCACGTACCCTGAAAATGTTCCAAGTGAGTCAGAAAAAAATATATTCAAATCCCTAGAGACTCCGAGGGCAGACTTCATCCTAAAAGTGAATCAAGGAAATAAAAGTTCTGTTCTACACGGATGATCCCAATGCTTGGCACACAGTTAACTCCTCATTGATTGATTTAATCCTTACTAATAACCCCCATAAATATTTGTCTAGTGGAGTATTTGCATATGATCTCAGTGATCATTGTCCCATAGCATGTATTACAGATATGAAACAAAAAAATACTAATCTTCGTTTAATTAAGAAGAAAGATTTTAAGACGTTTTCTCTTCAAGGGTTTTTAAACAACATGTTGTACTCTGAGTTAGCCACTATCTCCTGTATTCCTGACACTGAGTTGGCTCTAGAAAATGTATCCTATATATTTATTCATCTGGCAGATAAACATGCCCCTTTTAAACAATTCAGAGTCAAGGATACACTATATATACAGTGCCTTGCGAAAGTATTCGGCCCCCTTGAACTTTGCGACCTTTTGCCACATTTCAGGCTTCAAACATAAAGATATAAAACTGTATTTTTTTTGTGAAGAATCAACAACAAGTGGGACACAATCATGAAGTGGAACAACATTTATTGGATATTTCAAACTTTTTTAACAAATCAAAAACTGAAAAATTAGGCGTGCAAAATTATTCAGCCCCCTTAAGTTAATACTTTGTAGCGCCACCTTTTGCTGCGATTACAGCTGTAAGTCGCTTGGGGTATGTCTCTATCAGTTTTGCACATCGAGAGACTGAAATTTTTTCCCATTCCTTGCAAAACAGCTCGAGCTCAGTGAGGTTGGATGGAGAGCATTTGTGAACAGCAGTTTTCAGTTCTTTCCACAGATTCTCGATTGGATTCAGGTCTGGACTTTGACTTGGCCATTCTAACACCTGGATATGTTTATTTTTGAACCATTCCATTGTAGATTTTGCTTTATGTTTTGGATCATTGTCTTGTTGGAAGACAAATCTCTGTCCCAGTCTCAGGTCTTTTGCAGACATCAATTTTAACCATCTTCCCTGTCCCTGCGGAAGAAAAGCAGGCCCAAACCATGATGCTGCCACCACCATGTTTGACAGTGGGGATGGTGTGTTCAAGGTGATGAGCTGTGTTGCTTTTACGCCAAACATAACGTCTTGCATTGTTGCCAAAAAGTTCAATTTTGGTTTCATCTGACCAGAGCACCTTCTTCCACATGTTTGGTGTGTCTCCCAGGTGGCTTGTGGCAAACTTTAAACGACACTTTTTATGGATATCTTTAAGAAATGGCTTTCTTCTTGCCACTCTTCCATAAAGGCCAGATTTGTGCAATATACGACTGATCTCTGCAGTTCATCCAGAGGGATCATGGGCCTCTTGGCTGCATTTCTGATCAGTCTTCTCCTTGTATGAGCTGAAAGTTTAGAGGGACGGCCAGGTCTTGGTAGATTTGCAGTGGTCTGATACTCCTTCCATTTCAATATTATCGCTTGCACAGTGTTCCTTGGGATGTTTAAAGCTTGGGAAATCTTTTTGTATCCAAATCCGGCTTTAAACTTCTTCACAACAGTATCTCGGACCTGCCTGGTGTGTTCCTTGATTTTCATGATGCTCTCTGCGCTTTTAACGGACCTCTGAGACTATCACAGTGCAGGTGCATTTATACGGAGACTTGATTACACACAGGTGGATTGTATTTATCATCATTAGTCATTTAGGTCAACATTGGATCATTCAGAGATCCTCACTGAACTTCTGGAGAGAGTTTGCTGCACTGAAAGTAAATGGGCTGAATAATTTTGCACGCCCAATTTTTCAGTTTTTGATTTGTTAAAAAAGTTTGAAATATCCAATAAATGTCGTTCCACTTCATGATTGTGTCCCACTTGTTGTTGATTCTTCACAAAAAAATACAGTTTTATATCTTTATGTTTGAAGCCTGAAATGTGGCAAAATGTCGCAAAGTTCAAGGGGGCCGAATACTTTCGCAAGGCACTGTATATATATATTATATATATATATATATATATATATATATATATATATAGCATAAATATATATATATATATATATATATAAATATATATATATATATATAAATATATATATATATATATATATATATATATATATATATATATATATATATACACACACAAGTACAGAGTTCCAAACCGCCTCTGGAAGCAACATCAGCACAAGAGCTGTTCATCGGGAGCTTCATGAAATGGGTTTCCATAGCCGAGCAGCTGCACACAAGCCTAAGATCACCATGCACAATGCCAAACGTCGGCTGGAGTGGTGTAAAGCTCACCACCATTGGACTCTGGAGCATTGGAAACGCGTTCTCTGGAGTAATGAATCACGCTTCACCATCTGGCGTGATGCCAGGAGAACCCTACCTGCCTGAATGCATAGTACCAACTGTTAAGTTTGCTGGAGGATAAATAATGGTCTGGGGTTGTTTTCATGGTTCAGGCTAGGCCTCTTAGTTCAAGTGAAGGGAAATCATAACGCTACAGCATACAATTACTTTCTAGATGATTCTGTGGCAACAGTTTGGGGGAAGGGCCCTTCCTGTTTCTGCATGACAATGCCCTCGTGCACAAAGCGAGGTCCATACAGAAATGGTTTGTCAGGATCGGTGTGGAAGAACATTTACTGGCCTGCACAGATCCCTGATCTCAAACCCCTCGAACACCTTTGGGATGAATTGGAACGCCGACTGCGAGCCAGGCCTAATTGCAAAACATCAGTGCCTGACCTCACTAATGCTCTTGTGGCTGAAAGGAAGCAAGACCCCGCAGCAATGCTTCAACATCTAGTGGAAAGTCTTCCCAGAAGAGTGGAGGCTGTTATAGCAGCAAAGGGGGACCAACTCCATATTAATGCCCATGATTTTGGAATGAGATGTTCGATGAACAGGTATCCACATACTTTTGGTCATGTTGTATAGATCTAACCCTGGGTTTTCTTCTGAGTTATCTGAGCTCATTCAGATGAGAAATCAGGCCTGGACCAAAGCAAGGAAAACTGACTCTGTAGTGGACTGGCAATCTGTCAGCCAATTGAGAAACAGATGTACTCTCTCGATTAAGAAAGCTAAATCAAGCTACTTTTTAAGCTCTATCTCTGACTCTGCTTCTAAATTTGAAAAACAGTAAATGCTCCTAGATTTTGGAAAACCCCAGCGGTGGCTGTGTACAAATTCCTCTTCTGTCCTGCCTAAGCAAGTTCTGTCTGACTCTGGCATCTTAACAATGTGTACAGTGTGTCTACACATACCTGTCTGCCAGATAGCCCCCGCCAAGGCTCCTCACAGTAGGTGAACATCTCCCAGAGAATGACCCCAAACATCCACACATCAGAGGAGTGGGTGAAAGAGCCCACACGCAGACTCTCTGGGGCACACCTGGAGGGAGCGTGGGAGGAGAGATATAGAGAAAAAAGAGACCGAGCGAGAGAGAGAGATGGAATTACTATAAACTGCCAATCATTTACCAAAGAAAATTCCATAGTAGTGATATCTCCCTTCTCCACACCGGCTTCCATTTGGTCACACTGTTAAACAATCAATGACTGATCAATGATAAATCCCCCCACAAACACCCTGATGTTCTCCTTCAGCTCACCAGGCAAAGGGGATACGTCTGTGGGCCGTCATCACGTAGTGGTCTGTCTCCTGGCTCAGGCCCCTCATCAGACCAAAGTCCCCAATCTTCACCATCTCCCTGGAGGCCAGCAGAACATTCCGGGCAGCCAGGTCCCTATGGATGAACCTGGGGGAGATATAACACAGGCCCTCTATACCGGCTACAACCAGGAATGGTACACATTTTCATTGGCTAGAAGTGTCATTACGGAAATTCCAGTCAATTGAGGATAAAATATATGCATGAAGTTGGTTCGAGGAATTGTTGACGTTTAGGGTTACAGTGAAGTTAGTGGCTAAAATTGCATATTTGGTCGTAGTCTGTCTGTAGAGTGGGACTCTTTCGTGCCTCACCTGCGACCCTCCAAGTACTCCATACCCGCTGCTATCTGGGTGGCGAAGAGCCAGAGGCGTGCCAGGGGGTACTCGTACTGGCGAGAGCGCAGCATGTCATACAGGGACCCCAGACAGGCCAACTCTGTCACCTGGGAGGAGGAGAATAGGGTTTTAAAGTCACTTCTTTACACTACATTTTCCCTCCAATTCCCTGAGTGAATCCTGCGACAAACATAACATCTGAATGACCATTCAATGTTTATATAACTTTGCATGCCTGTATTTCAATAGCAATTCTGCCAATTAGAATATTAGCATATGCAAAGGCCCATGCATGAAAGGATTACAACGCAGAGACAGGATTACAACGCAGAGACAGGATTACAACGCAGAGACAGGAATAATACAACATATGTTTTATACTCCACCTTCAAGAGGATAGAGAGAATGGCACTCTCACCATCTTGAGGGGCTGTGTGAGCACCACTCCGTAGAGGCGGATGATGTTGGGGTGGTCAAGAGACTGCATGGTGGTCACCTCCTGGAGAAAGTCTGTCATGGTGTCTGTCTGTCTGGAAAGACTACTTTTCAGAGACTTCACTGCCACCGGCAGCTGTCATGGCAACAGAAAGAAGAAGGGGAAGGATGGAGGAGTTAGGTGTACTGATTAATGCCATTTGGGAAAGATTGTAATGCAGTTAAAATGATTGGGAATATACAGCGCATTCTGAAAGTATTCAGACCCCTTGACTTTTTCCATATTATGTTTTGTTACAGCCTTATTCTAAAATGGGTTTAAAAAAACAAATCCACTCATCAATGTACACACAATACCCCATAAAGCCAAAGCAAGAACAGGTTTTTAGAAATGTTTGCTAATTTACAAAATATAAATAAACTGAAATATCACATTTACATTCGTTTTCAGACCCTTTACTCAGTCCTTTGTTGATGCACCTTTGACAGCGATTACAGCCTCAAGTCCTCTTGGGTATGATGCTACAAGCTTGGCATACTTGTACTTGGGGAGTTTATCCCATTCTTCTCTGCAGATCCTCTCAAGCTCTGTCAGGTTGGATGGGGAGAGTCGCTGCACAGCTATTTTCAGGTCTCTCCAGAGATGTTCGATCGGGTTCAAGTCCGGGCTCTGGCTGGGCCACTCAAGGACATTTAGAGACTTGTCACATAGCCACTCCTGCGGTGTCTTGGCTCTGTGCTTAGGGTCATTGTCCTGTTGGAAGGTGAACCTTCGCCCCAGTCTGTGGTCCTGAGCGCTCTGGAGCAGGTTTTCATCAAGGATCTCTCTGTACTATGCTCCGTTCATCTTTCCATTGATTCTGACTAGTCTCCAACTCCCTCCCGCTGAAAAACATCCCCTCAGCATGATGCTGCCACCACCATGCTTCACCGTAGTGATGGTGCCACGTTTCCTACAGACGTGACTCTTTGCATTCAGGCCAAAGAGCTCAACCTTGGTTCATCAGACCAGAGAATCTTGTTTCTCATGGACTGAGAGTCCTTTAGGTGCCTTTTGGCAAACTCCAAGTGGGCTGTTATGTTCCTTTTACTGAGGAGTGGCTTCCGTCTGGCCACTCTACCATAAAGGCCTGATTGGTGGAGTTCTGCAGAGATGGTTGTCCTTCTAGAAGGTTCTCCCATCTCCACAGAGGAACTCTGGAGTTCTGTCAGGGTGACCATCAGGTTCTTGGTCACCTCCCTGACCAAGGCCCTTCTCCCCATATTGCTCAGTTTGGCTGAGCGGACAGCTCTAGGAAGAGTCTTGGTGGTTCCAAACTTCTTCCATTTAAGAATGAAGGAGGCCACTGTGTTCTTGGGGACCTTCAATGCTGCAGACAATTTTTGATACCCTTCCCCAGATCTGTGCCTCAACACAATCCTGTCTTGGAGCTCTACGGACAATTCCTTCGACCTCATATGGCTTGGTTGTTGCTCTGACATGCACTGTCAACTGTGGAACCTTATATAGACAGGTGTGTGCCTTTCCAAATCATGTCCAATCAATTGAATTTACCATAAGTGGACTCCACTGGAAACAAGATGCACCTGAGCTCAATTTCGAGTCTCTTAGCAAAGAGTCTGAATACTCATGTAAACATTTTATTTTTAAATGTATTTTTAATAAATGTACAAACAATTCTAAAAACCTGTTTTCGCTTTGTCATTATGGGGTATTGTGTGTAGATTGATGAGGGGGGAAAAAGTGTTTAATCCATTTTAGAATAAGGCTGTAACTAACTAAATGTGGAAAAGGGGGAGGGGTCTGAATACTTCACGAATGCACTGTACTTCAATGCAAATTATGTTTTATTTCTGTTATGCAATTTCTATTGATCCTTTTGAAGGTACAGTATCTTGCTCTGTGACTTTCTAAACTGTCAACCTAGCTCTGCCTTTTACTGTTGGTGAGTAAAATAAAAGTTAAATACTGTCCCACCAGAAGCAACATACATTTGAACAAATCCACTCACCACTCTCCCAGTGGGGGTCTGCCACTCTCCTCTCTTCACCACACCGAAGGAGCCCGTTCCCAGCTTCTCCCCCAGAGTCAGCTCATCGTCTTGGATCAGACAGGTGAGGGCCCGCCCCCCTTTCTCCTGGCCCGACCCCACGCTGCCCCATTGATCACCCCCCTCCGGACCACACCCACTGATAGCCTGGGGGACCAACAGATCAACATGAGTGACAGGTGAGCATTCCAATTATTATGTTGTGTCAATCAGTAATGTCTGGTACTTATTTCAAAGAACTCACCACTACCTTGTAACAAATGGTATATAATAGTAAATTGCATTCTGGAGAGACTTGAGAGATGTTTAACCTTTCTTTAACTAGGCAAGTCAGTTAAGATCAAATTCTTATTTACAATGACGGCCTACACCAGCCAAACCCAGACGACACTGGGCCAATTGTGCTCTGCCCTATAGGACTCCCAATTACAGCCAGTTGTGATACAACCTGGATTCGAA
Source organism: Oncorhynchus clarkii lewisi (assembly GCF_045791955.1). NCBI lineage: Eukaryota > Metazoa > Chordata > Actinopteri > Salmoniformes > Salmonidae > Oncorhynchus > Oncorhynchus clarkii. Next base: position 26,382,615 of record NC_092155.1, on the reverse strand, counting down.
CCAGGGTGAGACGCAGTGCCTGAGACGCAGTGCCTGAGACCACTGCGCCACTCGGGAGCCCCATGTAAAGGTCTTGCCTTGGCCATCCACGATTTGGGCCTCACGCTGATCTTGAAGTTTTTCACAGCCTCCCATAATCTTCTCTGTCCTACACGTAGACAAATATTCGATATAAAAGATACAACATACAAACAAGGGTTAGACTTCACATGAATACCCTCTTCATAAGGGCATTTATAATCCCATGTGAACTATTCATAGTGCATTATAATGCACAACATAGGGGCTTTTCATATGAAGTGTTACCAAAAATAGCAATAGAACAATTTTTAAAAAGGACAACAATAACCACAGTGTACTGACCTGGTTTGCTGATACCAATCTGTTCGAGGTCAGACTCTTTAACATAGGCGAAATGCTCTACGCGGGTGATGTTGAGGCTGTCCCGGACACGCAGGTAAAACCTCTCCAACTGGACCTCGGCCAGGAGGTGGTACAGCCACTGAGTGTCCTGTTCCATCAGCATGACCCTGTGGGTCACCACAGCACTAGGCAAACTGGCGAACCAGGGACCCCCATTATATGTTAGCAAAAACAATTGTTTCACGTCTTGTCTTATCATCAGGTGAATGGTAATGACAAGGAGAAGTAATCATAGTTTTAAAATGAATAGATTGGGTACATCGTTTTTCATTATTCTGACCTCCCCACATTGCATTTGGAGGAGGAAGTGTAAACTCTAACGGCTGATTAGCTAGAAACTCCATACACATTTTTGCTAAAAGCAGCTGTTTAGCTGATTTAATTAACAAAGGTTAGCAATGTGTTGGCTAACATTTACAGTTGAAGTCTGAAGTTTATATACACTTAGGTTGGAGTCATTAAAACTCGTTTTTCAACCACTCCACAAATTTATTGTTAACAAACTATAGTTTTGGGATGTCGGTTAGGACATCTACTGTGTGCATGATATAAGTAATTTTTCCAACAATTGTTTACAGACAGATTATTTCACTTATAATTAACTGTATCACAATTCCAGGTGGTCAGAAGTTTACATACACTAGGTTGACTGTGCCTTTAAACAGAAAATTCCAGAAAATGATGTCATGGCTTTAGAAGCTAATTTACATCATTTGAATCAATTGGAGGTGTACCTGTGGATGTATTTCAAGGCCTACCTTCAAACTCAGTGCCTCTTTGCTTGACATCATGGGAAAATCAGAAGAAATCAGACTAGACCTTAGAAAATTAATTGTAGACCTCCACAAGTCTGGTTCATTCTTGGGAGCAATTTCCAAACACCTGAAGGTGCCACGTTCATCTGTACAAACAATAGTACGCAAGCATAAACACCATGGGACCACGCAGCCATCATGCCACTCAGAAAGGAGACCCGTTCTGTCTCCTAGAGATTACGTATTTTGGTGTGAAAAGTGCAAATCAATCCCAGAACAACAGCAAAGGACCTTGTGAAGATGCTGAAGGAAACAGGTACAAAAGTATCTATATCCACAGTAAAAAGAGTCCTATATCAACATAACCTGAAAGGTCGCTCAGCAAGGAAGAAGCCATCCAAAACCTCCATAAAAAAATCTAGACCACAGTTTGCAACTGCACATGAGAACAAAGATTGTACTTTTTGGAGAAATGTCCTCTGGTCTGATGAAACAAAAATAGAACTGTTTGGCGATAACGGCCATCGTTATGTTTGGAGGAAAAAAGGGTAAGCTTGCAAGCCGAAGAACACCATCCCAACCGTGAAGCACGGGGGTGGCAGTATCATGTTGTGGGGGTGCTTTGCTGCAGGAGGGACTGGTGCACTTCACAAAATAGATGGCATCATGAGGAGGCAAAATTATGTGGATATATTGAAACAACCTCTCAAGACATCAGTCAGGAAGTTAAAGCTTGGTCGCAAACGGATCTTCCAAATGGACAATGACCCCAAGCATACTTCCAAAGTTGTGGCAAAATGGCTTAAGGACAACAAAGTCAAGGTATTGGAGTGGCCATCACAAAGCCCTGACCTCAATCCTATAGAACATTTCTGGGCAGAACTGAAAAAGCGTGTGCAAGCAAGGAGGCCTACAAACCTGATTCAGTTACACCAGTTCTGTCTTGAGGAATGGGCCAAAATTCACCCAACTTATTGTGGGAAGCTTGTGGAAGGCTACCCGAAACGTTTGACCCAAGTTAAACAATTTGAAGGCAATGCTACCAAATAATAATTGAGTGTTTTTTTTAAACTGCTGACCCACTGGGAATGTGATGAAAGAAATAAAAGCTGAAATAAATAATTCTCTCTCCTATTATTCTGACATTTCACATTCTTAAAATAAATTGGTGATCATAACTTACCTAAGACAGGGAATGTTAACTTGGATTAAATGTTAGGAATTGTGATAAACTGAGTTTAAATGTATTTGGCTGAGGTGTATGTAAACTTCCGAGTTCAACTGTATGTCCAAGTCAAGAAAGCTTTTACCAGCAGCCAGCGGCTCTGGCACTTTCACCAGGCCTGTCATTACCAGTGATAACCTCAAGGGAGGATGCATCTCAAGTCAATTACAAGAAACAGCGCCATAAACATTGCCTTGTGTCTTTTTCCCAGCAGATGCACCAATTGAATATGCATAATTTAATTGAGAATTCACTCATGTTGTTCAGTGGAGGGACATTAGAGAAAGTCAAAGAGCTGTTACCAAAGGAGGCAGTACCTTTTCCGAGTTGCAATTTAATAACGAGGCAGCCTGTTTTACAGTAACTAGCTATGTTCCTAGTTCACACACAGGCCTCTTGTCATCTCATATCATTGTCTGTCTGTGGACTTCCGCTTCAGGGAATTGGCGCCATAAAACAACCAGAGTTATCAGTGGAGAGAAGGGTGAGTCAGAGGCCTACATTCCTGTGTCAAGTACTCTGGCAAACTCTTACCAGTTCTCACATATACAGTTGAAGTCGGAAGTTTACATACACCTTAGCCAAATACATTTAAACTCAGTTTTTCACAATTCCTGACGTTTAATCCCAATGCCTTCGACACGCACTGTCAACTGTGGAACCTTATTTTGACAGGTGTGTGCCTTTCCAAATCATGTCCAATCAAATTGAATTTACCACAGGTGTACTCCAATCAAGTTGTAGAAACATCTCAAGGATGATCAATGGAAACTAGATGCACCTGAGCTCAATTTCGAGTCTCTTTAATCCATTTCAGAATAAGGCTGTAATGTAACAAAATGTGGGAAAAGTCAAGGGGTCTGAATACTTTCCAAAGCCACTGTACACTGAGTATGTTCACAGACACAGACAGACAGACAATGCGAACCACCACATTTTATCATGGAAAGGTGACTGGGAATATGGCTGAATACAAACAGTGTAGTTATTCCCTCCGCAAGGCAATCAAACAAGCAAAATGTCAGTATAGAACAAAGTGGAGTCACAATTCAATGGCTTAGACATGAGACATATGTGGCAGGGTCTACAGACACTCACGGACTAAAAAAGGAAAACCAGCCATGTCACGGACTCCGGCGTCTTACTTCCAGACAAACTAAACATTTTCTTTGCCTTCTTTGAGGATAATACAGTACCACCGACGCGGCCCACTATCAAGGACTGTGGGCTCTCCTTCTCCGTGACCAACGTAAGTAAGGCATTTAAACGTGTTAACCCTCGCAGGGCTGCCGGCCCAGACGGCATCCCTAGCAGCGTCCTCAGAGCATGCACAGACCAGCTGGCTGGTGTGTTTACGGACATATTCAATCTCTCCCTATCCCAGTCTGCTGTCCCCACTTGCTTCAAGATGGCCAGCATTGTTCCTGTACCCAAGAATGAAAAGGTAGCTGAACTAAATGACTATCGCCCCGTAGCACTCACTTCTGTCATCATGAAGTGCTTTGAGTGACTAGTCAAGGATCATATCACCTCCACCTTACCTGTCACTCTTGACCCACTTCAATTTGCTTACCACCCCCCTAGGTCCACAGACATTACAAAATGCCATCACACTGCACACTGCCCTATCCCATCTGGAGAAGAGGAATACCTATGTAAGAATGCTGTTCACTGACTAAAGCTCAGCATTCAACACCATAGTACCCTCCAAGCTCATCATTAAGCTTGAGGCCCTGGGTCGCAACCCCGCCCTGTGCAACTTGGTCCTGGACTTGCTGACGGGCCGCCCCCAGGTGGCGAAGGTAGGAAACAGCATCTCCACTTCGCTGATCCTCAGCACTGGGGCCCCACAATGGTGCATGCTCAGCCCCCTCCTGTACTCCCTGTTCACCCACGACTGCGTGGCCATGCACGCCTCCAACTCAATCATCAAGTTTGCAGACGATACAGTAGTAGTAGGCTTGATTACCAACAACGACGAGACAGCCTACAGGAAGGAGGTGAGGGCTCTGGGAGTGTGGTGTCAGGAAAATAATCTCTCACTCAACGTCAACAAAACAAAGGAGATGGTTGATGCACAATTGAGAGCATCCTGTCAGGCTGTATCACCGCCAGGTACGACAACAGCAACGCCCACAACCGCAGTGCTCTCCAGAGGGTGGTGCGGTCTGCACAATGCATCCCCGGGGGCAAACTACTTGCCTTCCAGGACACCTACAGCACCTGATGTCACAGAAAGGCCAAAAAGATCATCAAGGACAACAAACACCGGAGCCACTGCCTGTTCACCCGCTACCATCCAGTTTGCGAGGTCAGTACAGATGCATCAAAGCCGGGACCGAGAGACAGCTTCTATCAGCTTCTATCTCAAGGCCATCAGACTGTTAAACAGCCATCATAAGCACAGCTGCCTACATACAGACTTGAAATCATTGGCCACTTTAATAAATGGAACACTAGTCACTATAATTAATAATGCCACTTTAATAATGTTTACATATCTTGCATTACTCATCTCATATGTATATACTGTATTTTATACTATCCATTGCATCTTAGCCTATGCCGCTCTGTAATTGCTCATCCATATATTTATATATTGTTATACCATTCCTTTACTTAGATTTGTGTGTATTAGGTATTTGTTGTGGAATTGTTAGGTATTACTTGTTAGATATTGCTGCACTGTCGGATCTAGAAGCACAAGCATCAACATCATACACACGCAATAACATCTGCTAACCATGTGTATGTGACCAATAAAATTGGATTTGATTCTATTTGAGACAGACACATTGATGCAGCCTGTGGTGCAAGGGGCTAGCCCGGACAAGCACTTTCTCATGTCCAAATAGAATCCCAAAGACAACTCCCAAACCGGCACCCTCTGTAGTAAAGACATGTGTGCAACCAAACACTGAGGTCATTTCTCACGCACGTCCCATTGTTTTAAATGCCCAGTACATTCAAAAACTAGATGTTTCTGTTTTTTATACACAGTATTTTACCACACTATGAGGTTGGAATAATACTGTTAAATTGTTTTTAAAAAATATGATAATGCCCTTTTAGTGTAAGAGCTGTTTGCAAAGACCGCCTGAAATTTCAACCTGTCACCAGGCGGTAAATTATTTAATAGACCAATAAGAAAGAGAGTTTCAAACCGTTCTGCCAAGAACAGTTAGTTTTCAGTTTTCCCCTCCCCACTCAGACCACTCCCAGACAGTCCGAACAATATTCTTGCTTGAGAAATATATCTTTGCTAAGAAGCCTTTTTTGTCTCTTTTTGACCATTTTAACTGAAAACAATCATAGTAAGGTACCCATAAATTGTTATCCAGAAATGTTACACAGAAATGATTTGATATGAGATTTTTTTTAAACAACTGCTTTTAGGGTCATTTCGCTTTATGTACACGTGTATACATTTTAACCCGCTCAGCTACTGAATCATTTTGGGTGGTAACTAACCTAATGTAGCAGGCATAAAATAAATGCCAGGATCCACTACATACTGGTTTTGACAATAAAAAAAAATGTTTTGGTGACTGACTATTGTGGACTGGTCTCTATCTGTTTCATTTCAACCAGAACCTTACAACCTCTGGGTCACAGTCCGAGAATTCCAATTGAAGTTCAGCTTATGAACCTTGAGAACATAATTATCCTAACAGTAACTGGAGACGTCTAAAAACGCACTGGACACATTATCCTTGATAAGCAGGGTTTCTAATAAAAACAGTTTGACAAAGAATCATAATGACACAATAAACTTGTATAACGTCTCCTTACAGAGAAAGGCTCTTGTAACAGAGAATGCATGGACTAACTGACTGAACCAACCCGTACTGTCACCAATCAGTCAACAAAAAAGCTTCCTGGAAGTTGAATAATTATTTCAGGTATACATGATGTCCTGAATATGCACTGTAACACCAAACTCTCTCAGCCATGACATAACTTTTCCCCTTAGTTAAATAAGTATTTGTTCATAAATCCAAATTCATGCCTAAATTGAGAAGAAAATCACTCAAAAGCTATACACTAATTCTTTGTCAAGAGGAGTTTATCCTGAGCTCGCTGGTACAGATGTAGGATCTTAATTCGATCACGCTGTTGCAGGAGAACTTTCGTGAAATGCAGGAAATGTAAAACTTGTAGTTTATTTGAGGTTTAAAAAGACTTCTGAAGTTTGTAATTCTGCAGTAGCAGTGAATATGAACAACCAAACACAGAAATTTCAAACTTGAGTTTCCCTTATGAAAAAGGCATCAAACACAGGGAATTTCCATGCAAAAGGCTCAATGAGCACTAACAAGAAGTTTATGGGAGCACATCAAATTTGGTGTCAAATGAAAGCTAAGAGTATATATTCATGACACATTAAGGCATATATCAAATGTTTCAACCATGTTCCAACCTAAACATTTTGAATAAGCAAAGGCTTTGATTTCTGGTCAAACAGGTGGAAAAGGGGCCGTAGAAAACATCTAGTAGAGAAAGTGTTGAAAGGTATTATAAATACATCAAAACACAGTAATGTTGATGTAAAGACCCCTGCCAACTAATATCAACATTTATATTTAGTTTTGCAGAAATGATTTGCCTTCTGTAAGTTTAAGAAATATTGCATTGTGTATTGTCATTCTGTTACCAAAAACTCACATATCTTTAATATCTTTAAGACACAGAATTTTCAAATATTTCTACCACATGAGGGAGGATAATGAAAGTTCACAGAACTAACAAGTAATGGTAGACCCACCAAATAGTTATAGTGTTTTTACTGATACAAATTTGGTTTAGGATTTATTAAGTGATTAAAACACTTCATAATTTTACTAAATCGGACTTCATTTGAATAACAGCCACTGTGTAAAATAATAAAACCGAGGGAGATTTTATCCCTTCTGTTACCAAACTTTACATTTGCACTGTTTTTCAAGTAAATGTGTTTTTGTAAAATGTTCAGTGGAAATTGTTAAAATTAGTCCCTGTGCATAGAGTTCTTTGGTTTCTTTAACTTTGCAATAAAAGTATTTTGTTTGGCGTACTTTTAAAAAGAGAAAAATAGGAGTCATTCTGTTATCGTGGAATTGCCACCTGTAGGTCTATATAAAACTAGAGTATTGCACAATTGTAATCTATTAGGTCAGCATTAAAATGATTATCCATTTCTCAACTTAGAACAAAAGGCTCTGAATTATCTGGTTCATGCACTCAAAAGTACGCCTTGGAGCTTACTGAAACACGTTCAAGAACAATGAAGCCTTTCTCTAATATTTTATTTTATTTTATTCATTCTTGCCCATCAACATCTTATTGCCATATTTTCTCATATGAGTTAGCTATCCATAAAAGTAACTCCTTAATTTGTTACACAGGATTTAATATTAAATCAGTAAAAGGGGAGGGCAGAACAGTCCCCAACAATCAATAAATCAATGAAAGTAGACCTACAGGTGTTGACCTATGTGTTATTCAACACAACATAGTCTACTGTAGTTGTGGGACGCCATGGCTTTGTCTTTTAGAATAAAGACGGTGGACTTATTGTATAAAGCAAGGCTGCTATATGGTGGGGCAAATTGATACCGAAGTTCAGTCAACGTAGATAAGCTCTAAATACTAACCGTCAATAAAATGACCCACGGTCCACCAGGGCCACGATCTTGCTTATTTATGAACCCAGCTTTCGGATATGCTACAACAAATCAAAGTATTCCCAATAGGATCGTTAGACCTAGGCCTACGGATAATCCACATCACGTGCCATACGTTTTTTCTTAATTTCGTAAATAAATGATCATATTTTTTTTTTTTTTTAAGTTTGTCGGTTTAATCTCATAGCAAAATATCCTCTCTTCAATTGGTGTTGAAAACTTTAGCAACAGCATTCAGTGTTTTTTTGGCTACCTGTCCACATTGCTCTCTCCGCCTCTTCCTAGTATTTTCACTCCACCCCTTTTCAATTTCCACCTGTGCAACAATTGCCTAGCCACCTGCCTACACATAAAATAATTGTTATTTCACAAAAATATATTACACATAATGCGGTGCAAGCGCACAATAATTCAAATTATATGGGCATTAGTAATCATACATTGTCATATCATGTATGTGGTATAATATTTTCTACTTGTTTGACCAAAATTTTCATCTGATTCAACTTCCCTTTTATGTCTGTTTTCACATTATTATATGTCTTGTTTGGTTTATGCCGAAATGCGCCAGTAGCAATGAGTTTCTTTCACTCTCTTAACCATACCTGTCTGCTCCTGCATAACCAGTCTGACTAGATGTATGCCTCTCGCATGACCTCTGATTTGAATGTAAACCCAGACAGCAACACAGTGGAGTTCCCTCTCCTTGCACCTTGTACTTCCTGGTACTGGTGGTACAGTACCTCCCAGTCACCTCGCTCCCTCTCGCTATACACAACACACTAGAAAGGGCAAAGAGATCCATTCAAAAGACCTTTCAAATGGGAGTGCTAGTCAAGGAAGCCATTTCCATTTCAAAAACAGTGTAAACGGGTTTTATTTCATACCAATAACATATGGATATTGGCGAAGGTATGTATTCAAATCAAAGTTTATTTGTCACGTGCCCCGAATACAGTGAAATGCTTACTTACAGGCTCTAACCAATAGTGCAAAAAAGGTTTTAGGTGAACAATAGGTAAGTAAAGAAATAAAACAACAGTAAAAAAAACAGGCTATATACAGTGGCGAGGCTATAATGTAGCGGGGCTACATACAGTCAGTCAGGCTGATTGAGGTAGTATGTACATGTAGATATTTGGTCACCTACAAACAAGCAAGATTTCTGGCTCTCATAGACCTGTAACTTCTTCTTTAAGAGGCTCCTCTGTCCTCCACTCGTTACCTGTATTAATGGCACCTGTTTAAACTTGTTATCAGTATAAAAGACACCTGTCCACAACCTCAAACAGTCACACTCCAAACTCCACTATGGCCAAGACCAAAGAGCTGTCAAAGGACACCAGAAACAAAATTGTAGACCTGCACCAGGCTGGGATGACTGAATCTGCAATAGGTAAGCAGCTTGGTTTGAAGAAATCAACTGTGGGAGCAATTATTAGGAAATGGAAGACATACAAGACCACTGATAATCTCCCTCGATCTAGGGCTCCACGCAAGATCTCACCCGTGTGGTCAAAATGATCACAAGAACGGTGAGCAAAAATTCCAGAACCACACGGGGGGACCTAGTGAATGACCTGCAGAGAGCTGGGACCAAAGTAACAAAGCCTACCATCAGTAACACACTACGCCGCCAGGGACTCAAATCCTGCAGTGCCAGACGTGTACTGGCTTAAGCAGGGGGACATGTCCAGGCCCGTCTGAAGTTTGCTAGAGAGCATTTGGATGATCCAGAAGAAGATTGGGAGAATGTCATATGGTCAGATGAAACCAAAATATAACTTTTTGGTAAAAACTCAACTCGTCGTGTTTGGAGGACAAAGAATGCTGAGTTGCATCCAAAGAACACCATACCTACTGTGAAGCATGGGGGTGGAAACATAATGCGTTGGGGCTGTTTTTCTGCAAAGGGACCAGGATGACTGATCTGTGTAAAGGAAAGAATGAATGGGGCCATGTATCGTGAGATTTTGAGTGAAAACCTCCTTCCATCAGCAAGGGCATTGAAGATGAAACGTGGCTGGGTCTTTCAGCATGACAATGATCCCAAACACACCGCCCGGGCAACGAAGGAGTGGCTTCGTAAGAAGCATTTCAAGGTTCTGGAGTGGCCTAGCCAGTCTCCAGATCTCAACCCCATAGAAAATCTTTGGAGGGAGTTGAAAGTCCGTGTTGCCCAGCAACAGCCCCAAAACATCACTGCTCTAGAGGAGATCTGCATGGAGGAATGGGCCAAAATACCAGCAACAGTGTGTGAAAACCTTGTGAAAACTTCCAAAAAACGTTTGACCTCTGTCATTGCCAACAAAGGGTATATAACAATGTATTGAGATAAACTTTTGTTATTGACCAAGTACTTATTTTCCACCATAATTTGCAAATAAATTCATTAAAAATCCTACAATGTGATTTTATGGATTTTTTTTCTAATTTTGTCTGTCATAGTTGAAGTGTACCCATGATGAAAATTACAGGCCTCTCTCATCTTTTTAAGTGGAAGAACTTGCACAATTGGTGGCTGACTAAATACTTTTTTGCCCCACTGTACATGAATGTATAGTTAAAGTGACTATGTATATATGATAAACAGAGAATAGCAGCAGCGTAAAAAAAATAGGGGTGGGGGGGCACACAATGCAAATAGTCCGGGTAGCCATTGGATTACCTGTTCAGGAGTATTATGGCTTGGGGGTAAAAACTGTTGAGAAGCCTTTTTGTCCTAGACTTGGCACTCCGGTACCGCTTGTCATGCGGTAGTAGACAGAACAGTCTATGACTGAGGTGGCTGGGGTCTTTGACAATTTTTAGGGCCTTCCTCTGACACCGCCTGGTGTAGAGGTCCTGAATGGCAGGCAGCTTAGCCCCAATGATGTACTGGGCCGTACGCAGTACCATCTGTAGTGCCTTGCGGTCAGAGGCCCAGCAATTGCCGTACCAGGCAGTGATGCAACCAGTCAGGAGGCTCTCGATGTTGCAGCTGTAGAACCTTTTGAGGATCTCAGGACCCATGACAAATCTTTTTAGTTTCCTGAGGGGGAATAGGCTTTGTCGTGCCCTCTTCACCACTGTCTTGGTGTGTTTGGACCATTCTAGTTTGTTGTTGATGTGGACACCAAATAACTTGAAGCTCTCAACCTGCTCCACTACAGCCCCGTCGATGAGAATGGGGGCGTGCTCGGTCCTCCTTTTCCTGTTGTCCACAATCATCTCCTTAGTCTTGGTTATGTTGAGGGATAGGTTGTTATTCTGGCACCACCCGGCCAGGTCTCCTCCTCCCTATAGGCTGTCTCGTCGTTGTCGGTGAACAGTCCTACCACTGTTGTGTCGTCTGCAAACTTAATGATGGTGTTGGAGTCGTGCCTGGCCGTGCAGTCGTGGGTGAACAGGGAGTACAGGAGGGGACTGAGCACGCAACCTTGGGGAGCTCCAGTATTGAGGATCAGCGTGGCAGATGTGTTGCCTCAACACCAGGGGGCGGCCCGTCAGGAAGTCCAGGATCGAGTTGCAGAGGGAGGTGTTTAGTCCCAGGATCCTTAGCTTAGTGATGAGCTTTGAGGGTACTATGGTGTTGAACGCTGAGCTGTAGTCAATGAATAGCATTCTCACATAAGTGTTCCTTTTGTCCAGGTGGGAAAGGGCAGTGTGGAGTGCAATAGAGATTGCATCATCTCTGGATCTGTTTGGGCGGTATGCAAATTGGAGTGGGTCTAAGGTTTCTGGGATAATGGTGTTGATGTAAGCCATTACCAACCTTTCAAAGCACTTAATGGCTACGGACGTGAGTGCTACGGGCCTGTAGTCATTTAGGTAGGTTGTCTTTGTGTTCTTGGGCACAGGGACTATGGTGGTCTGCTTGAAACATGTTGGTATTACAGACTCAATCAGGGACATGTTGAAAATATCAGTGAAGACACCTGCCAGTTGGTCAGCACATGCCCGGAGCACACGTCCTGGTAATCTGTCTGGCCTGCAGCCTTGTATATGTTGACCTGTTTAAAGGTCTTACTCACGTCGGCTACGGGGGGAGCGTCCGGAACAGCTGATGCTCTCATGCATGCCTCAGTGTTACTTTCCTCAAAGCGATCATAGAAGTGGTTTAGCTCGTCTGGTAGGCTCGTGTCACTGGGCATCTCGCGGCTGTGCTTCCCTTTGTAGTCTGTACTAGTTTGCAAGCCCTGCCACCTAAGACGAACGTCGGAGGCGGTGTAGTGTGATTCAATCTTAGCCCTGTATTGACGCCTGTTTGATGGTTCGTCACAGGGCATAGCAGGATTTCTTGTAAGCTTAGGATATTTACTCATTTAAAATGAATTGTTATGGTGAAAATAAATAATTGCAATATCAGATTTTGAGTCATTTGTTTTGTAGGAGTAATACATTGCTAATGTACTATTAATTCAACAAGTGGATTGAGAAAGATAATGACCCAATAATAGTGTACCAAGTTGCGATGGGATATTTTGTTTATGAATCTAGAGGATGAGTATGTGGAAGTGTTGTAGTACTCGAGACCGAGACAGTCCAGCCAAGAGTAAAAAAAAAACGTATAATTATCAGGCTCTGTTCAGTCAATGCATAAAACCAACCTTTATTTTGACAGGTAGTCCTGCTGAGACCATGGTCTCTTTCACAAAGGAATCCTGTATCAGACATACACATCAATACATATCAATACACAATATGTAAAACACAATCATATAAAACAAACACATTTTTAAGTTAAAGGGTCCTCTATCAGCCTTCTGAATTGCCATAAGAGGCATTTACCTAAATCAGTGGAGATCGATGGGATCTCCAGAATTAGGCATCCCTAATGCTCTTAGACCAACGTCCGGTAGCTTGTACATCTGTGGACCTTTATGCAAGAGGGCTTTATAAACAAAAAACAATGATCTACAAGACTTCAAAGAGGGCCAGCCTACATTCTGATACAGAAAGCAATGACGTGTACTGAACTTTTTGCCCATAAGAAAGCATAGGCCTAGGCAAAATAGAAAAAGGTTATAACCCAGATTAGTCATTGGTGTGAGAGCACACTTGTGTTGTTTTTTTGCATGCTGATTTCACATCTTTTCCAAAGCACACTACATGGCCAAAAGTATGTGGAAACCTGCTCGTCAAACATCTCATTGCAAAATCAAGGGCATTAATATGGAGTTGGTTCCCCCTTTGCTGCTACAACAGCCTCCACTCTTCTGGGAAGGCTTTCCACTAGATGTTGGAACATTGCTGCGGGGACTTGCTGCCATTCAGCGACAAGAGCATTAGTGAGGTCGAACACTGATGTTGGGCGATTAGGCCTGGCTCGCAGCTGGCGATCCAATTCGTCCCAAAGATGTTCGATGGGGTTGAGGTCAAGGCTCTGTGCAGGCCAGTCAAGTTCTTCCACACCAATCTCGACAAACCATTTCTGTATGGACCTTGCTTTGAACATTGTCATGCTGAAACAGGAAAGGGCCTTCCCCAAACTGTTGCCACAAAGTTGGAAGCACCGAATCGTCTAGAATGTCATTGTATCTAGTAGCGTTAAGATTTCCCTTCACTGGAACTAAGGGGCCTAGCCCGAACCATGAAAAACAGCCCCAGAATATTATTCCTCCTCCACCTAACTTTGCAGTTAGCACTATGCATTGCAGCATTCTTCTGGTATCCGCCAAACCCAGATTCATCCGTCGTGACTAATCACTAAAGACAACCTGCTCCAGAGCTTTACACCACTCCAGCCAACGCTTGACATTGGGCGTGGTGATCTTAGGCTTGTGTGTGGCTGCTTGGCCATGCAAACCCATTTCATGAAGCTCCCAACGAACAGTTAGTTATTGTGCTGACGTTGCTTCCAGATGCCGTTTGGAACTCAGTAGTGAGTGTTGCAGCGGAGGACATATGATTTTTACGCGTTACGCGCTTCGGCACTCGCCGGTCCCGTTCTGTGAGCTTGTGTGGCCTACCACTTTGCAGCTGAGCCATTGTTGTTCCTAGAAATTTCCACTTCACAATAACAGCACTTACAGTTGACCGGGGCAGTTCTGCTGGGCAGAAATTTGACAAACTGACTTGTTGGAAAGGTGGCATTCTATGACGGTGCCACGTTGAGTGTCACTGAGCTATTCGCTATGGGCCATTCTACTGACAATGTTTGTCTGTGGCTGTGTGCTCGATTTTATACACCTGTCAGCAACGGGTGTGACTGAAATAGCTGAATACACACATTTAAGGGCTGTCCACAAACTTTTGACCATGTAGTGTATGTCCAATTGAATGGTGCTGGACAGCAGAACCCTGACTTGATTAAAACATATATATAATAATAAGAAACAGTATCGTTCAATATGTTGAGATTAAATATACAACACCACCCTCTGCTGCCTCTTTTTCGAACAACCATATTTTCTATCATGCGCTCCATCATTGCGTCATCAACGAGCGACAAAATCCATTGAACGTAAAAGTTCCCGGAAGTAATTTTGGTAAACACACGTTTGCATTTTGTTACGCTGTTGTGGCATGCAAGTTACCCTTTTCTAAACTATGCCGAAACTTTTTGCGATAAAATTTACAGAACAATCTAATACGGGAGGATTTTGGTCTGCCATTGATGTTTGGATAAAGAAACCACACGTTGTGAACAAACGTCTTTGTGGAGTCAAAGAGACACAGAGTAAGAATGTTGGCTGTGAAGAACTTAGAAACATTCTGCTAACTCATGGAAGTGATACTTCAGAGTCCAAGGATGTTCTTACCTTCTTGAATAGTGGCGTTGAACTCGAACATGACCAGGAGAGACTGTGGTCTTTTTGTGTGAGGACATTCATTCCTAAAGTAAACTGTTATGGCACAACTGTACATAAAGATATTATACTCAAAGGTAAGCCTTAAATTACATTCAGCTGATGTTTAAGCTGCTTATCATTGAGTTCTGGCTGACTTTACAACATGTACGCAACACAGGTATTTTAATACAGTCTCATGTGTGAAAGTGTCCTGTGTGTTATTTTTTACTCAACATTTTCAGACTTTAACACTCAAAGAGTAAGCTTCTTACCAGTTGAAGAGAGTGAGGAAGGGACTGCCTCTTTACGGAAGAACAACATCTATCAGATACATCTCCTGGCTGAGAAGAGTGATGAATGGTGAGTGTTTCCATGTTTAACCTCAGTGTCTGCTTCTTCACCCATCCTTCCATTGATCCAGTAATGCTTGGACGCATTGGATAGTGTCTGCACTGGTTTGCTCTGTAAATCTAATCTCCAGGACACTAGAGTTACATCTCATGCGGCCTGATGACTGGTTCAGTGACGGGGTGGCCTACCCCAAACTGCCCTGGCTCAGTGGGGAGCTCCTGCCCAAACTGGTGCGCTGGGCCACGGAGAGTAAGACCAGTGAGTTCAAGAGCACCCTGTCTCTCCTGCCAGTAGAGAAGTACAGCATCATGTACCAACGGCTGAAAGACAAGTACAAGGAGATGGTCAAGGTATGGTCAATGTATGATTAATATGGTCAAGGTATGGTCAATGCATGGCCAGTGTATGGTTAATATGGTCAATGCATGGCCAGTGTATGGTTAATATGGTCAAGGTATGGTTAATAGTTCATGGTCAAGGTCTTGTCTTTTACAGTATAGATTTGTCACAACAGTCCTGAATGCATTAATATATTTGTCTTTGCGTAGGTATGGCCTGAAGTGACGGATCCAGAGAAGTTTGTCTTTGAAGATGTTGCCATCGCTACCTATCTTTTGGTAGGTCTCTTCTGTACATGGACAGTAACTACAACAATGTATTTGACGGAATGCTAATATGAGTAAAATGGCAACTCTAATGACAATAACACCATTGTCTATTAATGCACAGGTCCTATGGGGTGAGGAGCGAGCGGTGAAGGGTCTGACCGTCAAACAGTCCTTTGTGGATCTTGGTTGTGGAAATGGTCTCCTGGTTCACATTCTAAGCAACGAAGGGGTATGTGTGATAAACGCTACACTAGGTTCACCAGAACACAGTTACATAATATAACCTGATATGCCCTGGTACTGAATAGTAACACCAGGATTACGGGCTGAAATACTCCATGTGGAAAACTGACCTCTCTAGCAGATCTCCTTTAATTTACAAATGTCCACTGGATGCTTAATCAATGACAGGGTAGCCGGCGAGTCGTAAAAAGCTTTAGTCTGCGTCCCAAGTAGCACTTTATTCCCTATATAGTGCACTACTTTTGAACAGGGCCCATAGTGCACCATATATGGAATAGGGTCCCATTTGGGACGCAGACTTAATCTGTGCCAATTCCAGGCCAATGTTCCATTTAATCAGTGATGTGATTTAACGTCCAATCAAAACGCTGGATATCCGTAATTGAAATTACACACGTGGTAGGTGGAAAGTGTGTCACTATACCCAATGTTCATTTGATGAAGTGATTAAGGACTGACCGTCATGCCTACTTGTGTTTCAGCACCCTGGAAAGGGCATCGACGTGAGGAAAAGGAAGATCTGGGATATGTACGGCCCCCAAACACATCTAGAGGTGAGGATGGGCTATGTGGAACTCTGTTTTAGGATAGTGTTTTTTTTTCAGCCTAGATCAACTACTTGACTTAGGGGTGTGTATATACTGCACAAGAACAACAGTTCACCTGACACAAGACTGAATCCAAACATTACACTGGACAATACTCTGGATATATTCAGTAACATAATAAGAATATTCTTAAACATTTTAGGTGCAGGAAAAAACAATTACAAGGGTTTGACTGAGAGGTCTAACAGGTCTCTAAGTGACCACACACCTCCAAACTGTGCACAGTTCCTAATTCATTTCAATGACCTTTTGTGAGTCAAGGAAAGAGCGTTCAACTATAATGTCATTTATTTTGCTTTCCTAGCTTTGCCATTATGGAACTGAGGCAAGCACACA
Source organism: Oncorhynchus clarkii lewisi (assembly GCF_045791955.1). NCBI lineage: Eukaryota > Metazoa > Chordata > Actinopteri > Salmoniformes > Salmonidae > Oncorhynchus > Oncorhynchus clarkii. Next base: position 26,365,630 of record NC_092155.1, on the reverse strand, counting down.
TGTCGTTTTTTGTTTGGAACACAGCCTTGCGTCCCCACCATCACACAATTACTGTTGTTGTTTTACGTAATCCAAAAACGTTCCATTATAAATCGCAATGTGGGTCAGATGGGCATTGTTTGAACGCTTATTATTTTGCCAACATGGCTAGCTAAGTTATTAAAATACAAACTTACAATGTTTGGGTTTCAAAAGGTACTTCAGACAAACATATTGTAATTTTGGTGAGTCATGAGTCCATTCAAGTCCGTGCTCTGCGGCAAATTTTCTTCATAAAATGACACAGGCTCATTCTGTTCAGGACAACCCAGGGAAGAACGCATGTCATCCTTGTTTCAAGTTTTATTGTCACGTGCACAAGTACAGTGAAATGCCTTTCTTGCAAGCTCCAAACCCAACAATGCAGTAATCAATGTCAATGTAGCACAAAAATTATAGAAGTTAGAACAAAAACACAGGAGAAATAAAAATAAGAAATAAGACGAACACAAGAAAGTAAGAAGCTATATACAGGGTCAGTTCCAATACCATATTTACAATGTGCCGGGATACTTGAGTGGTAGAGGTAGATACAGTGCCTTCAGAAAGTACGCAAGCCCTTTGACTTTTTGAAAGGAACACACCTGTCTATATACGGTCCCACAGTTGACAGTGCATGTCAGAGCAAAAACCAAGCCATGAGGTCAAAGGAATTGTTCGTAGAGCTCCGAGACAGGATTGTGTCGAGGCACAGATCTGGGGAAGGGTACTCAGAAATATCTACAGCAAGAACACAGTGGCCTCCATCATTCTTAAATGGAAGAAGTTTAGAACCACCAAGACTCATCATAGAGCAGGCCGCCCAGCCAGACTGAACAATCGGGGGAGAAGGGCCTTGGCCAGGGAGGTGACAAAGAACCCAATTGTCACTCTTGACAGAGCTCTAGAGTTCCTTTGTGGAGATATGAGAACCTTCCAGAAGGACAACCATCTCTCATGGTGGTGGCAGCATCATGCTGTAGGGATGTTTTTCAGCGGCAGGGACTGGGATCGAGGCAAAGATGAACGGAGCAAAGTGCAGAGAGATCCTTGGTGAAAACCTGCTCCAGAGCGCTCAGGACCTCAGACTGGGGCGAAGGTTCGCCTTCCAACAGGACAACGACCCTAAGCACACGGCCAAGACAATGCAGGAGTGGCTTCGGGACAAGTCTCTGAATTTCCTTGAGTGACCCAGCCAGAGCCTGGACTTGAACCCGTTCGAACATATCTGGAAAGACCTGCAAATAGCTGTGCAGCGATGCTCCCCATCCAACTTGACAGAGCTTGAGAGGATCTGCAGAGATGAATGGGATAAACTCCCCAAGTACAGGTGTGCCAAGCTTGTAGCGTCATACCCAAGAAGACTCAATGCTGCCAAAGGTGCTTCAACAAAGTACTGAGTAAAGGGTCTGAATACTTATTGCACTTAATGTACATCCACTGTATTCCAATCAATGACAATCTACTATTTTCAACCCATTTACAGGGACTCTTAGTGGAAAGGGTTAATAGCTGCCTCAATCAACTTAATTTTGAGGGCTTTGTGGATATTTTGTGTTCCCATTTTTTGAAAGCAAATAAAACTACCGCAGTATTTGAAATATTTATGAATACCAGATTAATTCACAAGATATGTAAGTATTATATGAACTATTTCGTTCACCTTTTCAAATGAAGTAATATGACAGTCACATATAGTCTAAACCACAATAGATACACATGGAATTGCACATGGGGTTGCGGGGAATCCCACACGTTGTTAGACACGCTCTGCTGTGCTGTACTTTCCCATTGCCGCCCGGTTTCAATGTTTCATCAGAAGACAAGCTGCTGAATGTTCCCTTGCATCTATTATTCACTGTGTGTAGACCAGGCAGGAAGTAGCTAGGCGAGGTAGTTGTTCCCATAGGGACTCAATGTACTTTTAGCTAACGGCTCGGGGTTCTTTCTGGTATCCTTACTGTCGGTGATGGGATATGATGGGGTGTATAGAGCATGGAAGTGGTCTCCAACACCGAAAGGGGTTTTCCTTGTTGTCATTTTTTGTGTTTTCCTTTCAACTAGTTTCCTTAGTTGTTCCTTAGTTTTTGCCTGAAATCCCTTATTTACTTTTATTGTTGTTATTTAAAAGTATAAAACCAGTTATTTCTCTAGTCCATACATGGCAAGAGGCACAAAATGTTGCTTTGAAAAGTATTTTTTTGAATTTGTAATCTCATCTGACTTTGTATTTCAGACCACCCTTCTTCATATCCACTCAGACACTAAATGAGCTGAGATAACAATCACATTAAACATTATTCTCCTTCAATATTAAAAGTTGGTAACAGAGTTGTTATTTCGCGACAGAAAGCGGCTGGGGGTGTCATAAGCCATTTGTAATTCAAAAATGATTAATGGAAAAAAAATGGAATTACTGTCAGCGGTGCTTCTCTCTGATCTAAAGAAGCCTGTTGTGCTTTTGGTTGGGGGCCTTTTTTTCTATTCCAGGAAACGGCAATCACTCCCGGTGATGGCTTCTTATTCCCGGGTACAGACTGGCTGATTGGAAACCACTCGGACGAGCTCACACCGTGGATCCCCGTTATAGCGGCCAGGCAAGTCATCAGCAGAAACAATTTGGCTTAGCCGCCTCAAGTGGCAACTGATCTCTTGAGTTTGAAATCATGTTTTTTTCATGAGTTGGGAAGGGGGAATGGAGTTGTGTTGGCGTGTGAAGTGTCGAGTCTGATGCGGCAGCCACCTGGTGGCAATGTTGAGCTTGGCTCTCACTTTGCATTGACTCTCCTGTTCTGGTTTGAACGCTCCAACAACCTCCATAGATTTGAAATTGTCCTCATCTCCTGCCTTAATCTCACATTTTTCTCACCCCACTTTGAGTCAGTTGTACTTACATCCGTTGTACTTGTGGTATTTTCTCACCTCTATGCTGCCTGGTATCTGTGGTTAGGGCTCCCTTAAAAAAAGAGGTTCCATCATATCTCATTTAAACTCACCTGGATGAATTAAGGATGAATAGACAATTATAAAGTACATTGATAACTGTGACCAAACCACATGGTTTTGATGTGTAATTTCGGTCACTTTCCTCCCACTTTAGGTCATCCTTCTCCTGCCGGTATTTTGTCCTGCCGTGCTGCTTCTTTGACTTCTATGGGAAGTACCAGCGGAGACACTGTAAGAAGTCCCAGTATAAGGAATACATTGACTTCATCTCTGAGGTCAGCACAGCCTGTGGGTTCAACACAGAGGAGGACTGCCTGAGAATCCCCTCCACAAAGCGGGTATGCTAATGCTAACAATGACACTTGAACACACAGTACACGCTAACATGTTCATGCAAACCACTCATGTCGTTTTAATCTTACCCCTTGCTTTACAGGTGTGTCTGGTAGGAAAGTCGAGGAGCTACCAGCTGTCGGATGAGCCGCAGGCAGAGGAGGGGAGAGACAAGTATATACAGGGTCGTCAGCCCTGCTCCGGGGTCACAGTTCGAGAGTCAAATGTCGAGGATGAAGCCGAGCACCACCACGACCACTCAGAGACTGACAGGATCCACGGCACCAACTGGGGAGCTGGATTCCAGCCCCGAGAGAGGATTGAGACAGTGCGGAACTGTGCCGCCCTTCCCCGGGACTTTGTAGATGGTATAGTCCTACGTGTGGCCACCTCTCTGCTGGGGTTGACCAAGGACGAAGGTGGGGATGTCCCCGGCACCTGGAACATGGGAGGTAAGAGAATGCTCCTTTAATAGCTAAACTGTCAATCAAATCACAAGGTAATCTCTCCCTCAAAATACAATAAAGTCTCACTCAGTCTGCATTTACATGAGCTGTAATTGAGGTCATAACAGGTTTAGGAAAACAACATGAAGTACATATCTGATCTTGGATTTATTACTATTAAGGCGTGTATTGGATTTATGTACTGTGTACTACATGGTGTATTGTTGATTCAGTGGAATTCAGGATGATCGGGTGTGTGCAGGAACTCAATGTTGGTGGCCCATCATGCCCTTAACCCACCCCACCTCTTTCTGTATCTCTTCCTCTTCCTGTCTATCGCTCCCTCTCAGCACCAATAGGAAAGCCCCTGGTGGCGCAGCACAACCCTGCTTTGAACCCTGTCAGCGTTTCATCCTCCGCCATTCGGCACCACATTCACACACTGCCCCCATCTCTCTTTTATCAACCTTTTCCGGACTTTCCCCTTCACACACACACACACACTCCCCTGCACTCACCCCTCCCCCTGTACGATGGATGAGATAAGAAGAAGAAGTCTAGTCAGAGAGAAAAATGGAGGGAATGAAAAAGGGAGGGAGAGAAAAAAGAGGGGAATAGACAGAGCCCGTAATCCAGGATGGAGATGACTGGATGAATAATGCACTCTGGCCCATCTTTTATGCATGAGTCTGTATTTGTGTTGAGGTATTTCTACCAGTTACTTTATGGCGCTGCTCTCAAAAGAGGGAGGATTAGCGGGGGTTAAGCCGGGGCAGCTTGCATGGACAGTGGCTAGCTCCCGAGTTTCAATGTACCATTTTAGATGGCAAAGCAAAGTGCTACTATTAAAGTGGAACTGACAGCGTTTTAACTACTTTGCAAATATTAAACAAACAGACAATCATATTATCAGTAACAAATATCATATTCCCAGTTTATGCTTCAAAACCATTTGACTCAAAATTCCATGACAGACAATAAGACATTGTTGACATAATCGATGTATGCAGTTCAATGCATGATCTATATAATTCACCAATACATTTCTTGGTAGTCCAAAAACTATTGCTATCAGGTTGTAAATCACAGCTGGCCTGGTACGTTGTTTGCTGGCTCCACCCATTTGGGATGCGCTGTTTCAGTTTCCGTGACTCAATATTTTGAACAAAAATGGAAGACTAACTAAGGCTGGAAATGAGATGATAAATTGTTTAGATCTAGGACAGAAGAATTTATAATGGACTTTTTCAGACATAACATAGGTACAGCAGATCCCCTTATTGTATGGGACACTTTTAGGTGTGCCTTTAGAGGCCATGCAATTCAGTACTCATCAATAAAACAAAAGCAATTTAGATCAAGAGTCCATATTAACAAAGGAAATTGAAGGACTAACAGTACAGTTAGATAGCAATAAACATGGTACCATAGAGGCACAGAATAAGGAGGAAAAAGAAATGGAGGAATTTATTCAAGATAGATCCAGTGTAATAGATTATAAAAATAAAGCGAACTGGATGGAATATGGGGGAAAATGTACCAAATTATTTTTCAATCGTCAATATAGAAATGCTACCAATTTTTTTTTATTAAAACTTGTTACAAATGATAGAGTCACGCATGATTCACCAAATGATATTTTGAAAGAGGAAGTAAAGTACTTTAAGAATATGTTTTCGTTTCAGGCTCCCCCATCTCCACTAACTGAAACTAATTGTATGGATTTTTTTCCTAATAATAATGTAAAATTAATATCTGTAAAGAAGGACTCATGTGAAGGCCAAATTACAGAGGAGGAACTGCTTGAGGCAATTGGGGCCTTTAAGGATGGGAAAACTCCAGGGCTGGATGGCATACCAGTGGAAGTATACCAAACTCCAGGGCTGGAGGGCATACCAGTGGAAGTATACCAAACTCCAGGGCTGGATGGCATACCAGTGGAAGTATACCAAACTCCAGGGCTGGAGGGCATACCAGTGGAAGTATACCAAACTCCAGGGCTGGAGGGCATACCAGTGGAAGTATACCAAACTCCAGGGCTGGAGGGCATACCAGTGGAAGTATACCAAACTCCAGGGCTGGAGGGCATACCAGTGGAAGTATACCAAACTCCAGGGCTGGATGGCATACCAGTGGAAGTATACCAAACTCCAGGGCTGGAGGGCATACCAGTGGAAGTATACCAAACTCCAGGGCTGGATGGCATACCAGTGGAAGTATACCAAACTCCAGGGCTGGAGGGCATACCAGTGGAAGTATACCAAACTCCAGGGCTGGAGGGCATACCAGTGGAAGTATACCAAACTCCAGGGCTGGAGGGCATACCAGTGGAAGTATACCAAACTCCAGGGCTGGAGGGCATACCAGTGGAAGTATACCAAACTCCAGGGCTGGAGGGCATACCAGTGGAAGTATACCAAACTCCAGGGCTGGAGGGCATACCAGTGGAAGTATACCAAACTCCAGGGCTGGAGGGCATACCAGTGGAAGTATACCAAACTCCAGGGCTGGATGGCATACCAGTGGAAGTATACCAAACTCCAGGGCTGGAGGGCATACCAGTGGAAGTATACCAAACTCCAGGGCTGGAGGGCATACCAGTGGAAGTATACCAAACTCCAGGGCTGGAGGGCATACCAGTGGAAGTATACCAAACTCCAGGGCTGGAGGGCATACCAGTGGAAGTATACCAAACTCCAGGGCTGGAGGGCATACCAGTGGAAGTATACCAAACTCCAGGGCTGGAGGGCATACCAGTGGAAGTATACCAAACTCCAGGGCTGGAGGGCATACCAGTGGAAGTATACCAAACTCCAGGGCTGGAGGGCATACCAGTGGAAGTATACCAAACCCTTTTTTGATATACTCAAAGGACCATTATTAGCATGTTTTAACTACTCCTATATAAATGGTAGATGATCAGACACGCAACAAGAAGGTCTGATATCATTATTACTGAAACAGGACCCAAGCGGTATATATAAAGATCCAGTCCATTTAAAAAGTTGGAGACCTCTTCCACTTCAGTGTTGTGATGCAAAAATCCTAGCAAAATGCTTGGCACATAGAACTAAAAAAGTATTGTCAGATATTATTCATCCTAATCAGACAGGTTTTTTACATGGACGATACATTGGAGATAATATAAGACAAGTACTGGAAACAATAGAATATTATGAAATATTGGCGACACCAGGCCTGGTTTTCATAGCTGATTTTGAAAAGGCTTTTGATAAAGTACGACTGGAGTTTATAAATGCCTAGAATATTTCAATATTGGGGAATCTTTTATAAATGGGTTAAAGTTATGTATAGTGACCCTAGGTGTAAAATAGTAAATAATGGCTACATCTCAAAGTTTTAAACTCTCTAGAGGAGTTAAACAAGGTTGTCCACTATCGGCATATCTATTTATTATTGCCATCGAAATGTTAGCTGTTAAGATTAGATCAAACAATAATATTAAGGGATTATAAATCCGTGGCTTAAAAACTAAGGTGTTTGTACGCTGATCTTTTAAAACCACAATTAGAGTCTCTCCACGGCCTCATAGAGGATCTAGATACTTTTGCTATTCCCTCTGGATTAAAACCAAATTATGCTAAGTATATTACGTATTGGATCACTAAAAAAATGCTAATTTGACCAATAAAATGGTCTGACGGAGATGTGGACAGACTCGGTATACAAATCCCCCAAAAAATAAATGATCTCACTCCAATACATTTTAATAGAAAGTTAGCAAAAATAGATAAGATCTTGCTACCATGGAAAGGAAAATACCTGTCTATTGGTGGAAAAATCACCCTGATTAACTCTTTAGTCATATCACAGTTTACCTATTTGCTTATGGTTTTGCCTACACCTAGTGACCTGCTTTTTAAATTATATGAACATAAAATATTCCATCTTATTTGGAACGGCAAGCCAGATAAAATTAAAAGGGCCTATTTATATAACGAATATGAATTTGGTGGGCTGAAATGATTAAATATTAACACATTAGACCTCTCACTAAAGGCATCAGTCATACAAAAGTTATACTTAAATCCAAACTGGTTCTCTAGCAGATTAGTATGAATGTCTCACCCTATGTTCAAGAAGGGCCTTTTTCCCTTTATTCAGATTACAACCTCTCACTTTCGATTGTTTGAAAAGGAAATCATCTCCAAAATATCTTACTTTTTTAAAACAAGCCTTAGAAAGTTGGTTGCAATTTCAGTTTAATCCATCTGAAAAGACAGAACAAATAATACAGCAAATATTGTGGTTAAATTCAAATATACTAATTGATTAAAAAAACTATTTTTCGAAGAAATGTTAAAAAAATGTATAATTTTTGTGAACGATATCATAAATAGGACTGGTGGAGTTATGTCACACATGCAGCTAACACAGACATATGGAAATGTCTGCTCTACCCAAAATTACAACCAATTAATTGCAGCATTACCACAAAAATGGAAGAGGCAAGTAGAAAGGAGAAAAAAGTAAGGAACTTGTATGTTGGCCCTGTATTAAAGAACATAAATGGTTAAAGAAAAGTGTGATAAATAAAAACATATACCAATTTCATTTAAGGACCAAAAAACTGACAGCTGTGCCATATAAATGGCAAAATAGTTGGGAAGAGATTTTCGATGTACCCATTCCATGGCACATGGTTTATGAATTGATACGCAAAACAACAAATTGTTCAATTTAAATTACTATACAAAATTCTTGCTACTAATTGAATGTTATATATATGGGGGATACAATCTTCCCAGCTCTGCAGATTATGCTGTGAGGAGGCAGAGTCATTAGATCATTTATTTTGGCATTGTCCATATGTAGCTCGTTTTTGGTCACAGGTCCAGGAATGGCTGAAGAATTGCAACATTTGCCTAGAACTAACGCTGCAGATAGCAATACTGGGTGATTTGAAAAGCCATAGTCAATCAATCAATAATATAATAATTATTTTAGCGAAATTTTTAATTTTTAATTTACAATCTGTAGAAGCTATGAGAGTAGAAAGGTTCAATTCATTTGTGAAGCATCACAGCACAGTTGAAAAATATATGGCAAATAGAAATCCAAAATGGATGATGTTGAGAGATAGATGGGAGAGGTTGAATTGAGCTGAAGGGTGGGACTAATAGCAAGATAAACCATGTGAAACATACGGGGTCTGTAAAATGTATATAGGTTCAGATCTTTTGTGAAATAGCAGTTACAAATAGAAATCCAACTGGATGGACATCAGAAATAGAGGAAGGACTAAAAACAAACAAAAAATAACTATTGTAAAATAGACTGTCTTTAAAATGTGTATAAGATGTATAATTTGAAGGTAAAAGTCGAAGTGTTTATTAGTTTACTCCAATTGGGGGATCGGTGGAAGGGTTTGCAGGGAATAATAATAAAGTTATATTCTTTTAAAAAGCATGTATGTCTATATAGGTATGTGTATGTATATATGTGAATATGCATGCGTGTATGGATATATATATATATTTACCCCAAAAATATATGGGGGATTGGAAATGATGCAGACAATTACATTGATGGAACCAATATTCTTTCCGCAATATTAAGCTGGTCCACCCCTTTAGAGAGAGAAAAAAAGGCTGGAAATGTCAAAACAATCAAACTAGAAAGGGCAATGATCACAAGTCAGTCGTAACGGGGCTAATAGGTTAGCGCACATGTGTCAAACATAAGGCCCGCGGGCCGAATAGGACACACAAGCGAATATAAACGAGTCAACAGTTGAGTCATCTACTAATTATAGCCTGATGTGCTCGCATCGGTGAATTCAACTTCAACATATTATGCACATCTGCAAGCAAAGGCTGGACAAATGTTATTTATCTCTTTTGGCCGAGGGGGTGTGGTATATATATGGCCAACATAACACGTCTAAGGGCTGTTCTTATGCACAGCTCAACAGGGAGTGCCTAAATACAACCCTTAGCTGTGGTATATTGGCCATATATCACAAGACCCCCGAGGTGCCTTACTGCTATTATAAACTGGTTACCAACGTAATTAGAGCAGTGAACATAAGTGTTTTGTCATACCCATGGTATACGGTCTGATATACCACGGCTTTCAGCCAATTAGCATTCAGGGCTCGAACCACCCAGTTTATAACAGACCATATACCACATGTATGACAAAACATGTATTTTTACTGCTCTAATTATTTTGCTAACCAGTTTATAATAGCAATAAGGCACCTTGGGTGTTTGTGGTATATTGCCAATATACCAGTGCTGAGGGCTGTATCCAGCCACTCCGCGTTGCGCCATGAATAAGAACAGCTCTTAGTCGTGTTATATTGGCCATATATCACACCCACTCGAGCCTTATCGCCTAAATATATCATCCTATGTACACAAGTGGACATTATAAAGGGCCATGTTTTTTCAAATCCACTCAGGTGTATTTCATGGCCTTTGGCGAATGTGTTTTAATGATCTAAAGTCACGCTGGTGCTACTGCCTGTAAACACATAGTTCAGTTCAAAGTGAATGATGGCAGGCCAGTGTGTAGCTCTGATTGACTATGGTGCACCAGGCTGCGTAGACTCCGGTCCTGGACGAGGAAGATGTTTTTTTTAAGGTTATATTAATTGGCCAAACGCACGGCCGGTTTCCCACTCTGTATCGCTGTAGAATTATTTTTACAAATGTATTCTAATATTCTATGAATTTAAAACGTGAAAATGACCATATTTAAGTGCTCGCTTGTCAGAAAATGTTTTTAAAAAAAGAAATAAAAAAAGGTTGAATCCCTCCAGAGGGTGTATTTGAAAAGATTTAGCTAAGATTTCATGTTGCTAAAACGCTGTGAGTTCCACTTTAAGTATTCACTATTTTAGCATACAGGATTAAATGCAGGGTAAAAACAATTCCTCAATGGTTTTTGAGCATTTCTCTCTCCACTTATACAATAGCACTAAATAAATACTTGCTAACCCGCAATCAATGTTAGCTGAGCATCTAGCTAGGAGCCATTTAATACACTCAGTAATACGATGTCACCTTGCTGAGTGTACTTTTTAAAGCCCACAGCATTACACAAACACACTATCTTTGGACAATCCATTAATAACAGTTTGGGAGGCCAGTCCAGGTCCAAACTGAATCCACATTGTCAATAGCCCCACTTATCCCATTAATCTCTATTAGCATTGTAGGCTCTAGTCTCTTAAGGGCAGCTGTAAATGTAGTATTAATCTTATATTAAGGCCTTGGGCCCCCTGGCGTCTGTGCTCTGACTGCTCTTTTGCTGCCCTCTGTTCACACATACATTGGCATACTATTCCTAGCTACTGTGGGGGGGGGCTTGATTGATTGACAAGTATTGCGCTGATTTGTTAATAAGGCTTTACCACAGCATAAACATTACAATGGGTGCCACGACAACTCGTTCTGATATAATATGAAGTAACAAAAATCAAATAACAAGGAGCATGAGGGAAGGGAACCAAAGGTATAATTGCACTCCCATATGCCAAAGAGAGAAGATTGTCATTTATATCAACCAAAGGTCAACATAGATTGAATTATCCATGGAGAAGGGGAAAGCAAAGACAGAAATACCTTAATGTCCATGAAATGGAACTTAAAGATTGGCTAGCTGCTCTGCTGCAAACTCAGATGTGAATTTATATCTCGGATTACAAATATTGTGGAAACACCTAGACTTTTTGGCCATGTATATGTATTATCTAAGACCCGTGGGGGAATGGGTTCGTTTTAATATCTCCCTCAGTGGGGAAATGGTGGTGGTAGGAAATAACAGACAACAATGTCTCAGGATTTATTTTAAAATGGCCGCTGGGAACTGTGCTGGCAAAAATGTCCTCTGTTATTATGATTTTAATTGACTTCACAGCTCTGACGGTCTGACACCTTAGACGAACTGTCAGAGAGAATAAGTTATTTTCTGAGGTTCTAATTTATCACAACTCCCTTGTTGTCTCTGTCTGCTTTCCAAATGGGACCCTATTCCCTTTGTAGTGCACTGCTAAAAAAGCAGTGCACTATAAAGAGAATAGGGTGCCATTTGGGACTAACCCTTGGTTTCATTCCAAAAGTCACTCCTACCCACCCACCCATCCTTTTCCTACAACGCCAATGCCATGTTCATCACATCCCCATCATCTCCTATGGCTTTCTCATCCCTTTGTCCTAGCCCTCCATTATTGAACCCTTAACCACCCTCCTCTTCTCCTTTTTCATTCCAAATTGCACTCTTGGCTCTCTCCTCTCCAGGCAGGCTGTCCGTGAGAGAGGTGGCTGAGTTGTTGGAGCAGGAGACTCTGCAGGTCCTGAAGAAAGAATGTGGCGGTCTGCAGACCCTGCTCAAGAACAACCACCAGGTCTTCAGAGGTACGTGCAGCACAAACCCCGCATCCACACACTCGACGGCACCTTTTCCCTATATAGTGCACTACGTTTGGACCAGGACCCAAAGGGTTAGGGTAGGGATGTTTGGGATGCTGCCAAAGATGTATATACAGTAGATACTATGTGGAGATCTGCTGTGTCTATTTCGGCACCAAACATCACATGTAAATAGCATTCTTATTTGCATACTCACTATAAGGTTCCTCATTTTGGAACTTTTGGTGCTAACATGATGGCTATTAAGTTTGCTGTACTGTATATCATTGGCTCTGGGTCTGCATACATGAATCTTACTGAAGCAATCCAGGGCTTATTGGAATGCAACATACAGATATGAAATGCTTGAACAAGTCGATGGAATCATTCCCATTCTCAGCTTGAAGGAATTTTCATTTTGCAATCTCTCTTAAGGCTTGCTTCTTTAACCTGATTTACAACAGGCCTGGAAAATTCCTAGTCAATGCAAGAAAAAAGGTTTTTACTAAATTCCCCCCTCTCCTCCACTCTTCTTTCCCTCAGTGGAAGGTGGTATGGTCCATATCCGGGACTGGCGGGTACAGGCCCAGAGGCCTAGAGGGCTGCAGGGTACCAGGGCTGATTCTAAGCGGAAGCACCTAATCTCTGGTGCCCTGAAGACCCGGGCCTGCTGGTTCCACATCCACCACCCTCACGGATGCCCACTGCAGGCCGAGGAGTGTGCCTTCGCCCATGGCCCAGACGATCTCCGACCTTCCACCAGACCACTCAAGAAAATGAAGTACTCCAACTGAACACGCAATTCAGTTTGGACCATTATTGCAATGTTTTATTTCAATTGTACTATTTTTTTTAGTATATTTTTTTTAGATGTGGAGTTGATGCTGTGATATGATGCTACAAGAATAGCTGTGACTGTCAGTCAGTCATACATACATACAGTGCGGTCCAAAATTATTGACACCCGTTGATAAGGATAATTGAAATACCCAACTATATTGTAAGTGAAAAAAATGAGGAAAGAGATTTTGTTTAACAGTAATACTTTATTTTCTCAAACGGTAGGGGTTGAAATGTTTGACATCTCTAAAGATTCTTATAAATAAAGTAGTCAAAAGTTGAGTATTTGGTCCCATAATCCTAGCACGCAATGACTACATCAAGCTTGTGACTCTACAGACGTGTTGGATGCGTTTACAGTTAGTTTTGGTTGTGTTTCAGATTATTTTGTGGCCTTTTGAAATGAATGTTAAATAATGCATTGTGTCATTTTGGAGTCACTTTTATTGTAAATAAGAATCGAATATGGGACCAAATACTAAACCTTTGACTACTTTATTGATAAGAATCTTTAGGGGTTTGAATTTTGACCCCTACCTTTTTTATCTGAGCAATTGTATTAGAATAAAATAATATAATTTCCCATTTTTGGGGGATAAAATACAGCTCAGTATTTTAATTATTTATTTTCCCAGTCATTATTGCTCATCTTTATCAGCAGGTGTCAATAATTTCAGACCCCACTGTACATACATACTTGCGCTTGTAACTAATTCCGCATATCGACATTTTGAGACCTAAGTCTGGTTAGATAAGTACATTTGAGTTTTTAGTAGTGGAGCTACTCTGCTATTTGGTTTGCAGATCTCAAATATAACATCTCAAATATAAACAATACTGTCCTATTGTTCTTACTACCACACCTTCATTACTCAACTACATACACAGAGGAGCTTTAAGGTCCAAAACGGAGCACAAGGAAGGCCATATTGGTTTAAAACTGTAAATGTCAGGGCCATGAATTATTTGTTGCGTAGTGTTCATGGGTGTCCCGTGTGTTGCCCTCTGTGTCCCTGTTTTCCCTCTTGTGTTCCTTTACCACCTGGGATCGTGACCCCGTGGCTGAAAGGTCACATAGAGGCAGTAGAGGGCCGCCCAGAGACCACCATAGGGTCAGGAGCTGGGTCTACTGCAGAGGGGTCTCGGCGGCGGGGGGGGGGGGGGGGCTGTCAGTGCACTCTCTCCATAGACATCTACCTGTATGTCAGTTATGTCCTAAAATACTACACATTTGTTTATTTTTTGTCAGTCAGAGGGCCAGTCTCTTTTTTTTTACTTTAGCAATCCTTGGTTCGGCTACCGCCTCGTACCCATGGCTCCGTCACAATGAAGCACAATCCCTCAGGTATTGTTTGCTTAAAATACAGTTTGCCATGACAAGTTGTTTTTGGGTGTGAGAGATTATGCATCAGCGCTGCTAGCTGACAGCGAGCGTGAAGAGGCTTTAGAACTACTTGACTTTCCAACATCGTCCTATGGGAGGACACGTTAGTATATCAATATCTGTGAACCCCACCCTGTGTCATTTCCCCTGCCATAGTATCGATAGCATACAGAACTGAGCTTTGTCCTATTCACTCGTCCTGGTCTGAAGGTGATGAATCCATAACATTCTGAGGTTTGTTCTATGTTGGCAGGCCGACTGTTCCCCGACCCTCCTGAGGCCTCTGGCTGTGTCTGAATAGTAATGAAGATATACGATTCAGTTTAAGAATAGGATGGGTGTGTCCCTAATGGGCCTGATCTAAGGTCAGTTTTGCTGGAGCCGCATGGACCGACGTGAACAATACTGAATGCCAATGGCTGTGTTTTTTGATAGAGATGCACTCTAGCTAAGCATGGGAAGATGGAGAAACTCTATCGACAGTAAAAGCTTTGACTCTGACATTCTCCCTGTAGGTGAAGGAGCCCTCAGGAGAATTAACTTCCTGGAAAGCCAGAGGGAGGGAGTTACACTGAATTACGCTTTGTGGCCTAAATCCAATAGACATGACAGACATTGTATTGGACCTGGGGGTGGATGTGTGAAAGCTTATAGCACTCAAGACCGATGACTGTTTACAGTTCTACACAGACGAGTGTGCTTTAATGACCTGAGCAAGCTACTAAGCCATAGTGTCTCTTCCTCTATCCATCCCTCCCTTCCTCATTTCCTCCATGCACCTGGGAGAAATCAAACCTTTAAGAGCCCTGCCTGCGTTTCCACATCTGCTAAGATCCAAACAGCCAATCGACCCGCTGCCCCACATTTCACCTGGCAATGAGCGTTTAATTATCCAGGTAGTGACACACGCATGGGGCAGCAAGTAGCCTAGTGTTTAGAGCATTGGACTAGTAACCGAAAGGTTGCAAGCTCGAATCCCCGAGCTGACAATGTCAAAATCTGTCGTTCTGCCCCTGAACAAGGCAGTTAACCCACTATTCCTAGGCCACCATTGAAAATAAGAATTTGTTCTTAACTGACTTGCCTAGTTAAATAAAGGTAAAAAAATACACCCTCTTCTTGCTCTCTCTGTGACCCATTGACCCCCATCGCCAACCACAACAATAGCAAAAACGCTCTGTGTATTCGGCCAGAGCCCACTTGTGTGTGTGACGTCTTGCTACGCAGCTTTGAGGAAGTCCAGAGACTGTCTCTCCATCCGAGAAGGGAGAATGATAGAATTAGAAAAATAGGTAGAGAGAAAGAGAGAGAACAATGAGCACCGAGGCCTAAATGTCGGTCAGGGAAAAGTGGTTATCCTCTCTGGAAGAAAGAGGGCAAACAACTTTCACCTTGTTTCTCTTATGTGATATTCGTCAGGGTTTACTATAGGATTTTTTCTGGCAGCGGTAGCAAAGTTAGTGTAGTTAAAGTTAATGTGGTAGTGGGCGTGGCCAACGGCGCAGTCTCCGGCCAAACATGTTAGAGATCATCCTCTTGGCTGCAGACAAAATGTTGCTGTTTTAAAGCTAATTTCCTGCAATTCTACACATTTTGCAATGGCTTTTGCCTTGTTCTTATGCTACTGTATTTGAGTGACTCAAACATTCTAACAAAATCAATAGGGGCCTCATGGCATGACATTATTTACATTTGAGATGCTCCCTGACTGTCTAGTTTTTATTTGGGTGACTGTTAGTTTTATCATCCCGAAAACACTGTTCATTGTGTTGCCATGGGGCTGAATGCAACATTTCCAGCCTTGTTGTGGACACACAAAAATGTCTCTTGTTCAGAGGCATAAACTGTCAAACCGCGTCAACATCTGTTGTAGGGTTTGATTACTTTTTTTGTTTTTGTTTTTTGTTGTTGAATTTTACCCCTTTTTCTCCCCAATTTCGTGGTATCCAATTGTTTTTTTTTAGTAGCTACTATCTTGTCTCATCGCTACAACTCCTGTACGGGCTCGGGAGAGCCGAAGGTTGAAAGTCATGCATCCTCCGATACACAACCCAACCAAGCCGCACTGCTTCTTAACACAGTGCGCATCGAACCCGGAAGCCAGCCACACCAATGTGTCGGAGGAAACACCGTGCACCTGGCAACCTTGGTTAGCGTGCACTGCGCCCAGCCCGCCACAGGAGTCGCTGGTGCGCGATGAGACAAGGACATCCCTACCGGCCAAGTCCTCCCTAACCCGGACGACGCTAGGCCAATTGTGCGTCGCCCCACGGACCTCCCGGTTGCGGCCGGTTACGACAGAGCCTGGGCGCGAACCCAGAGTCTCTGATGGCACAGCTGGCGCTGCAGTACAGCGCCCTTAACCACTGCGCTGGGTTTGATTACTTTGATTTGGTGGGTAGCAAGCAAGAAACAAAGTTCAACTTTGGTTTCAGTTTACTAAGTTTTCTCCAAAGGGAAGAAAAGGGTCTTGTCTGCAGTGTCTTTTAAAATGGTTCATAGTCAATCAAACTTTTCCTCAATGCAGCGACAAGTTCAAAGTTCACCCAACTCCATGCACTGATTCACTGTTCATCCCCACATAATTGTCTTCTCGTAGTCATACACATTTGTACAGTATCTGTTCCCTGTATATCATTTGTGCGTGTGTGTGTGCGTTCGTGCTGTGTGTGGAGGAGGAAGTCTTAAGTCTCTCCAGCTGGAGAAGGTCTGAGCTCACTCTCTGGCTGGGCCGGACAGGCGGTTGGAACACACATCGAACCCATGTGGTCAGACTGAGGTCATTGGCACCGAGCGGTTCACTGAGCGGTAAACATCACACACCAGAAAGGACCCAAGATTTACGGCTGTGTTGTTGTGGGGAATTTTTTTATGATTGGGGGTTTGGCTCGTGAGTGGCAGATTTCATTGTGCGTGTGTGTTGTCACTCAAACAGATAAACCTAGAAAAGTTTGAGAAAAGACAAATACAATCGTTAGAAGATCAATGAAATATTTAGTCTACTGTTGCTTGACAGGACTTCAGTTGGCTTGTCATCACTATAAAATGATCAATTCCCTCCATAACACTTATCTGATTCCAATTTCCAGATTTTTTTCTCAAGAAAATAATGATTGCATTCATTCTTCCACCACTCCCTAACGAGCGTAGCCACATCTCATGTTACAGCAGCAAAAACCTAGTAAATATCGAATGTGACATGAGTAATTCAATTGGCTTATAGGCTAACTCCACAATGGAGATCCAGGGTCAGATCCAAAGCAACAAGATACAAACACAAAATGTAAATGAGTCATTAGTTAATTAGGGATTAGAGTGAAATAAACACGGACATCCGTTTTGTGTGGTACAGATGCACGAGAGATGGAGGAGCAGCTTCAGAGAAGTTCAGACACAACACAGACTCTTGTGGGTCTTCGTGAAGGGTATGCACATAATATCAAATCCTGTTTCTTTAATTTCCCAGTAAATGTATAATTATTCCCTAACGAGCTAAACAGGCAAAATCATCAGCATTATGTGTAAATGGTCACTGAGCCTACAATGCCATTTTATTACCATAGACAGTTGGACGACAACTTACTGATCTCATTTGAATGGGATTTTTCTCTTTTCTTCATGGTCAGACAAAACCACCAGACACTCTCCTTCAGACTCTAAGGGTTTAACACAAGACAGTGTGCAACAAGATAGCCCTTGTGGTTTCTTTTCACGAGCCAATCAAGAACAATTAACCAAAAAGAGCCAATTGTGTCCCAGATCCAGTGGCTCAGCGCACAGGTTACTCAATATGAGACTCACTCCGACTCCGGGGAGAAGTCTGTGTAGCCCCATCCATCTTGGAGTCTGTGTTTAAAACCAGTGTCACTCTGCTCAGCAATGTAAAACTAAATCCGCTCCGGGAAACATTCCTGGGAACTCACCAGACCAGGAAAATCAACCAAGGATTGGACAATGTATATAACAGTCTAACAGAGTATGAAAAAGACCAGGCGCATAAGAAAATACAAATATTATGAACATGAACCACTCTCATGACAACTTTGATGACAATGTGGTTGCTATTTTCAATCAGGCACTACTCGGTCAACAATCCCTATTACAGGGAAAGGTAATAATATGGGTCCGTCTTAGTGCTCTACGATTTCAGACTCACTTTAACCTATGACTCACAAAGGACTACACGCCACTTTCTAATGTGCCCCTCTTTTCCTCCACACATCTCTGACACACAGCGATAAGAGGGATGAAAGCTGTCATCTCTGGTGCACCTCTCCCCTGTCCCCACCTCTATCGCGCCTGTTCCCACGCGATGACGTTGTGTAAGCTGTCCACTACCCCCATGCCCTTTCCTCTGCTCGGATACCTGACGACCTGCCACTGGAAACCGAGGGATTACCACCTCTACAGAGAGAGCGAGAGAGAAAGAGAGAGGGAGTCATGCTGAGTGACACTCCTCCATTCAAACCCATGTTATGTTACATTAATTCTTGTTATCACAAAGTTTTGCCTCAGGCTCCAGTGTCTATGCTATGTTTAGAATATACCATGTATATACTTGAAAGTGTCAAGTGTGACTGCCTCATGTCATTGGTACAGTATGGTACAGACACTTCTTCTCCATGTGTTAATGTTGGTGAGTAATTACACCTCAAGATTAGCCTGGTTTGTTTGTTCTATCAGGCCAACAAAGTTTCTCTAATTGTCATGACAAACATGTTTGGCTTGACAATGAGCAGTGGAGTTGGTAAGAGCACAAAGAGATCTGGAACCCAGGCTACCTCAAGATGGTTTGCTCAAATGAAAACCAGCACCAGGAACACTGCTCAGATATCAAGGAGGAGGAAGTAGGGATATCTAGGGAATACCCAGATGCATGAATGTTGCATTATGAGGAAACGTTAGAGCTGGACTGAAAAGCACAATTAGCCCTAAAGGAAAAACGGAAAGCTATGTCATTTCATTAAGTTCCCCAACCACACACATCATCATTTCCAACTTTCTTCTCCTAGGCTAAATTAAACAAACAATTATTGTGATCCAGACAACCACAAAATAAAGAGAAAATCCCACCAGTTGCCCAACACTAACCCGCCCCCAGGTGGTAAGGGTAGGCAAAAACATGTCTGCCATGCTGATCCTAAACACCGGGGCCCCTCTGGGGTGCGTGCTTAGTCCCCTCCTGTACTCCCTGTTCACCCACGACTGTGTGGCCAAACACGACTCCAACACCGTCATTAAGTTTGCTGACGACACAACAGTGGTAGCCCTGATTACCGACAACGATGAGACAGCTTAGACCTGGCAGTGTGGTGCCAGGACAACAACCTCTCCCTCAATGTGAGCAAGACAAAGGAGCTGATCGTGGACTACAGGAAAAGGCAGGCCGAACAGGCCCCCATTAACATTGACGTGGCTGTACGGGTAGGGCGTACGGCCCAGTACATCACTGGGGCCAAGCTTCCTGCCATCCAGGACCTATATACTAGGCGGTGTCAAAGGAAAGCCCAAAGAATTGTCAAAGACTCCAGTCACCGAAGTCATAGACTGTTCTCTCTGCTACCACATGTCAAGTGGTACCAGAGCGCCAAATCTAGGACCAAAAGGCTCCTTAACAGCTTCTAACCCCAAGCCATAAGACTGCTGAACATTGACCCCCCCCCCCCCCCTTCATTTGTTTTTACATTGCTTCCGCTTGCTGTTTATCTATGCATAGTCACTTTACCCCTACCCACTTGTACAAATTACCTAGACTAACCTGTGTCCCTGCACATTGACACGGTACCCTGTATATAGCCTTGTTATGGTTATTTTATTGTGTTACTTTTTATAATTTTTTACTCTAGTTTATTTGGTAAATATTTTCTTAACTATTTCTTGAACATTGTTGATTAAGGGCTTGTAAGTAAGCATTTCATGGTAAAGTCTACACCTGTTGTGTTTGGCGCATGTGACAAATAAAGCTTGATTTGATTTGTTTTGAAAGTCCCACCATTTGCACAACACTAACCCGGATCACACTTGTTTTGTGCTTTGACACACATGTTTACAGCTCTATTAGGAGGGATATGAGGCGTGAGGCATATTTATTTTGAAGTTCTAATTTGTCCAAATTGTCCAAATAGATTTTTGTCTAAAAATCGAAGCAAATGTAACTCCATAATTAATTGTCACTTTCACTTTGTGCTATAAAAGAGAACTCAACTCAGAAATGAAAACCTTTGCTACATGAAAAAATCATTCAGCATGGAAATATTCCCTCAGAGAATATGGGCAACTGCTTATCATCTATTCCAGGAACATTTTGTCTCTCTCATCCTATTCAATTGCTTTATGTTTAGACTATGGATGGACGTGTCTTGAAGAGACAAAATTTGAAAATGATTGTCTATTGTTGAGAAAAGCTTTTGAAGACGGTGCTGCTCTTTTATAAGATGTGAAAAATATTGCTCGGTTAATTTTCTTCCTCTAGGAGTTCCCTTCCAGCAGTAGGGAGACCATCACATATTCCCTTGGCAGGGCTTTTAATGGAACGGCTGTAATGGAAAGAGGTGACTAAGAGTAAAAGTGCCAAAGAAACTCAGGCTGTCTCTGCCACTCCACTACCTACCTGTTTGGTCTGTCTGTGTCTGCCTGTTTGTCCATCTCTCTGCCTGCCTGGCTGCCTGCCTGCCCGCCAAATGGCTGTAAATGGATGACCTAAGGAAAGATGGGAACAGCATGTTCACCCTCATAGAAACGCTGTACAAACACTCCCACTAAGGCTTCGAACACCCCGGCAGCGTCGTTGCGAAAAATAGAACGCAGCATCATCTGGATATGTGTGCAACAGAAGTTCAACATTCACCTTCTGCTACCATTTCTGTCAAGCCGTCTAAGCATACAGTTTGACACTAGTCGATAAATCCAACATATGCACCACACCGAACGCACTGCAACTGTCTCTGCAACGCAATGCTGCAAGGCAAACGCAGCGTTTCATTGGAAATTAATGTAATTCTGGTGTACCAAAATGCAATGACGCTGTCGGTGTGTTCGAAGCGTTACTGCAAACCTGAGGACTCTCACAGTCACAACACTGATGGCACGATGACCTCATTCTGGGCGCAGTAGGCTACTGTTTTTCTGTCTCTTATCTCACTGGGCCCTTGACATTTTGTCCCAGATCATATCACAGGCAAATCCTATCAGGCCAGAGGCAGCAGTATAGGAAGAGTCACTTGAACTGTACAATACAGTGAGCTGACCACAGAGAGAACACTAACAAACATAAAACAGTATGCACTTCATGTCATAGTATATACACACCCTGTCACACAGTATACACATATTGTGTCACACTGTATGACATTGCGTCACTCCACATGACAACTGACATAGCCATTCAATACCTTAATGATATTTGGGCTAGGAAAATGTGGTTCCCTAGCTGACAAAGTGGGTGTTAAATTGCCATACACAGCTTTGATGCAGGAAGGGGAAAGGGGTTACCATAGATGCCAGACTGGGGGCGTCGTTTCCATGGCATCCGAATCACAGCTGTGGTTAACAAACTGAGACGTAGACAGCTCTTTTTACACAATCGCCCCCAAATATTGCTGTTTGATAACGTCTAAATAACATTGTGACAGTGTCACATCCAGATTCCTTGTGAAAGTGCTGTCTACCTGTTGAGCCAGGCACACAAATAATCATCATAATACTAATATTTGAACACAAAATGTGTATTTGCCTTTCATCAAGGAGGCCTCTCCAAATACACTGACACAAGCCAGTGTTTAAGCTGGTCAGGCATGTTGTTGTCACGCCCTGACCTTAGATATCTCTGTTTTTCTATACATTTTGGTTAGGTCAGGGTGTGACTAGGGTGGGTACTCTAGTTTTTGTATGTATAGGTGTTTTTGTATGTCTATGTTGGCCTGATATGGTTCCCAATCAGAGACAGCTGTTTATCGTTGTCTCTGATTGGGGATCATATTTAGGTAGCCATTTTCCTCATTTGTGTTGTGGGATCTTGTCTACATTTAGTTGCCTGAGTGCACAACAGTAGCGTCACGTTTCGTTTGGTTGTTTGTTGTTTTTGTTCAGTGAGTTTCGGTTTATTAAAATTATGTGGAACTTTACGCACGCTGCGCCTTGATCTACTCATTTCGACGAGCGTGGCAGTTGTGTCTGGCAGCAAATATGAAAAAGTCAAACAGCAACATGTGGACCAGGGGTGGGCAAAAAGTAACATCAAAACAGAGAGCCACTACTGTAAGCCGTGCTGTTTGTTTATTAAGGGGGTAAGATCGAATCGTACTACACCGGCTCTGACACTCGTCAGATGTGGCAGGGCTTGCAAACCATTACAGACTACAAAGGGAAGCACCGCTGAGAGCTGCCCAGTGACACGAGCCTACCAGACGAGCTAAACGACTTCTATGCTCCGCTTCAAGGCAAATAACACTGAAACTTGCATGAGAGCACCAGCTGTTCTGGACGACTGTGTGATCACGCTCTCTGCAGCTGATGTGATTAAGACTCCAACACTATCATTCATTTTGCCGATGACACAACAGTGGTAGGCTTGATCACCGACAAAGACGAAACAGCCTATAGAGAGGAGGTCAGAGACCTGGCCGTGTGGTGCCAGGACAATAACCTCTCCCTCAACGTGATCAAGACAAAGGAGATGATTTTGGACTGCAAGAAAAGGAGGGCTGAGCATGCCCCCATTCTCTTTGACAGGGCTGTAGTGGAGCAGGTTGAGAGCTTCATGTTCCTTGGTGTCCACATCACAAACAAACTAACATGGTCCAAGCACACCAAGACAGTCGTGAAGCGGGCACGACAAAACCTATTCCCCCTCAGGAGACTGAAAAGAATTGGCATGGGTCCTCAGATCCTCAAAAGGTTCTACAGCTGCACCATCGAGAGCATCCTGAATGGTTGCATCACTGCCTGATATGGCAACTACTCAGCCTCTGACCGCAAGGCACTACGGAGGGTAGTGCGTATGACCCAGTAAGGCTCCTGAACATGTTTCTGGACATTTTGAGCCTGTTATCGAACCCACAAATGCTGATGCTCCAGATACTCAACTAGTCTAAAGAAGATTTTATTGCTTCTTTAATCAGAACAACAGTTTTCAGCTGTGCTAACATAATTGCAAAAGGGTTTCCTAATGATCAATTAGCCTTTTAAAATGATCAACTTGGATTAGCTAACACAACGTGCCATTGGAACACAGGAGTGATGGTTGCTGATAATTGGCCTCTGTACACCTATGTAGATATTCCATAAAGAATCAGCCATTTCCAGCTACAATAGTCATTTACAACATTAACAATGTCTACACTGTATTTCTGATCAATTTGATGTTATTTTAATGGACAAAAAATGTGCTTCTCTTTCAAAAACAAGGACATTTCTAAGTGACCCCAAACTTTTGAATGGTAGTATAGCTGAGTAGATAGGAACAAACTGGTTTTAATACCTGCCCGACATGTCAAAAAACTAAACAGGTCCATTCTTTATGAAAGTAGAGCTGTTCAATACAATCACATTTTACCAGGATATTTTTTTATAGCCCTTCGTTCTTTTAAAGACTCCCCTCTTCCTTCCCCAGAGAGTGTCGGAGAGTGGGCAACGACGGCTGAAAATAGATCTTGTCGAGTACAGATGAATCAACGCTGCACCTTATGCTTAATTAAAGATGAACGAGAAATCGGCTGGTGGTGCGGCGGAGGTTTCTAGAAGCCTTCACTTACTTCCCTGATTAGACTTATGTAACACTGGTTAGTTAATACTGCATGGGCCTGTTGAAAAAGTAATGACATCCGAGACTGTGCCAGAATCATTCTTCTGTTGACTGCCTTGTGTGAAATTGGGACAAAATATATTGGCAAAGTGCTCGTTTATAAAAGAGAAAGTTGCCCAATTGCAACTACTCAATCACTTACAAAGTACATTTTTATGAAATCGCTTTGAATAGATAATGAAGCCCTCCCAAAAAGCATGTCACAGGTTTTGTTTTTCTTGCCTCTCAAGCAACAAGTTACAGTGCCTTCAGAAAGTATTTAAACCCCTTGGCTGTTTCCACATTTTGTTGTGTTACAGCCTGCATTTAAAATGGATTACATTGAGATTTTATGTCACTGGCCTACACACAATACCACATAATGTCAAAGTGGAATTAAGTTTATAGCAATTTTCTTACAAATTAGTAAAAAATGAATAGCTGAAACTCCTTGAGTCAATTAGTTAAAATAAGTTCAGGAGTAAACATTTGCTTAACAAGACACATAATAAGTTGCATGGACTCAATAATAGTGTTCAGCATGATTGTTTTATGACTATCTTTGTAAACCACACATACAGTTTATCTATAAGGTCCCTCAGTCGAGCAGTGAATTTCAAACGCAGATTCAAATACAAAGACCAGGGAGGTTTTCCAATGCCGCCTATTGGTAGATGGGTAAAAAAAAGAAGACACTGAATATCCTTTTGAGCATGGTGAAGTTATTAATTACACTTTTGATGGTTAATCAATACACCCAGTCACTACAAAGATACAGGAGTCCTTCCTAACTCAGTTGTCGGAGAGGAAGGAAACAGCTCAGGGATTTCACCATGAGGACAATGGTGACTTTAAAACAGCTACATAATTTAATGGCTGTGATTGGAGAAAACTGAGGATGGATCAACAACATTGTAGTTACTCCACAAGACTAACCTAAATGACAGAGTGAAAAGTAGGAGGCCTGTACAGAATAAAAGTATTCCAAAACATGCATCCTGTTTTTAATAAGGCACGAAAGTAAAACTGAAAAAAATGGGGCACAAAGGTTAACTTTATGTCCTGAATACAACGAGTTATGTTTGGGGCAAGTCCAATAGAACATATCATTCAGTTCCACGTGTTTTCAAGCATGGTGGTGGTTGCATCATGTAATGGGTATGCTTGTCATCGGCATGGACTAGGCAGTTCTTTTGGGGAATAAAAGGAAACGGAATAGAGCTAAGCACAGGCAAAATCATAGAGGAAAACCTGGTTCAGTCTCCTTTCCAACAGACATTGTGCGACAAATTCACCTTTCAGCAGGACAATAACCTAAAACACAAGGCCAAATATACACTTGAGATGCTTACCAAGACAACACTGAATGTTCCTGAGTGACTTAGTTACAGTTTTGACTTAATATGGCTTGAAAATCTATGGCCATACTTGAAAATGGCTGTCTAGCAATGATCAACAATGAACTTGACAGAGCTTGAAGAATTTAAAAAATAATAATGTGCACATATTGTACAATCCAGGTGTGCAAAGCTCTTAGAGAGTTACCCAGAAAGACTCACAGCTGTAATTGCTGCTAAATATGATTCTAACATGTTTACTCAGGGATATGAATACTTACGTTAACGAGATATTTCTGTATTTCATTTTCAATAAATTAGCAACAGTTTATAAAAACGTGTTTTCATTTTGCCATTATGGGGTATTGTGTGTAGATGGGCGAGGAAAACATTGATTTAGTAAATGTTGAATTAAGGCTGTAACACACCAAAATGTAGAATAAGTCAAGAGGCATGAATACTTTCCGAAGGCACTGTATGTTAAACATATATAACAACATTGCCCAACACACTCACTTACCACAATAACACATCCCAAATGATTATAACAGGTGACATAATGTAGTCGTTTGGTGCTAGTTCAGATTGCATTATGGAGGCCCTTATAATGTTCAATGCATGTATTGCTCAGCAATGTAAGCATAAGACCTCCTGCTCCAGGCTGAGTGCTGAAGTCTGTATAGTAGTGAGTGTGGTGCCCAGGGGCTTTGGGACATAAGTCATGCATCGTTCACCCATTACGTAACACTGGCCCAGCACTTTCCGGGGCCCCCGGTCGAACCCAGGAACAGAGTGGCCATGTCTGTGTGGCGTTGATGGATCTTGATGGATGGCTTAAGTGCCAAAACTGTCAGTTTACTTCTTCTGTATTAGATGCAGGCCGTGTATAACTGCCCGCTAGGACATTTCCTCCCCCTGGGAAAAGGAAAAGATAAAGAAGGGGATGGGGGGCGAACGAGAGAAAAAAATGTATTATGGGAAGAACTGAGAGATGTTTCTTAGAACTAGGCCTTTTTAAATTGCAATCTATTAAATCAAATCAAATCAAATTGTATTTGTCACATACACACGGTTAGCAGATGTTAATGCGAGTGTAGCGGAATGCTTGTGCTTCTAGTTCCGACAATGCAATAATAACCAACCAGTAATCTAACCTAACAATTCCACAACTACTACCTTTTACCCACAAGTGTAAAGGGATAAATAATATGTACATAAAGATATATGAATGAGTGATGGTACAGAAAGGCAAGATGCAGTAGATGGTATCGAGTACAGTATATACATATGAGATGAGTAATGTAGGGTATGTAAACTTAAAGTGGCTAGTGATACATGTATTACATAAAGATGGCAAGATGCAGTAGATGATATAGAGTACAGTATATACATATTCATATGAGATGAGTAATGTAGGGTATGCAAACATTATATTAAGTGGCATTGTTTAAAGTGGCTAGTGATACATTTTTCACATCAATTTCCATCAATTTCCATTATTAAAGTGGCTGGAGTTGAGTCAGTATGTTGGCAGCAGCCACTCAATGTTAGTGGTGGCTGTTTAACAGTCTGATGGCCTTGAGATAGAAGCTGTTTTTCAGTCTCTCGGTCCCTGCTTTGATGCACCTGTACTGACCTCGCCTTCTGGATGATAGCGGGTTGAACAGGCAGTGGCTCGGGTGGTTGTTGTCCTTGATGATCTTTATGGCCTTCCTGTGACATCGGGTGGTGTAGGTGTCCTGGAGGGCAGGTAGTTTGCCCCCGGTGATGCGTTGTGCAGACCTCACTACCCTCTGGAGAGCCTTACGGTTGTGGGCGGAGCAGTTGCCGTACCAGTCGGTGATACAGCCCGACAGGATGCTCTCGATTGTGCATCTGTAGAAGTTTGTGAGTGCTTTTGGTGACAAGCCGAATTTCTTCAGCCTCCTGAGGTTGAAGAGGCGCTGCTGCTGTGTGGGTGGACCAATTCAGTTTGTCCGTGATGTGTACGCCGAGGAACTTAAAACTTACTACCCTCTCCACTACTGTCCCGTCGATGTGGATAGGGGGGTGCTCCCTCTGCTGTTTCCTGAAGTCCACAATCATCTCCATTGTTTTGTTGACGTTGAGTGTGAGGTTATTTTCCTGACACCACACTCCGAGGGCCCTCACCTCCTTCCTGTAAGCCGTCTCGTCGTTGTTGGTAATCAAGCCTACCACTGTAGTGTCGTCCACAAACTTGATGATTGAGTTGGAGGCGTGGGTGAACAGGGAGTACAGGAGAGTGCTCAGAACACACCTTTGTGGGGCCCCAGTGTTGAGGATCAGCGGGGTGGAGATGTTGTTACCTACCCTCACCACCTGATGGTGTGTGTGTGTGGACTTGTATGTGCGGGGGGTGAACAGGTGGTGAAATCCTGAATATCCTACATATCCGGTGAACAGAAGAGAAAGTGAGAGGAGAGCACTTTCAAAGCACACCTGTTTTGTTCGCCTTAATGATTTACTGTCAAAGGTTGTAAAAGCCAAATCAAACAGAATTTCTCAGAACAACAAACCCACAAAAACAACACTAGAATATCGAGAACTGGGATCAAAAACCAGTGCTCAGATAACCGGCATATCATCAAATGACACTCGCCAGTCATTAGTAATCAATCATCATCAACTCCAATCTGCAGTCTTCCAATCATAGAATGATATTTCTATGTTTACAATAACATTGAAGAATTATGTAACACAGACAGTAGTGCAACATTGTGCTCCATTTAACATGGATGATATAATTGCAGAGGGTCATAATATGAATGGGATCATTATCGTGTAGAGACGATTGTTATCACTGTATAGACAACAGTGTCAACAACCTGCACTTCCATTTTACTCCCTCCGTTGCAGAACCAAACGTGATACACTAAACTTTTCTTCAGTAGGCACACAGAGGCAGCTCAAATCTGCCAAATGTTTCAGATGTACAATCTGTGTTTCAATCTGTGTTTCAATCTGTGTTTCAATCTGTGTTCAAACAAACATATGAAACTCTGACAGTGGCCGTGTAACCGTTAATAAAACTCCCTAAACATATTTTTGTCACCGCCACACAAATAACATTATACACACATAATCCCAAGTGACCCATTATGTCATTACACCATCCCCTTTTTATAAGCTGTTTGGTGGTGTTTTCTCTATCACTGGTCTAGTTTATTTTTTTACGAGGGCCTTTTCATTGCGTGCTTGCAGAAGCTGTTAGCGCTGCCTGCCTGCCGGCCACTCCTGTCTGCTAGTTGATTCCTGGGCTGGCTTCAAAGAGCTCCTGTCTCCGGATGATAATGAATGCAGCGTGTCTGCCTGTGCTGTGCCATGGCTCACTGTCAATCTGTTCCCACAGTCTCCATTTACACGTTACTGTAAACTCACTGAGTTCAGAGCTCGACTTTCATAGTCCTCTCTCACTGAATAGCTGCTATGGGCTTTTCCTCAGTTACCTCAGTCACTTTCTTAATTCTGTTCATTCTTTTAATGTATTTTGTTGTCTATTTTACTGTAAAGTGTATGAGGACGTTCAAAGCTTTAATGATATAAATGCTCTTTGAATATAGTTTAATTTGATTTGTTCACTTCTTTGTTTGCGAAAGGGCTGTTAATGGTCAGTCACTGAATGTTCTCACTTCAACGTCCGTCTTGCATGGCATGACCTTATAGCACCCCTATGCTCTACAGGGAGTGAAGAGGACACAGTTAGTATGGTGAGTCAGAAATGTGACCTCTTTCTACCCAATTAAAATGACTATCTGCATGATGACTCAACAGTTATGAGCAGTCAAGGCAGAGAGTAGGGTAATGCGTACACGTGCTATATACTACCGCTGATATCGTTGGAAGAAAATGAAAAAACACATGGATAGAACGATAGATAACCGAATACTGTAGAGAAACCGGGTCATCAATAAACGAAGAAAGGAGCCCTTTCAAAAGGGACCACACTGTGTTATGGCCGGGTCGAAGGGATTCATTCTATTCATCCAACTGAAAAGGCATTATTTATGCATCCTGCCTACCTCTCTACCTGCTTGCTCTCTGTCCACACTGTTTGGTCTCCACATAAAAGAGGGTGGCCTGGTGAACAAAGCAAAGGTTTGACAGAGCTCTGGCCACCTGTGGTCGAGCAACCAAAACATTTCATCAGCAAGGGGTTGAGTCAGGCTGTAGTCATGTGAAGTGGGCCAGACCATTTCACCTACTCCTACTGTATGGGGGTGGGTAAGCAAGTCTAACTCACAAAAAGGAATTTGGTTATTATAGAGAAACACACCTTCTTAGAGGCTATTGATGGTACAGTTTAAACTAGGGAAGTATTGTAACATTAGGGCATATGTGGAATGTTTAGACATTGGCAAGGTTATTGGACTTTAAGCTTGCAACACACACTCAGGCCATGTCTAGACAGCTCATGCAGCTTTAGTGTTCTGCTCATGGAATTACAAATGCATCATTTTATTTATTTAACCAGGCAAGTCAGTTGAGAACAAATTCTTATTTACAATGACAGCCTACCCCTAACAACACTGGGCCAATTGTGCACCGCCCTATGGGACTCCCAATCACAGCCGGTTATCGAACCTCTAGCACTGAGATGCAGTGCCACTCTGGAACCCACGTCTACACCTACATTTAAATGTGTCGCCCACTGTATGTGCTATCGGTAGCCTGATTGTGTCCAAACACAATGCATCCCTGACCACTTCCTGAAGCGGTCAGCCAGATCTGAAGACAATCAGACCACAAACCCATCTTTTCAATACGATTTTCATATTCTGATAGCAGAAATCGCATGTAAGTGTCAAGTGTAGGCAGTGGTGTAAAATACATAAGTACAAATATCTGTACTTTACTATTTATATTTTTGACAACTTGTACTTTTACTTCACTACATTCCTTATGAAAATATTATACATTTTACTCCATACATTTTCCCTGACACCCAAAAGTACTTGTTACATTTTGAATGCTTAGCAGGACAGGAAAATGGTCCAATTCACACACTTATCAACAGAACATCCCTGGTCATCCCTATGTCTGCATGTAGGAGTGTGCCCCTGGCTGTCCGTAAATGTAAAAAACAAGAAAATGGTGCCATCTGGTTTGCGTAATATAAGGAATTTGAAATGATTTATACTTTTACTTTTGATACTTAAGTATATTTTAAACCAAACACTTGTAGACTTTTGCTCAAGTAGAATTTTACTGGGTGACTTTTACATTTACTTGAGTCTTTTTCTATTAGGGTATCTTTACCTTTACTCAAGTATGACAATTGGGTACTTTTTCCACCACTGAGTGTAGACACTTAGTGCGCTGGAATACTGCCAAAAAAGTTACTATTATTACAACTATTAAAAGTGAGAAGTTGACATGATTCCTTACTCCCCATGGCAGAGAGGAAATACTGTTCTACAAAATATCTATCTATCTGAATGTTCCGCAATGTTGTGCCCTGTTGAATTTGGCCCATGTCAAAATCTCATTTTGGAGTGGAGTTCCCCTTCAAATATAGAAATCAAGGATCTCATTGTTTTTATGGTAGCTATTAAGAACAACAACCTGTTGACTTTTTCACAGTCAACTTTTTTATTTATTTATTTTATTTAACCTTTATTTAACCAGGTAGGCAAGATGAGAACAAGTTCTCATTTACAATTGCGACCTGGCCAAGATAAAGCAAAGCAGTTCGACACATACGACACAGAGTTACACATGGAGTAAAACAAACATACAGTCAATAATACAGTAGAAACAAGTCTATATACGATGTGAGCAAATGAGGGGAGATAAGGGAGGTAAAGGCAAAAAAAAGGCCATGGTGGCAAAGTAAATACAATATAGCAAGTAAAACACTGGAATGGTAGATTTGCAGTGGAAGAATGTGCAAAGTAGAAATAAAAATAATGGGGTGCAAAGGAGCTAAATAAATAAATAAAATACAATAAATACATTAGGGAAAGAGGTAGTTGTTTGGGCTAAATTATAGGTGGGCTATGTAGAGGTGCAGTAATCTGTGAGCTGCTCTGACAGCTGATGCTTAAAGCTAGTGAGGGAGTTCCAGTCATTGGCAGCAGAGAACTGGAAGGAGAGGCGGCCAAAGAAAGAATTGGTTCTGGGGGTGACCAGAGAGATATACCTGCTGGAGCGCGTGCTACAGGTGGGTGATGGACTTTACCTAGCAGGGTCTTGTAGATGACATGGAGTCAGTGGGTTTGGCGACGAGTATGAAGCGAGGGCCAGCCAATGAGAGCGTACAGGTCGCAATGGTGGGTAGTATATGGGGCTGGCTGACCAATAAACAAAGGTTAAAGAAGGTGCCACACATATCTATCTATAGGCAATTAAAGGAAAACTCCACCTAAAAACAATATTTTGGTATTTGTTTCATAAGTCCGTTGTTGATATAGTCCCAACATGTTTTTGCTTGTCAGCAATCAAGTTTTCAAGATATGTAACATTCAAAATACAGAAATCATCAATCCGAATGATGCATTTTGTGTCATATGATGCTGCGTTTTATTCCATAATATTTCTATGTTTTGAAAGTAAAATTTATAGTAAACTTGGTTGCTGGCAAGCGTCAAATTAGTATGCTAGACCTGAGAATGTAATGCGTTTAGTGTTCTAGTGTCTGGGGTTTCAGGTATGTTGTGCAGTATGCTGTGCAGACCTGTCCCTGACTGCTATTAACTGTAAACACTACACAAAGCAGACAATCAACATCAGCCTAGCCAGTGCCATATATCTAGATCATAAATAAATATACATTTTGTATAAATATACTGTATGTCCCTGGCCTAGCCCAGCTCTATCGCTGCACCCCCATTGGGTTACTTTTCAAATTACTTCCCATTCAGGTTCGAATGGCATTGTCAAACCTGTGCCTTAGGATGTTGACTGTATGTTAAAAAAATGACAATGTATGACCTAATGTCATAGTACAGAGCTGTCTTTTACGTCTGACTCTGCCAATGACGAAGAACTAAGTGACATAATTACATAAGAATTAAGTGAAGTATAATCATTATTTTCAGAACTATAGGCCTACTTTCAAAATATTTCTAACCTCAGAGATTAGACATTGATCTATACTTGACGGTGTACTGTTCCTTGAGGGTGAGGAAAGATTGACAGTCTTAAGGATTAAATGACCTTATAACCTTATGTTCCTAGCCCTAAGTAACTATCTCTACATCATCAAACCGACTGAATAAGTCATGGGGTGACCTCTGACTCTTAGGTCTCTATTGGAATCAATTACTTCTAACTAACTGTTTTATAATGTTTTTTCCAAACGTTTTCATAATGTATAAACTGTGCTATTTTCCCACTGTCGCTGGACCAGACATGGTTTAGGCATGTAGCTTTTCCAACAGGCACAAAAACGTTAACTTTGCTGCAAGGGAATGCTCATGCCGACTGCACTTGGAATTTGCATCTATCTGTATAAATAGGCCGCTTTTCTTGAAATAAACTTTACTCACTGTTGCTCCAGAACACATGGGTGTATAAGCCATAGAATGTGCATTCTCCCTACTTCCACTTACGCTACAACCAGCACTGCAGCTGCATTGAAGGAGTAGCATATAGCAAAGTGTTTCTGATAAGTTTGCGTTGTTATCATTAGCAGCATGTGTCTTTTTTAACATATATTTCACTTTATCGGATCATAGGAGTAACAGCATGAATTAGTGCTTGAGGAATTAATGCAGTGCAACTTCAGTTTCGCCATCAGCTGGAAGACTGTGTCCCCTTTTCTCAGCCAAGGGAGGGAGAGAGAAGGGACAGTGAGTCGGGAGCCTCACCGTTGATCCCTCCCTCCCCTCAGACTGACCATCAGATGCAGGCCACCAGTCCAGTAAAATATATATATATATTATTATGCTCAGTCAGCTGTGCCTCACAAGTAATACAACAAATTTACCAGTGTGGTCATATACCTCATTTTTTCAAATATAATCTTAAAATGGTCTGAGAAGAACAACATTAACAGGGCAATTGAAGCATAGCAATATGCAATGATAATGTATTGGGCCTGTAGCCTACTGCACATACCTCATTGCAACATAACTGTTTTTAATTGATTGATGTTGCATAGGTTAACGTTTAAGTCATGTTTAAAAAAAATCTGAGTGGTAGATCTTGGTTTGCATTTTGACTCAGAAAGTGATCTTGACTCAGAAAAGGTTGGTGACCACTAGGGCTGTTGCGGTCATGAAGGCAGTCAAATTCCACGTGACCGTTTAGTCACGGTAATTAGGCTCCTCCAAGCTCTGATGCTGCTGATGGTCATTAGTAGCCTACCAAACTTGCCAACTGCCTGGTATTCAGCACTCTATTGCCCAACTAATCACTCTGACATCAATGCAGATGTCATTAAAATCAAATCAAACACTACATGAGAGCCCATGAGCTCATGTTGCGCACCATTTCTATAAACTATGCAATTGCACAAGAAAACAATGTGATGGCCTCTATTATCTAAACATGTAGCCCAACCTTTGTAGAACAACTCAATTTACATGAAAAATTCTAAATGACCTATTTCTTTGTTAACCTCTCAACGTGGAATAGCTGCATGTGCACACTCCCTCAAATTGCTTGCAGAAAATATCCTTTCTATTTTATTCAGCTTTGTTCAATTGTATTCTTCATACTATAAAATAGTATAAAATAATGCCACGGAATTCTAAGCAAATCTTGTCTGCTAAATTAACTAGTGTAGCCCACAGTCATTTGGCAGAGTATGCTATTCTGTTCTTCTGAAATAGATGACATTTTCTTCATATCATGCTTCTTTAGACCTGTCTAAAAGAAATAATGGATTTACTGTAAAGGTGTAGGCTATATTATATGGATTTATAAGACTTTTTAAAATGTAGATGTTCCAAAGGTCTGCATCAGTAGCTTGTAGTCTATGAGTGAAAGCCAGGAGATCCTAAATGTGCTTATTTTAATTAACGTCAATTACCATGAGACCGACAGTTAATTGCTTGACAATCACCGGCTGATGACATTTCGGGACCGCCACAGTCCTTATGACCACTGCTGATTCTCAGAAATCTGCCATTCTGTGGGTGACTTCCTCAACCTGTCCAAGAGCCCTTTTCCCTCACCTATGCTATGTACTTCCATGCACTTCACAGCAGGCTGCTATTTTAAGGTTGCTACCGTATGGGTACACACTAACAGACATCACAGGCACATTGTCAGCCATGGGGGAATATGAGGGGAATAACATCACTTCTCTTGATCGTCTTAGTTGCTATCCTAAGGTGAGGACTGTTGGTTTGCGTGAAGCTCAACCATGGTAACATAAGCGCCGAAGAACATAGCCTCACACTGAGCACTGCGATGCACTTTTGCAAAGCAATATAGAAGTGCAAAGTAAACCCATTCCTTGTCTGACAGACACCTCTTCATCTCTGTGATCCATTGTCAGTTGGTGCCAATTGTGTGAATCATTGCTCAGGGGACAGTACACATCCACTGTTGTAAATGACGTGATGTCAAGTGTGTAATCCCCATTTGACTAACCTGTCAGACTATACCGTATTTTATGTATTTATGCACTTCCAATCTTCAGTAAGTCCTCATAGATCTTGTGCCAACAAAGAACGATTATCATCAATCAAATTGCAAAGCCTGCCTTTAACTAGGTCACAGTAAGTGTAAACTTAGAGCCGTTATTAATCCAGACCTGTTGTCTTTAAATAGCACGGCTAACAACTCCAACAAAGCAAACCCTCCAAGAACCTTATCTTATTTGGTGCCCAATACTGCGCTTCACACCAGTGCCCACCTGAGGTTTGTTAATGCAGCGGGAGCTGGGAGAGTTATATTGGATGTGACACCCAATCATGGCTATAAATAGCCATCCATTTCCCTCCCAGGAGCTCAGTTATAGCTAGCCCCCTCACAGCCATTTGATCAGTCATTTGTAGGGAGCTGACATTGCACGCTGCCTCACTTCACCTCCCTTAATCTCTGACTCACACACACACACACACACACACACACACACACACACACACACACACACACACACACACACACACACACACACACACACACACACACACACACACACAATGCATGGGCTAACCAAGGCTGTATAGCCCAGGGGCCCCAGCTGGGTAGGGGGCCATTGGCCAGATCATTTTTTATTTATTTTGGTGGTGGGTTGCCCTCCCCCGCCCGCCTCCCAAAATAGCATTATTATGAACACGTCATAAGAATATCAAACATTTTTTGAATGACAGGAAATTAGCTTTACAACAGCAACATTTTCTTTCTGACTCATGGCAAAATGTGTAGAATAGCATGAGATTAGCTATAAAACTGCACATGTTTCTCTTTGCTCCATGTCAAAATGGGTAGAATAGTAGGAAGTTAGCTGTTTTCCTCAAAAAACAGGGGGAGGGGGACTCATAAAGTGACTTACCTTCATCAGGGCTGTTGATTAGTTATAATACAAGTCTGCAGTAACTAGCATATTGATTTAGTACTGCAAATGTGGGTTATATTCACTGATTTACTTGCTTAGAGCTGGAGATTAGT
The DNA here is from genome assembly GCF_045791955.1 of Oncorhynchus clarkii lewisi. Classification (NCBI taxonomy): domain Eukaryota; kingdom Metazoa; phylum Chordata; class Actinopteri; order Salmoniformes; family Salmonidae; genus Oncorhynchus; species Oncorhynchus clarkii. The sequence goes on along the minus strand of NC_092155.1, from coordinate 26,329,583 downwards.
TTTCATGGCCTACATTACAGTAACCATTTACTCCTTTGGTATTGAACTGTTGCACCTTCTATAACCACTGTGGTTATTATTTGAACATCATAAAGAACAATCTTACCTTGTACTCTTATTATCTCCACCCGTAACAGCCAGAAGAGGCCTGGCCACCCTTCGGAGCCTGGTTTCCCTCTAGGCTTTTTCCCTCTAGGCGTTTTAGGCTGGGTTTCTGTATAACACTTTGTGACACATGCTTATGTAAAAAGTGCTTTGTAAAATACATTTGATTGATTGTGTAGCACTGCTTTTACTTGGAAGAGTTATTCATACAATAGAGACAGTACAGGTGGTACATATGGTCTTGCATACTGTCATTTATTCTGTATTTTAACAGTAGACTTACCATATTAGTGATTGTGATTATAAGAGCCAGATGGACTCTGTGGGGGCTGGATTTTATTGCTCCTTGTGGAATAATAAAAAAATGAGAAATGTATGAGGAATCAATTGGACTAGCTATAAGAGACTATCTGACATTTATTTACCCCCATTGACCGATGACGCATATTAGTCTTTGTCCATTACAAGGCTGCTATTCTGGGCTTTGGAGTTCTAATATATTAGAACTGTTATATTTTCACTTTATGTTTGACAAAATACTAATTTGCATAATTGAGGCCGGTGATGACAGTTATAGTTGCTCTGATGATGGTTCTTTTCAGATACAGGACATTTACTGCATTAGCATCAGTGATGAGTTAATCTCTGGCATGTAAATTATGCTAGTAGGCTGTAGGGATGTACAGTACTTTTCCACCAAATGAGGTAAGAGTTATTGCCTCATGAATATGCAAACACATCATTTTCCAGTGTGTCTTTCTTTGACATGATGATATCCAGTCAAATATTACACCAATATTATAATGAAAGAATCTAAACTATTGGGGCTGCATGGATTTCAGCAATACAGGTACAGTGCCTTGCGAAAGTATTCGGCCCCCTTGAACTTTGCGACCTTTTGCCACATTTCAGGCTTCAAACATAAAGATATAAAACTGTATTTTTTTGTGAAGAATCAACAACAAGTGGGACACAATCATGAAGTGGAACGATATTTATTGGATATTTCAAACTTTTTTAACAAATCAAAAACTGAAAAATTGGGCGTGCAAAATTATTCAGCCCCTTTACTTTCAGTGCAGCAAACTCTCTCCAGAAGTTCAGTGAGGATCTCTGAATGATCCAATGTTGACCTAAATGACTAATGATGATAAATACAATCCACCTGTGTGTAATCAAGTCTCTGTATAAATGCACCTGCACTGTGATAGTCCCAGAGGTCCGTTAAAAGCGCAGAGAGCATCATGAAGAACAAGGAACACACCAGGCAGGTCCGAGATACTGTTGTGAAGAAGTTTAAAGCCGGATTTGGATACAAAAAGATTTCCCAAGCTTTAAAAATCCCAAGGAGCACTGTGCAAGCGATAATATTGAAATGGAAGGAGTTTTAGACCACTGCAAATCTACCAAGACCTGGCCGTCCCTCTAAACTTTCAGCTCATACAAGGAGAAGACTGATCAGAGATGCAGCCAAGAGGCCCATGATCACTCTGGATGAACTGCAGAGATCTACAGCTGAGGTGGGAGACTCTGTCCATAGGACAACAATCAGTCGTATATTGCACAAATCTGGCCTTTATGGAAGAGTGGCAAGAAGAAAGCCATTTCTTAAAGATATCCATAAAAAGTGTTGTTTAACGTTTGCCACAAGCCACCTGGGAGACACACCAAACATGTGGAAGAAGGTGCTCTGGTCAGATGAAACCAAAATTGAACTTTTTGGCAACAATGCAAAACGTTATGTTTGGCGTAAAAGCAACACAGCTGAACACACCATCCCCACTGTCAAACATGGTGGTGGCAGCATCATGGTTTGGGCCTGCTTTTCTTCAGCAGGGACAGGGAAGATGGTTAAAATTGATGGGAAGATGGATAGAGCCAAATACAGGACCATTCTGGAAGAAAACCTGATGGAGTCTGCAAAAGACCTGAGACTGGGACGGAGATTTGTCTTCCAACAAGACAATGATCCAAAACATAAAGCAAAATCTACAATGGAATGGTTCAAAAATAAACATATCCAGGTGTTAGAATGGCCAAGTCAAAGTCCAGACCTGAATCCAATCGAGAATCTGTGGAAAGAACTGAAAACTGCTGTTCACAAATGCTCTCCATCCAACCTCACTGAGCTCGAGCTGTTTTGCAAGGAGGAATGGGAAAACATTTCAGTCTCTCGATGTGCAAAACTGATAGAGACATACCCCAAGCGAATTACAGCTGTAATCGCAGCAAAAGGTGGCGCTACAAAGTATTAAATTAAGGGGGCTGAATAATTTTGCACGCCCAATTTTTCAGTTTTTGATATGTTAAAAAAGTTTGAAATATCCAATAAATGTCGTTCCACTTCATGATTGTGTCCCACTTGTTGTTGATTCTTCACAAAAAAATACAGTTTTATATCTTTATGTTTGAAGCCTGAAATGTGGCAAAAGGTCGCAAAGTTCAAGGGGGCCGAATACTTTCGCAAGGCACTGTATGTCTGTCTACCTTCTCTTGCATTCATAATTGGTCACATTCATATTTTACTACAAAACAGTTGAGACAGATTTCAGTTCTAACAATCGTACACAATTGTTCAGGGTTTGTGAATAATTAATGTCAGGGAAACGGATATATTTGCCTGTTTCCCTGCATGCCTCTCCAATGTGCAGCTGGTGCGGTTCGACTACGGGAGACGCGCATAATTATTGAATATCTGTCAAGCAGGCCTATCACTGCGCGGTGTCGCTGAGCCACTATCGATTTGGGAAAGTTAATCATTAAATGGGGACGCAGTAAAGGTGTATTTATTCGTTCATTATGAAACATAATTTTGCCATCTGTAGTCTAATGTGTATCACTTCGCAAACACATTAGTAAATTACAAAACTTATCAATGACCCAATGGGGGAAACTTCCCCATATTATAAAACTATATGGATGACATTCTCTTTAGCTTAATGTGATAGCTTATTTTTATTATTCAAACGACTGCGCTAGACAGGGTAGGCTCCCCTAACAGTCACTTTGTTTCTCTAGTACGCATGTTCTGTTTACAAGACAATGCGGCGCGTAGCGGTCCCACTGTGTTCTTGTGGAGGTAGTCGTAGGAGGGAGAGGAGATACGAAACATCAGCCCATGTGGGACCCAAACGCTAAATTACACATACCAGTGAATGCTGTTCCAAATACGTGTGTGATCTGTTGTGAGAGTAGAACAATCCACAAGTTTGACTAACGAAATGGTCTGCGGTTCGAAAGGCGCGCCCGCGTCTCCTCACTTCAGCACTCTGGACAGCGCTCCACCAACTTGGAGACGGCGAGACTTGCAGGAGTTACGTTCTGTAATGAGGACCAACTGGAGATAAACGACGGTGCAATCATGGTGGATATTACGTGTTTATTATTTACAGGTGTATGTAAAACGCAAGTTGACTTTTCGAAGTGAGACATGGACTTTGTGGAAATTATCTTCGCGTTGTTCATTATTGTGGTCGCAATTGTCTCGTTGTTGTCGAACTTGCTGGTGCTGCTATGTTTTGTCCAGAGCACCGAGATCCGCCGACAGGTGCCGGGAATATTCACCATGAACCTGTCTTTCTGCAACATACTTATCACCCTTTTGAACATGCCATCGACATTGGTGGGGATTATCGGAAACCAGCAGCCTTTTGGGGATTGCCTTTGCCATACAGTGAGCTTTCTGGAGACCTTTTTGACTGCGAACACTATGTTGAGTATGGCAGCACTCAGTATAGACCGCTGGATAGCGGTGGTCTTTCCCTTGAGTTACTCCAGTAAAATGCGCTACAAGGACGCAGTGATCATGATGTGCTACTCGTGGCTCCACTCCCTCACGTTTTCCGTCATCGCCCTCCTGTTCTCCTGGGTTGACTATAGCCACATTTACGCCTCGTGCACCTTGCATTTGAGCGAGGAGAGCGACAGGATAAAGTTTACAATTTTCACCGTCGTTTTCCACGCCACTAGTTTCATGCTATCTCTACTGATCCTGTGCTTCACCTATCTGAAGGTGTTAAAAGTTGCACGCTTCCACTGCAAAAGGATTGACGTTATAACCATGCAGACCCTGTTCTTGCTGGTGGATATTCACCCAACGTATGTATGTCCCTTTACTTATGAGGTGTGGAATGAATAGCCGTTACAATGGGCTGTAATAACTTTACAGTAGTCTATGATAAGAGGTTATAGCGTCAACCCTGAGGAAACATGCTTAGAAGAAGGTGTTCGAAAAATGTAAGGAAATATTAAATGTATAATATTTTGTCATTTGTTCTGCTGGACTAATAAAAGTTCATTTCTATTTTCAGTGTGAAACAAAGGTGCCTGGTAGAGCAAAAGCGGAGGAAACAGAGAGCCACCAAGAAAATCAGCATTTTCATTGGGTCGTTCATCATCTGTTTTGCTCCCTATGTTATTACGAGGTAAGTGGATTTCCAGTAAACTGCAATACAGGCAGCTGTACAAACAGGTGTTTTATTCACCTACTGTAAACACACACTATTAAAGGGGTATTATAGGGTTTATGAGATTAACACATCACCGGGTGAACAGACTTTGCTCATAAAACTCAGTTAATGAACAGTAAATATATAGGCTATAATCAAATGGTATATACACTGTCTAATAACTTTTGCCACACAGCAAAATAACTGATTGAACAAAGTTCAGTTGTAAGGTGAGGCAATATGCATGCAAGATTGAGCCATATGCATGCACAACAGAAGGTTTAATTCAATTTCACCCAATGAGGATTTTTTTTGTGTTTATGACAATGATCTCCATCTGTAACTGAAACATCCATCATTAAACAATCCATGATCTGTTGTCATCTAATTTCACTGAACCATGAGATGACATTTATCATACAAAGAGACTTTAATTACCAAGAATGCACAGCATGACCTAGAGCAGTGGTTCCCAACTCCAGTCCTCCAGTACCCACAACAGTACACATTTCTATTGTAGCCCCGGACAAGAACAACCGTTTCAACTCATCAACTAATCATCAGGACCTAAATGAGTTGAAACAGGTTTTTTTTTCTGGGGCTACAACAAAAATGTGTGCTTTTGGGGGTACTCGACAACTGGAGTTGGGAACCACTGGTCTCGAGATGGTAGTTATGAGCAGGTGCCTAACTAGGAATAACAGGGGTTCCATAGAACTCCACATTAATTCAAGAGGAGTGTTTTTAGATGCATCTGTCCGAAACTTTACTTCAGAGCAATAAAAATTCCTCAAAGAACATTACATGAAATCCGATGCAGGTGTGTTATACAGACCTGGGTGATAGTTTAAATCCCTAAAACTAAACTCTGGACCTCGAAGCCAGTTCCACTACTTGTTTTAATTGTTCCATGCCAGGTTTAGACCTGGCACACCAGGTGGGTGCAATTAATTATCAGGTAGAAGAACAGAAAACCAGCTCCGGCTCCGGACCTCGTAGGGTAAGAGTGAAATACCCCTGGTTTAGATAATGTGTGGGTGTGGACTCTAGACCCCACCTGACCCCACCTGATAGGTGGGGTCTAGAGGGGGGTGGGGGTGGAATAACGAAAAACATTTTAATGAGGAAATCTGTCTCAGTAATTGGCATGACCTTTAACCTCCTGTGCACACAATGGAAAGAGTCGGAATTACTTAATGAAGGGGAAATTTCTGCTTATTGGCAGGATTTATCCTCTATCACTCAACTGCATGCGTCATTAGCATTTATGCATACCAGTGGGCCATAATAATGTAGCAATGTTCATGTTATACATATTTCTTATTAATAAATATTTTATGTATATTATTATTACCTTTAGTATAATGCTAGTCGCCCACGCTGTTTATCGGCTGAACAATAAAGCCACATTTATTCTGTTCTACCTTGCAACCTTAGAGCCTCGTGGCATTTCATAGAATAACAACTGAGTTACCACAAAACACTCTCAATAGCAAACAGAACAACTCGCTGCAAGATAAATACCATGCTTTGAATATGGGATAACATTTGCCCTTTCTAAAAGGCTATTTTCCGAACTCTAACTTGACCTCTGCCTTCTCAGGCTGACGGAGCTGCTTCCCTTCGTGGGCATCAATCGCCACTGGGGAATCTTCAGTAAGTGCCTGACATACAGCAAGGCTGCGTCCGACCCCTTTGCCTACTCCCTCCTGCGTCAACAGTACAAGAAGGTCCTGGTTACCGTCATCAACCGGCTGCTGCGCCGTGACCTGTACCCATCGTCTGGCCACAACAGTTCTCTGGACACAGAGAACGACTACTCTCTCCATAGGATCAGTTAATAGCACAATTTTGGACATAACAAATATACCACAGACAGACAGCCCAAAAATAAAGGTTTCCTTATGGCAAAAGGGCAGGAGCTGAGAGAGAGATGGTCAGAAAAAGGGATTGTTGGAGAAGAAAAGAGATAGTAAGAGAGAGGGAGATGTTGTGGGAGGAAAAGCAAGAGGGGAGGAGTAGGATAGAGGGAGACAGGAAAACCGGAGGGGTAGACAGAGGAAGATGGCAAGATGGACTGTGCAAAGAATGATCACATTCGGGGACGTTTGCTCCAGGCTTATTGGTAAAAAAGGAAGTTTATTGATCTATGGTTCACTGGTAGAACCACACACACACTTGATGGCACAGAGCCAGAATCAAATGAATCAATGTTATTGAATCAGCCAGGGGCTCGGGTTGAATCATAAACGGATGAATCACACCATTAGAGACTGAATTATTGTCTCTGCTGAGTAGCAAGGTATGCTAGTGGGCACTTATCTACCATATAACAACCTCTTTATAAAGAAGCTGACATAGCCAAATGTACAGACCTTTTGACACCCATATAGAACACAGGGAAGTGCTATGAAGGTTATTAATTTCTTGTTGATAGATGCACATAACATACATGGTAGTACCATATGCCGACAGACTGTTGGATGCGACGACTAACGTGGAACTCTGTTCCGGTACGCTGATTTTTCGTCACTGATCAGTTGAACGAATCACAATTTCGCAGGTTCTCACATCTTTCGAATTTCGGTAGGGGAAGGGACATTGGGCCCATGGACTTGCCTGAAATGGCTGAGAGTTTCCGTTTAGAGGGGTGGCGACTTCGCTCGTCACGTTCGTAAATGTTCTATCACGTCTCCCCCCCAGAACTTAATGGAGCATTTGACGCAATTACTGAAAATGTTAGTTATGGGTGCCCGAGTTTACAAGGTTATGGACTGTTAACAGTGCATAGGGAGGATGGGAACGCTTAACTAGCTGCTGGCTAGTAGCCATTGGGCCACTGGTGCAATTTCTTGAAGTTAAAATGTGTACTTGTCAATGAATGGTACTCGCTGTGGCAAGTACTGCTAAATAGATGGCCATGTTAAGTAGACTATGGACTGTGTTAGACTCATTGGGTTAGACTACTACTGCATTTGTTCACAATTTCTTCATGTCAATCACTGGAAATGAATGCACTTTGTATTTCTCTCAGAGCTACTAGTTACAGGAGCCAAAGGCAAATATCATGTTTACTATGATATTAGCACGTTGTAACTGAATGTACTACATAAAGATAATTTTGACTGAAATGGCTTTGTACTACTGTGTATAATACTTTATTTTGCCAAATATCCATATAAATATTTCAACAAGTGATTGCTGGTAATGTATATATGGATATTTATAAATACCTGATGTTATCTTTATCAAACTACGTTGCACTGTATTAGAAACGATATTATTTATTTGATCTTAAAATGCTATAGGGGAATAATGTTACCTTCAATAAGTGCTTTAAACACGTTATTGTGTGTGTGCCAGAATTCAATATACAGTATGACTGTTTAGCTCCTATAGTTGCTTTATCAGAACTGGTTTCATTAGATGTATAGACACAACGTATTTCATACTGTAAGCCACTTGCTGTAGCCTACATTGGCAGTGTGTGAGTAAAGATGTTGGTGAAAAATGTGCAATAAAGCTGTCAAATAACAAGCATCATTTGATACCAGGCCATATGAGACAACATAACAGGGACATTTAGAAGCATTATCTCATATCTAATGCCCAATCTGGCATTTTATCTTGGCAGATGCATCACCAGCTGTTTTGCAGGTGCTAGACTAGAGGCTGCCTGGATACACAATTCAACGTTTGTGTCACCACACCTCGATCGAATAACCCAATAACTAGTTGCCATGCAGTAAGTAGAAGTACAGCGATATTATTAAACGCCTCTGTATGATTGATTGTTGATTAGTTAAAAGGGATCAAAGGATTGGCACGAGCGACTGAAGGGCGGGAAAAATTCATCGAGCAACAAGTATCAAGCCTATTTATTTTATAGAGCATATGTACTGTCAACATATATGTCCAATAAATGAATGCACTTTAAGGTAAGAAATGAAAGGTTAATATATGTGGAAATGGTTGAGTAAAACTGTTTACAGTATAGGATTGGTAAGAGGTTTATTTGCAGCATGTTTTCAAGCACAATCCTCCCAACTCCAGCCTTCCGCCACTTCTGTCCGGAACATTTCCCTCTGTAATTTGATAGTCGACCGTAATACTTGTAATAAACTCACTTTTTAGGGAAGCTCTCGAAGTTTTCGTGTAATTAGGCGCAGTAGGCTTGAGGTGCCACATCACAAAATATGGAATTTATGCGGAGGAAAATGATGACTATTGTTTTTCTGAATGCACTTGTAACGGTTATCTGGTGTGCCTCTCCGCGCTGCAACCCTGAAGACGAATTTCTCGGTAAAGTACTCCGCTTGCTATGATAACACACATGGTGTTATTTGTTCCTAGGAGTGATGTGACAGTGTTTAGGCTATTCCTGAAATATGTTTATCTAAAAGGTAATGGTTCAGAGGAATTTAATCTAAAACATAGACAAACTATTGTGGCCTATTTTAATTCACAAGCTGCCAACAGTAACAAAAGTAAAAGTGTCTTAAATGAGTGCGAAATGAAATGCTTAATTTCTTTAGAGAATTATAGAATTGTAGAGTTATATAGAAATATTGAGGTAGATATTCATCACTAGTGAGAGGTCATCTGATCCTAAGAATGAGAGTTCTTAGAAAATTAATACGATTTTACTGACAGACCAACCTGGTCTCAGAGCATTTCGTTGTTTTTTTTTAACGTAAATCCGATACTTTCTCTTTAGTATGATATGTTCAGTTTCGTATGGTATGTATTAATTTGTGATTGTCCATCAGCCATTTAGTATGACATGTTAGAAAGTACAATTCGTATTATATGTTACAAATTTGCAAATGTACAATATGTTAAGAATTTGCTAAACGTATTCTATGTTACGAATTCTAGCTAGGTGGCTAGGTGACTAACGTTAGCTAGCTGGCTAACATTTAAAGGGTTAAGGTTAGCATCAGGGGAAGGGTTAGCTAAAATAGTTAAGGTTAGGGTTAGGAAAAGGGTTAAGGTTGGGGTTAGGGTTACGGGAAAGGTTAGCTAACATGCTAACTAGTTACAAAGAGCTAAATAGTAGTAAGTAGTTGAAAAGTTGCTAATTAGATAAAAAGTTGTGCGTGATGAGATATGAACTTGTAACCTTCGTTTTTGCCTAAAGTAACCATCTGTCTTTTGTAACCATACCAATCGTAACATATCATACTAATTTAAGTGTCTTAAATTTATGTTTACTATATTACGTCTAATCTATGAGACCAGGCTGGACAGGCAGATATTTGTAAGGAGAGATGGTAAAGCCAGATAGAGGGTTCATAAAAACATACTAATGTCACCAATAACGGTGGTGATAAATGTTATTCTGCCATCTAGTGTTGAAGGTATGAAATAAACTAACAATGGTTTGTCTTTCAGGTCGTTTTTGCAAAAAAACAGAACCTGAAAAACGTATGTATTTCTTTCATCAAGAAACCCTTCAAACTTATGTAAATGTAATGTGTGTACAGGCTTGACTGACAACATCTAGTAAGGTTATTATGGCTTTAGGCGGGCAGTGGGATATTCAATGGGATATTATGGCCTTAAGGCATCTCCGAGCTATCAAGTGTATTTTTGGATGATAAATAGTTGTATGAAATATTCACATTTTAATCTCCAGACATAATAGAAATATTTGGACTTCATCCTTTTTGGTACTGCATAGAGGTAGCTATATATGAGATAATAAAAACGTTTTAGACAAAGGGATGGATTCTTGCATGCATATACATATGACAATTTAATATCAGGTTATGTATATTTTCCATGCCAAGGAAATGAGTGATGGTTGCTTACTGAACATCTTAGCTATATTTCTTAAATAAATTAACTGAGAACAAATGTAAAGCTACAAGAGGAAAACACCTGGCCAATACCCCTAAACATACTGATTTACAATGGAGAGAACATATGGAACCATAGAAACCATCTTGCAAGCGAGTTGACACTACGCCCCCACCTGAAAATAATTAATAACAAATCAAATGTTATAAGATTATTTTGCCACCCACATTACAAAATCATCCAAAGATCCCATCGAAGGTAATTGCAAAGATTACATAATAGTATGAAACAATACAATGGTATTATGAAGTTTTGCATAATTTTGTTATATTACAGCCTTTTGATGTACTATGTGTATTTTATACATGAATGATTCAACATGGTAAGCTATGAGTCTACATTCAGATCAGTCACCATATAGCACTTAATCTCTTCCATCTTTCTGAACCTGCTTCTTGGTTGCCTCTCTCCTCTACCCAGCCAAGTGTGTGGACATCATGATGAACTACTGCGACGACATGTCCTACACCCACACCATGTTCCCCAACATCTTGGGCCACAGGACCCGTGAGGAAGCCGAGTTGGGCCCCGAGTACCTCCTCCTCAGTGTGGTCCACAACCTGCTCAATGGAGAGTGCACCCCGGACATCCGCATGCTGGGCTGCTCAGTGCTGGTGCCACGCTGTGAGAAGGAGAAAGTGTGTAGCTAACAAAGGATAATGTAATAACACTGGATAATGTAATAACGTTCAATAATGTCATAACTTTCATTAAAGTCAGAACGTTTTATTTTATAATGTAAGGTGCTCAAGCCGTGCAGGAGTACCTGCGAGGCGGTGCGTAAGAGCTGTCGCCACGCATTCGAGGGCATCGAGATGGCCTGGCCCTACTTCTTGGACTGTGACCGCTTCTTTGTCAGCGACCAGGAGGGTTGTTACGACCCACTGGAGGGCCTACGAGGTACTGGTGTCATATCATACAAGTGACTATCAATCTAGGATAGAGACTACAATAGGACACTAACTACTGTACAGTAGGATGTTGACTCAAATAGTATTTTCAGACATAAAACAACCACATGAGCAAAATGTACGACTAGAGAGAACCATGTGTGTCAATATTATTACAAGATCATATAAATCTAAAGAAAAATAACACCCAAACCCCCTCTAATAACAGAAGCATCCTTGGAAGGCCAACGGAGAATGGCGTTGCTACGCAGATTTATGATAGTCGCCTGGTTGCCACATGAGCCCTTGTGGTAAAGTGACCAGATGTCCCCGATTTCCCCAATTTTAATGGCCTGTCCCCGGCTCGAGTTGTCTCCGAAAATGTCCCCGATTAGCCCATCAGAAAGAAAAAAGCAACTCTGAAGTTAGAGGGCTGATATTTCAATAATCAAACTTTGTATCCAATCAGATTTGTATGTAAAAATTATGTCTAACACAGTACCAAACTTGTTTGCTCTGCTTCGCCGCTGACCTTTTATGAGAATGTTTGATTACTTCACAGGATTAAGAAAATTGTGGAAGGGTAATCAATTCCTGTGTTATAATTAATACAAGTAGCCTATTAGAAAGGAACATAGCGAAAATGTATAGTTAAATATTGTTCCATGCCATTGTTTATTTTATTTCCGTGCAGCTGCCCCCACGTAGGCTTTTGTGACCTAGAAAGGATCTATATTTGTAGCAACTATACAAAGCCCTCAAAAAGAACCCATAAGCAAGATGTTAGAGATTTGACAACTGCCAAAACATCATGTGAGCCATATGGGAACACATACAAATTATGTCACTTTATGTCCACAGGTCACGCTGTTATCACATCTGCCATTAATATCTTGACTCAAGCAAGATATACTGTGTGCTTTTTAACAAGTCTATGAATTCACGCGGAGAAGTGATCAGTCTAACTTGAGTTCCGTGCAGTTTGTTTGTCTCTGTGGCTGCAACCAATGCACACTCCAGCTGTGAAATTGCTCTCAATGAGTGTTAATGAGTCCTCTATTCCTTTGTACTCTCTCTATTTAACTCCACAGCTACTCTTTCCCACCATAGCCTATACCGACAAAATAACAGTTGAATGTTCATATAGCCACTTCCCAGAAACATATCATAGATATGAATTTACATATTATACATACAATATGATATGGTTATAGATATGCACACAGATGGTGGTATAAAGTTTTGCATAACAGTTTTTAGTGGAGTATGAAATCTGTTTCCAAACCGATCTTAGATACTAACTGAAACACAAGCTGATGTCTGGCAACCATACTAAGGTTTATAATTATTTCCATGCAGATATTTATGTTGAACTGATATCTTTGGTCTTATGTCTCAACTTTGATTGGTTGCTTACCTTTCAGGTCTGGCACATTTGCCTAAATGAGCACATTTATATAGAAGTGCAGACCGGGGCTAGAATGTAGACTTTCCACTTTCTCTAATTCGTCAGTCTCCTGACATTTTACAGGGCTTTACTCGGCATGAGATGAAAGACTAAGGCCGTATTTGGTAAAATGGTATTCTGATATGGATCCAATTTATTTAAGTGAGGCGGTTTATTGAAGCATGGTTGTGCTTTCAAATGTAAACTTTTCTATGACATTGAATCAAAGTCACGCTTGCTAGTTAATACAAAAGTGTCTTAACTGGCTTGGAACACTATTGATCTTTATATCTTTGGCTACACTTTATAACAACTTTTACGAATAAGCCATTATTATAAAAATGTCACCATCTCTTCTTTCTCATAGTGACACAGGAAGAAGACCAGGCCAGTATAGATAATACCCCTGAGGAGCCTCATACTGTCATCCAGTTTAGCTATCAGTCTAACACCCAGATGAACAGCATCCTGAAGAAGACTGCAGCGCAATGCCCTGAAATCGCCACAACTTACAGCATCGGCCGCAGTGTGGAGGGCAAAGACCTGCTAGTGATTGAGTTCTCAAACAATCCTGGAGTACATGAATTACGTGAGTACAAATGGTCCTCAAATATACAGTACAGTGAGAGAGAGTCCTCGGTTCAGAGTTCAACCGGAGATAGTGTGTCTTTTTTGATTGTTGCACTAGACTGTAAGCTGCTGTCTTGGTCAGGTATCCCTTGAAAAACAGATCATTCATCTCAAGCGACTTTCTTGCTGAATAAATGTTAAGTAAGTCCCTATCCTGTTGCCTCATATCAACAGTTGAACCGGAGATGAAGTACATAGGCAACATGCACGGGAACGAGGTGCTGGGTCGCCAGCTGTTGATCTATCTGACCCAGTACCTGTGTTCAGAGTACCTGCTGGGGAACCAGCGCATCCAGAGCCTGATCAACACCACGCGTATCCACATCCTGCCCTCCATGAACCCTGACGGCTATGAGTTGGCTGCTGCTGAGGTCCAGGGCACCAACGACCCCGAGAATGAGGAGGTAGGTTGAATCAATGTTGTTGCTATGTTATTTGAACGTAATTCCAACATGATGGTGAATCAACATGGAAGACTTATTGGCTTTGAAAGTATACACACACTCTACCAGGTTTTTACCAGAATTCAACGGCAGGTCGGAACGTTAAGTTTATTCAGCACCACAGGAGGTTGGTGGCACCTTAATTGGGGAGGCCAGATTTGTGGTCATGGTTGGAACAGAATCAGTGGAATGGTATCATCAGACACATGGTTTCCATTATTATGAGCTGCCTCCCCTCAGCAGCCTCCTGTGTTCAACACTGAATTCACATTAGTCAACAACATCAATCAAATATCAATCATATAATATTCATTGCTCGATACTTACAGTATACTACCCACTGTATGAAACTCTACAGGCTCAGAACTACTACAGCTGGACGCTGGGTCGAGGTAATGCCCAAAACATTGACCTGAACAGGAACTTCCCTGACCTGACCGCTGTCGCCTACGGCCGCCGCAGACACCGGCATTTCCGTAGCGACCACATCCCAATCCCAGACGCTTATTGGTTTGATAAGGTACAGTATGAATTCCTATCGATTTATATGCATGTTTGCATTGATTGTGTGGTGTTTATGCTACTGGATATGAATACATGACAATTGACAATGCCTTACTTTTACTTACTTACTTAATTTTGGCATTAGGACAGACAAAGTTTATTTACTGTTTAACTGATTTTTGTTCCCGAAAGTGAGGCAAAAAAACAAAACAGAAAAACAAATGAATCCAAATTGATACCAAGTAAGAGGGTTTTTCATAAATAGTGTAGAAGGAAAAAATGAGTACTTTACCACATTGTCCTACGCACCTGTGCAAGCTCTAGGCCTAATGTGGGTTATATTATTTCAAGTGAAAATCTATGCTAGGAAATCCTTCTTGTGTTATTTTGAAAAATAATGCAGATGATGTTACAATGTTAATTGTTATAATCATGGGAAATTAAGCAATGGGCAGTATATCTTGTAACAGTTTCTTTATTCTGAACATATCACTGATAAACATCAATAGCAGTATTATTAACATATGATGTATAATAGGATACAATAGAAACTGTGTGAAAAAATTATTGACTTAATGTATAATCAGTTCATTCCTTAAATGTATAGCCTAACTCGACTTCAACAAAATATTAATACAATACAAATATTAAAAGGGCTATCATAGACAAGACATTATAGGAGAAATAGACTACTGAATGTAAAGAGGGCCAATCATTCAAGTTAGGTCTGTCAAATGAATGCAGCACTGGAAAAAGTAGAATCCAATCCCTGTCATCACCAGGATAAAAACTTAATTTAATGTTCAGTGGCTTGCGAAAGTTTTCACCCCCCTTGGCATTTTTCCTATTTTGTTGCCTTATAACCTGGAATAAAATAGATTTTGGGGGGGTATGTATCATTTGATTTACACAACATGCCTACTACTTTGAAGATGCAAAATATTTTTTATTGTGAAACAAACAAGAAAAGGACAAAAAAGCAGAAAACTTGAGCGTGCATAACTATTCACCCCACCCCCCCCCCCCCCCCCCAAAGTCAATACTTTGTAGAGCCACCCTTTGCAGCAATTACAGCTGCAAGTCTCTTGGGGTATGTCTCTATAAGCTTGGCACATCTAGCCATTGGGATTTTTGCCCATTCTTCAATGCAAAACGGCTTCAGCTCCTTCAAGTTGGATGGGTTCCGCATGTGTATAGCAATTTTTAAGTCATACCACAGCTTCTCAATTGTATTGAGGTCTGGGCTTTGACTAGGCCATTCCAAGACATTTACATGTTTCGCCTTAAACCACTCAAGTGTTGCTTTAGCAGTATGCTTAGGGTCATTGTCCTGCTGGAAGGTGAACCCCCGTCCCAGTCTCAAATCTCTGGAAGACTGAAACAGGTTTCCCTCAAGAATTTCCCTGTATTTAGCGCCATTCATCATTCCTTACATTCTGACCAGTTTCCCAGTCCCTGCCAATGAAAAACATCCCCACAGCATGATGCTGCCACCACCATGCTTCACTGTGAGGATGTTGTTCTCGGGGTGATGAGAGGTGTTGGGTTTGCGCCAGACATAGCGTTTTCCTTGATGGCCAAAAAGCTAAATTTTAGTCTCATCTGACCAGAGTACCTTCTTCTATATGTTTGGGGAGTCTCCCACATGCCTTTTGGCGAACACAAAACATGTTTGCTTATTTTTCTCTGGCCACACTTCTGTAAAGCCCAGCTCTGTGGAGTGTTGTGGTCCTATGGACAGATACTCCAATCTCCGCTGTGGAGCTTTGCAGCTTCTTCAGGGTTATCTTTGGTCTCTTTGTTGCCTCACTGATTAATGACCTCCATGCCTGGTCCATGAGTTTTGGTGGGCGGCCCTCTCTTGGCAGGTTTGTTGTGGTGCCATATTCTTTCATTCTTTAAATAATGGATTTAATGGTGCACCGTGGGATGTTCACAGTTTCAGATTTTTTTATGACCCAACCCTGATCTGTACTTCCCTACAACTTTGTCCCTGACCTGTTTGGAGGGCTCCTTGGTCTTCATAATGCCGCTTGCTTGGTGGTGTTGCAGACTCTGGGGCCTTTCAGAACAGGTGTATATATACTAAGATCATGTGATAGATCATGTGACACTTAGATTGCGCACAGGTGGACTTTATATAACGAATTATGTGACTTCTGAAGGTAATTGGTTGAACCAGATCTTATTTAGGGGCTTCATAGCAAAGGGGGTGAATACATATGCATGCACAACTTTTCCATTTTTTCTTTTTTTGAATTTTTTGAAACAAGTTATTTAATTTCACTTCACCGTTTTGGACTATATTGTGTATGTCCATTACATGAAATCTAAATAAATATAATTTAAATTACAGGTTGTAATGCAACACAATAGGAAAAACGCCAAGGGGGTGAATACTTTTGCAAGGCACTGTATATAGGGTAATAGAGTAGAATATTTGAATTTTTTCTAATTCAAGATTGATCGACAATAAATAATTGTAATAAAAGGAAATGTTAGTGTTTAATGAGTTCATTACCTGAATATATCATACACTGTAGCCTATAGGCTTTAACAACATATGTGTAAAGGAGTGCATAACTGGCTGCAGGGAAGTCAGGCGCAGGAGAGCAGAAATGGGTAGCAAACGGGTGCCCTTTATTGAGGCGAACAGAACACGGTACTAAGAAAACTAAACACACACGGGTTGCAATAACCCGCCGCAAACCAGCCTGGAGTACACATACATTTACATATAACAATTACACATACAGACATGGGGGGAAACAGAGGGTTATATGCAAAACGAGTAATGAGGGAATGCAAACCAGGTGTGCGGGAAAACAAGACAAAACAAACGGAAAATTAAAGGTGGATCGGCGATGGCTAGAAGACCGGTGACATCGACGGGCGAATGCCGCCCGAAAAAGGAGAGGGCGGAAGTCGTGACAATATGAATAGGCCTATCATAGACAAGGCCTTTAATTTGAAGAAAGAGGGACAATCATTCAAGTTAGGTCTGTCAAATGAATGTAGCTTTGAAAAAAGTAAATTTCAATCCGGCCATAGAGTATAGCCTATCTATCGTATAATCTACAGAATATTTGTTTTATTTAAAATGCGCAATTAGAAGCATCATTCCATTACAGAGTAAGCTTTATTAAATTCGAGGTCAGAAGGCCTATACAGTCAATCACTCACAGCATCCTCCTTCAATTGCCTCATCCGGCTGCCAGGAAAAGCACACACCTTGGAGATAGTCGACCACATCATTGTGGAGGTCCTTATCTGCGCGAAGTGTGTGTGTGCCACTGGCGATGCATTTTGCAGGATATGCTGTTCTCGGTGCACATGATAACTTCAAACACATTCTGTCTACAGGCAGTAGGCTTCTGGTCAAATGTAAGTTATGATTCGCAAATCACCATACAGCCGACACACTTCAATGTCATCACTCATTTTGACTTCAATTTGGTTTTGCAAAATACTCTCAGCTTGCACTGGGGAATGCTGAGGAATGCCCTGATCTCTGGCCAGTTGTTCGGTTCGATGATGACATAGTTTTTTTGGGTTATTAATTGCTTATAAAAGGTCAGAAAATGATGCATTAACAATTAATTTAACCGATTGTTTGTTAATAACGAGACACCCCACCACGTTTAACCTGGACACATAAATGGTGAGAATTTGTGGCGGCCTCGATTATGCTGGCATGCAAGAGAAATTAAACGTCTTCACAAACATGTACCGAGCATGTGTGTCACTGTTCAATTAGAGGCCTGAACATAACAATCGCATGATCTGAGGGGCTTTGGTCTTTTATTCTCACGTATCAGTTTGGGAAATCCTCAAGGTAGAGCGGACAGTGCATTACAGAAAAAGAACAAAGTACCGCATAAATTGAGAAGGGTGCAATTGTGGCCTGCAATTTGGGGCATTCCTGCATCTGCAGGAACCCCGCTTTATACTTCAATTTGTCCATTTTTAAACTAGGACAGGCGGGAGGCATTCATGCAGGAACCAATGAGATGCTCGATGGGGGGTGATCATGAAGGAACCAATGGGATGCTTGAGGGGTGGCATTCCTGCAGAATCAGGAATGTCCACATGCAGGAACTCCCTGAATAGCGGGCTGCAGTTGCACACTATTGCATTTTTAAAAGAAAAGTCAAGCAGGGCATCCGTTAAATAGTAAATCAAGTTTGTGTGTCCTTATTGATGTATCGTCAATATTTGATATCAAGATATGTAATTGAGCTTTGAGCTTCACCAATCATTTCCTGTTGTCATGCCATCATTCATTTTTGTTGTGATATGACCAGCTGAAGATGGTGACATATGATTTATAAGCCGGTCTGTATGTGTTTGAAATAAATCAGGTAGCTCCAGAGACATACGCAGTCATGAAGTGGATCAGGTCCATTCCCTTTGTGCTCTCAGCTAACTTCCACGGAGGAGAGCTGGTGGTGTCCTATCCCTACGACCTCTCCAAACACCCACTAGAGGAGAAGATGTTCTCCCCCACGCCAGACGAACAGGTATGTAGGACTGACAGCAAAATGTATCCTTCACTCCAACATGAACAATACTCTCCAGAATGGACTGCACTCTATGACCTGAAGTGTGTCTATTGCAGAGAGCTGTCCAATTGATTGTTCATGCTCTGCATTTATGATGATTCATTACCACATTCTTGAGAAAAAAAGGTTAACTTTGGAGATTTCCTTTGCGGTCACATGTAAAGGAAATGTATCTTAGCTGCAAACAAATCAAACTAACATTTCAAATCAATTTTTTTAATTGATTTGTTATTTTACCAGGTAAGTTGACTGAGAACACATTCTCATTTGCAGCAACAACCTGGGGAATAGTTACAGGGGAGAGGAGAGGGATGAATGAACCAATTGTAAACTGGGGATTATTAGGTGACTGTGATGGTTTGATGGCCAGATTGGGAATTTAGCCAGGACACTGGGGTTAACACCCCTACTCTTACAATAAGTGCCATGGGATCTTTAATGACCGCAGAGATTCAGGACACCCATTTAATGTCCCATCCGAAAGATGGCACCCTACATAGAGCAGTGTCCCCAATCACTGCCCTGGGGCTTTGGGATATTTTTTAGACCAGAGGAAAGAGTGCCTCCTACTGGCCCTCCAACACCACTTCCAGCAGCATCTGGTCTCCCATCCAGAGACTGACCAGGACCAACCCTGCTGAGCTTCTGAAGCAAGCCAGCAGTGGTATGGAGGGTGGTATGTTGCTGGCAAGGGTGGTATGCTGCTTTAACAGTAAACAGAACTTGCCGTTATCTTTTTTTATGAATGAGAAAGACATATGTTTTATTTTTTTGCTGCAGGTATTCAAGCAGATAGCGAGAACATATGCAGATGCCCATGCCACCATGTCAGGAAATAACTCTGAAAGGTGTGGGAACTTTGGCAGCATCGGCCAGGACGGCATCATTAATGGAGCAAAGTGGTACAGTTTCGCAGGTGGTGAGTTTAAAGTAACTGTCCAGTGTTTCCAGATTTCTAATAAATATGACCTATAAATATAGCTGCGAGCAGCAATGAACAGGGTTCACAGGATGACAGAAAGGAGACAATATCAGTTGGATAACAAAGCAAGCACTCCATCATGTAGGAACTATCTCCCTTTATGTGCCATCAGTGAAAGCATTACCATGTTTATCTCTCAAAACCACAAGGAAGTTTAGTCTAGTGCTGTAGCTTGAAATACAGCAGGTATTCATTCTTAAAGTAATTACTTAATGTTTTGAGTTTATATACAATGCTTGGGTCAATTTCACTAATGCTAAGATTTGTTGAATATTTTCATCTTATTTTCATGATATTTCACGTTGTTCGTCTGCATAATTTATATCTAGCATTAATTTGCATAAGACAAAGTCTGCTTGATCAATAGTTATTGGTGCCACTGGTGCCAATGACCTCTATAGTGCCACCGGTTGCAGCCACCTAAGGTTGCAGTGACTATAGCCACACAGATTCTAAGGACATATACATAAGGTTTACATACCAAATTTCATGGCTCCATGTCCATCGGTTAAGTTCTTATAGCCCTGGTGTGATATGGTTTAGCGTGGCCGACTTTGAATGCAGCAACTAATCATTCTCAAATTCATCAGAGGCTAATTCATTGAGTATATCTGGAGTCAATCTGACTTATTAGGGATGTGCATCTCTCCTTACAAGCACGATTCGTTAGATACATCTAGATACATGTGCTCCGATACGATACAGGGACCATACTTTTCGTTTTAATCAATTTGGTGCGGTTCAGTTTGATTAGTGGAACGAATCGATGTGATTCGGTTTGATACGATTCATGTGTGTCTAGGGACCTGAGCTAAGCCTTAGGGCAGACTGAGCATCTACCACTATGAGATAAGGATGTCCACTTTTCATTTCTTTGTTGTGACTGTATCTGTGGGAATATTTGATCAGCGGCAATATTATGTCATATCTCCGGCCTAGACTTTGTGTTTTAGGAAAGGGGTCGAATGGCTACGGCTTTCATCATTTCATTTCATTCATATTTATGTTTTTGTCCCCCTACTTTTTATCTGAAATCCACATCACCCACTGATTAATTTGTCATATAGCAGATTCAAATGTTTTGAGCTGGTAACATGTCAATATTTATCTTGCAAAATTAACTATGACATACAGTACATGGCAAATTAATATAACACAGCTTTTGTTTTTACCCCGTCTCAAAAGGTAATGGTTTTGACCGTTTGGAGCTTTACTGAGGAGAGGTGTCCAACCAGTGCGGCTCTCAAAAAGTATTGCTGTTCTGAAATGACAACTACCCTGTCCATGTAAAAATTACCAAATGCACTGACTGGTTAAAGCAGAACTACCAAAAATATTTACATCTCATATGCAATTAAATCCATAAAAGTTTGATAGGCTGAAGGATAGGACGCATCAATTCAGTCACAACAGATTATCTGTATTTTCAGAACAATGTTTCGTAGCGTTTTAATCGATTTTCTTACCGTTTGGATCGGTTTGGGCTCCCGTGGACCGATGCACTCATATCTTAAACATTTGAACCGGGATTTAACATTTGAACCGAGGCCGATGCTTATCAGCGAATCGATACATCCCTATTACTTATGATTCATGAGAAGTTTTTTGTTTGTTTGTGTTTTTAGCATTAGGATAATATGCTAATGCTAAAAAGGATGTGCTAGCCATATTTGAATGCAGCAACAATTATTTTTCAAAACCATTAAAGACTGTAATGAGTCTAAATACAACATCTGGAGAGAATCTGATGTATGGTTCATGAGGAGAAGATGATTGCAGATGATTTTGAGCGTAAGCGTTTCATATGCAAAGAATGAGTTGTCAAAAATGTCCTTGTTTTTTGAGATATCAATACCAAATTCAGCTATCCATGATAGCGAGTTTCAAGTTGAATAGGTCAAATGGACATGTTTATATGGACACGTAAATGGACACGTAAAATCTGATTTTCTCAAGCTAAGTTAAGACGTAAATAAAGGGTAATGTTTTTTACAATTTTTTAAAAATGCACCATGGGCCTACATTCTAAATGTAGTGCCATTTGGACATGGTTCATGAGAAGATTTTTGAAAGTTTTCTTTAGCATATTTTAGCATATTAGCATATGTACTCATATGCATCTACTGGTATTGTGTGGACATCTTTGAATGCATCAACGTTATTTTATCAAACTCTTTAGGGACTATTGTAATGAGTCCAAAGACTAAATTTGGAGTGAATCTGACTTTTAGATGATTTTTTAAATGTTTAATACTGAACAAAAATATAAACGCAACATGTAAAGTGTTGGTCCCATGTTTCATGAGCTGAAATAAAAGATCCCTGAAATGTTCCATAAGCACAAAATGTTTCAGCATGATAATGCACTGCCCCATGTTGCAAGGATCTGTACAGAATTCCTGAAATCTGTGGGACAACATTCCACAGGCCACAATCAACAGCCTGATCAATTCTATATGAAGGACATGTGTCGCACTGCATGAGAAAAACAGTGGTCACACAAGATATTGACTGATATTCTGATCCACACCCCTACCTTTTTTTTAAAGTATCCGTGACCAGATGCATATATGTATTCCCAGTCATGTGAAATCCATAGATAAGGGCCTCATGTATTTATTTAAATTGAATGATTTTCTTATATGAACTGTAACACAGTAAAATCTTTGAAATTGTTGCATGTTGCATTTATATTTTTATTCAGTGTATTTTAAGCATTAGCATTACATAGTCAAACAAGTTCATTATTAATAGTTTCCTTACTCTTTAAGATATCAATGCCAAACTAACATGGCTCATCATGGTAATGTCTTTGATGACCCTAAAAAGTTTCAAGTTGATAAGCCATTGTGAAGTGGATTTAAAAAGGATTTAAATGGATGCATAAAATCAGATTTCCTGATTTATCACTAACTCAGACATTTCTTAACCAACGCCTTAGCTTTTCTCAAACTAAATTAAGAGATGTACCATGGGCCTACTACATAACACATGTGGTGTTATTTGGTCTTATGGTTCATGAGAAGTTTTCCCAATGTTTTCCAAAATCTATACTGATGGACCTTATGGTTCCTTGATACAAATGTGTTAACCCCCCCCCCCCCCCCCCAAAAAAAAAAAGATGTTAATCATCAGGAAAGACACCTACATACAATGTTTCAAGTCTATAGGTCAAATGGGGCGACATATATGAGGGTTTAAGTGAGACTGTTAATAACAGCGCCGCCTATAGGCCAATCAGTGCCATTATTTTTGACCAAGTTACATATGGCCTGAAGTATCTGTGTCAAATTAGAAAAAAGTTACCAATCTATGCTTGAGTTATTTGACCATATCAAGGGGAAAAAAATGTATAATAACAATTGGTTTCCCAACTTCGCTAATTGGAATAGTTTTCCTTCCAAAAATGCTAATCTCAGGAGCCTTACATCATCCTCTATGAGAAAATATTAAAAAAATAAATAAATACATTCTCCACTTTAAGCTTTGGCCACGAATAGCATATAATAGAGATGATAGATAAAGATAGATAAGATGAGTCAACAACATTATTTGGGTATGAGTTAACAGAATATTAACTTTTATAAGTTAGATTTTCAGTGGACATTTACTTTAAAAAACAACATCAAATCAGTCGATAAGTCTAGGACTGCTGAAGTGAATGTATAACATTAGATTAAAATAGCTGATGAAGGCTCAATGAAAACCTGCACTTACTAAGCAAGTTGTATTTTGAAGTATGAAAGCCACCTGGTGGTGCTTCTAGTTATTGTCTTTCTATGATGATGAGTTTGTCATTTCTTTCACTAGTACATATTTCCTCTTGTAATGTGGCCAGGTATGCAGGACTTCAACTACCTCCACACTAACTGTTTGGAAGTGACGGTGGAGCTGGGCTGTGATAAATTCCCAGCTGAGGAGGAGTTATACACAGGCTGGCAGGACAACAAAGAGGCTCTGCTCACATTCATGGAGTCGGTGAGAGACCTCAAACCCAGCAATTCATTCCAAAACATCCACCAATCAACCCTTCTGTTTTCAATCACTCCTTTTAACAGATCTGAGAGGACTTCTCCACTAACACTGCTTCTCAATGTTTCCCAGGTCCACCGTGGAATAAAGGGAATAGTAAAGGATGCCGATGGGAATGGAATCAAAGGTGCAAGGATATCTGTCCGAGGAATAAGGCATGACATCACAACAGGTAATATCTATAGTCTGCCTTACAGATTGCGATTGGTCATTTTTATTGTATGCTTTGGGAATCTAAGTGATAGTTATTAGATGAATACATACATTTGAAGTCAGAAGTTTACATACACTTAGGTTGGAGTCATTAAAACTTGTTTTTAAACAACTCCACAAATTTCTTGATAACAAACTATAGTTTTGGCAAGTCGACATCTACTTTGTGCATGATACAAGTAATTTTTCCAACAATTGTTTACAGACAGATGATTTAATTCATAATTCACTGTATCACAATTCCAGTGGGTCACAAGTTTACATACACTAAGTTGACTGTGCCTTTAAACAGCTTGGAAAATTCCAGAAAATGATGTCATGGCTTTAGAAGCTTCTGATAGGCTAATTGACATAATTTGAGTCAATTGGAGGTGTACCTGTGGATGTATTTCAAGGCCTACCTTCAAACGCAGTGCCTCTGCTTGACATCATGGGAAAATCCAAAGAAATCAGCCAAGACCTCAGAAAAAAGTTGTAGACCTCCACAAGTCTTGTTCATCCTTGGGAGCAATTTCCAAACGCCTGAAGGTACCACGTTCATCTGTACAAATAATAGTGCGCAAGTATAACACCATGGGACCACGTAGCCGTCATACCGCTCAGGAAGGAGATGTGTTCTGTCTTCTAGAGATGAACGTACTTTGGTGCAAAAAGTACAAAGCAATCCCAAAACAACAGCAAAGGACCTTGTGAAGATGCTGAAGGAAACCGGTACAAAAGTATCTATACCTACAGTAAAACGAGTCCTATATCGACATATCCTGAAAGGCCGCTCAGCAAGGAAGAAGTCACTGCTCCAAAACCGTCATAGAAAAGCCAGACTACGGTTTGCAACTGCACATGGGGACAAAGATTGTACTTTTTTGGAGAAATGAAACAAAAACAAAATAGAACTGTTCGGCCATAATGGCTATTCTTATGTTTGGAGGAAAAAAGGGGGAGGCTTGCAAGCCAAAGAACACCATCCCAACCGTGAAGCACGGGGGTGGCAGCATCATGTTGTGGGGGTGCCTTGTTGCAGGAGGGCCTGGTACACTTCACAAAATAGATGGCATCATCAGAAAGAAAAATGGTGTGGATATATTGAAGCAACATCTCAAGACATCAGTTAAAGCTTGGTCGCAAATGGGTCTTCCAAATGGACAATGACCTCAAGCATACTTCCAAAGTTGTGGCAAAATGGCTTAAGGACAACAAAGTCAATGTATTGGAGTGGCCATCACAAAGCCCTGACCTCAATCCTATAGAAAATTTGTGGGCAGAACTGAAAAAGCGTGTGCGAGCAAGGAGGTCTACAAACCTGACTCAGTTACACCAGCTCTGTCAGGAGGAATGGGCCGAAATTCACCCAACTTATTGTTGGAAGTTTGTGGAAGGCTGCCCGAAACGTTTGACCCAAGTGAAACAATTTATAGGCAATGCTACCAAATATTAATTGAGTGTATGTAAACTTCTGACCCACTGGGAATGTAATGAAAGAAATAAAAGCTTAAATAAATCATTCTCTCTACTATTATTCTGACATTTCACATACTTAAAATAAAGTGGTGATCCTAACTGACCTAAGACAGGGAATTTTTACTAGGATTAAATGTCAGGAATTGTGAAAAACTGAGTTGAAATGTATTTGGCTAAGGTATATGTAAACTTCCAACTTCAACTGTAGCTTTGAGGATTTTAGTAGTAGTTTGAAGTAGTTTAATTTTCTATAATGCTAAAGCTCTAAGAGATCCCATTTTAATTGTGTAAAATAACAGTCATGTCCTGTTTGAGATGTCAGGCTGTGTGTAACCCATTGAGTCAAAAGATCCTCTCTCCCTTCCACCCTTTCTTTCTAGCTGAAAACGGAGACTACTGGCGCATGCTAACTGCTGGCATCCACATCCTGACTGCCTCTGCACCAGGCTACACCAGGGCCATGAAGAAGATCCACCTCCCGGCACGCATGCAGAAAGCAGGCCGGGTGGACTTTGTTCTGCAGAAGGCAGTGGTGGAGCCTGACATAGAGGAGGACTATAACATCCCTTCCATGGGAACCTATGAGCGCTTTGACCCCTACAACCAGTTTGAGCGCTATGCCATTAGGGAGCAGAACCAGAACAGAGAGGAGAGGCAGGAGAAACCATGGTGGTGGAGCTACTTTAGCCGCGCCCATGGATCTGCTCCCACCTGGCTTCTCAGAATTGATTAGAGCTTCTCCAGTCCAATAAAATAGAATATTCTATGGCTAATTCTATGGCTCTCGTTCTTCCTATAGCTCCCTTTCTCAACTCTGGTCCCTGAGTACCATCAAGGTTTGCAGATGTCTGTTACAACTCAATACTAGCAAACATAATTCAATTAATCAACGGCTTAATAATTAGTTGAATCATGTGTGCCTGTATAGGGCTTGAATAAAAAAATTGCAACCCTGGGGTTTCTCGGGGACCAGATTTGAGAACACTGCATTACAGGATCAAAGACAGGCTACTATTTGAGTTGAATATGATTTACATAATCTTATCATAAAAGTAACACATTTTAACGTTACCATTATTATCCGTTGCTTCAAACTTGTCATAACTGAATTTAAAGAGGAAATAGCTAGTTGGCTGGCCATCAAGTTGTTCATGATAGCAATATGTAAATTTAACAAGGCATAGTTAATTTAAAGTGTTTTCTCCTAAAGGTAGCCCCCATTCTCAAGCTTTTGCCCTGTTATGCTGCTTCACTTTATGCCCATAATGCAACACCGGAAGGTTGAACGACTCAAACCATTTGTCTCTCCACCCTCACATATTTGTACGTGTTTATAATAAAACATGATTAAATAACAACAACTATTGCTACTACTGGCTTTTGTATGTTAAATAAAAGAGAGAAACATTGTTAACACATTCTCTTCAGTTACATTTGACCTCCCTTTAAATCTTCCAAAATGAGGTAAGTTCAATTCTTATAACACTGTAAGGTATCTAATTCTCAGACAGTCACAGTTCCACTTTACAATAAGTGTTCCTAAAATGTGTCTACATGGTAGTAAATGGGTCCCTAGTCTCTTTAAAAGATGTAATGAAACTCATTGGCCATAAGAGGGCAGCCTAATTTCACTTGTTGTTGCCCATGTTGCATATTCAACTGAACTGCCATCCCAGGAAAGACAACCATTCCAGCCAACCCCATACTGCATCCCCCCTCTCTACCACACGACCACGTATGGCATCTGTTAAAGTAGAACCAGAGGCAGTGATATGTCAGTCTGTGGTACCAGTCAACCGTGCTTTATGAACTAGAAAGTGTGTCATTTCACATAGCGCTCGGCATCAATTTACTCTTGTGGCTCTAGTTGTTATCTTCAGTATTTGTCTTACATTTTACCTAGATATGAATTGATCTGAAACTAAATGTTCAGTCATATCTTGCAATGTCTTGTTTGGCCACCAATGTCACAATTGATGTTAACTTGTGAATATCATTAAGGTAACCCCTTAACAGGTATGCCAAAACTGTGCCTGTTCCTTGAAAGAAGAGAACAATCTCCTTTGCTAATGGTAGGATGCTGTATAGGCTTGCAATAGCTTACATTATTTAATACCAATGGACACCACTCCACAGTATTCAGCTAGCAATGAGAATAAATGCTTTCTTCAATCTCCCCTACATACATTTGAGCTGATGTTCAGTTATGATTAGTAAACGGAGGTCTAATCTGATTTGTGTTTGTGTATATTTCCAGATGTCAGCATTCCTGACATACCAAACAGTTGACCACTGTCTGCTGTACTTGCTGTTGTCCCTTGACCCTATCTGACCAAACATCATCTCCTTGAATCACAAAGCCAGACCAAACCCTGGAAAACATATCCCTCATTGAGCCACTGCTGGTAAGAATTTATAAGCACTTCAATAATGCATAAATATACATTATTTTAAAGGGATTATTCACACAAATTATGAAATTACTTGTGTGTTTCATTACCTTGAAAGCATGGGCAAAGGGAGATTGCTACCCACACTTAGTCAAACATGGCTTCACTCAGACCCTTTTAGAATTCATGACCAAAAATGTATTCGAGTGGATGGATCCCAATTAGCATTTTGGTGTTTGCATGCACAAATCATACACATTGCATAGTAATTTTTTTTCTCTCAGTAATATTGTAATTTAGGTGGTCTATCCCTTTTAGATAACCCAATGGCATGGACTTCTCTCTCTTGCTCCACAATGATGTGCATTTATCATTCATGTAATTCAGTCTGTTATAAATAAATAACACATAACATTTACATTTTAGTTATTTAGCAGATGCTCTTATCCAGTGCATTCATCTTAAAGCTACATGTAACCTTTTGGGCGACCTGACCAAATTCATATAGAAATGTGAGTTATAGGTCTTTCATTCCCATTGAAAGCAAGTCTAGGTGCACTATGTCTATGCTTCCTGTTCTTAAATTTAGTTTATGAGAATGGACTTCCGGTTTTGTACACCAGCGTCAAAAGCTGAAAATACAATATTTTTGGTTATGGAAAAGATATTTCACAGCGGTTTAGATGGAACAATGATTCTCTACACAATGACTGCTTGTTATGTTACATAAACTGAAATTAGGATAAATATTATAATTTTAGCAACCAGGAAATGGTTTGGCAATTTCTGCATAGTGCATTTTTAAAATAGCTTGTGGGACAACAACATACAGGTAACTGACATAATGGAAACACTTGAGTAAATGAGGGATACAAAATATTTTGAAATCAGGTGCTTCCATACAGGTGTGGTTCCTGAGTTAATTAAGCAATTAACATCCCATCAAGCTTAGGGTCATGTATAAAAATGCTGGGCAGGCCATTATTTTGGCTATTATTTTGGCTACCATGGCTATGCCCCCACAGGATAACAATACCCCCATCCACAGGGCACAAGTGTTTACTGAATGGTTTGATGAGCATGAAAACGATGTAAACCATATGCCATGGCTGCCTCAGTCACCATATCTTAACCCAATTGAACACTTATGGGGAATTCTGGAGCAGCGCCTGAGACTGAGTTTTCCACCACCATCAACAAAACACCAAATGATGGACTCATGGATGAATGGTGTCTCATCAAAAGCAAATTGTATTTGTCACATGCTCGGAATACAACAGATGTAGACCCTAAAGTTAAATGCTTACATACAAGCCCTTCAACAATGCAGTTCCAATAGAGTTTGGGACACTTGTAGAATCTATGCTAAGTTACATTGGAGCTGTTCTGGCTTCTACACCTGCATTGCTTGCTGTTTGGGGTTTTAGGCTGGGTTTCTGTACAGCACTTTGATATATCAGCTGATGTAAGAAGGGCTATATACATACATTTGATTTCAATTTGATTTGATTCTGGCTCTGGGTGGCCAAGTGACCTATTAAGAGACTTTATGTTGGTGTTTCCTTTATTTTGGAAGTTACCTGAATCTCAGTAATAGTAAGTGAATGTTTTCTCAATCAGCAAAGTCAGTGCTAGTAGGAAAAAAAGTATAAAGTGCAAGTGTTAGTTCAGGAAATGCAAGTGAGTTATTTTATTTTGGGGCGGGGGGTAAGGGGGGTGGGTGGGGGGGTTCTATGGGATTATTTAGCAAACTCTTTGAAGAGGTAGGGTTTCAGAAATTTTTGGAAGATGAGCAGAAACTTTGTTGTCCTCAGGTAGGTTTGTAATGTTTGAGCATAGCCTGAAGGTACACATCTACATGAAAGTAGGGTACTGTAGATTAGAACAGAGTTTATTAGTCTGTGTTTAAGTCCGGGGTATAAGCAGGATAATCAACTCCACTTCTATGGGAAATACCACTTCCCAATTTATGCCTCGGGAGCCGTATCACCTCCTGCATCATGATATATTTCCATAAAACTGCACAAAGCATCATTGATGATCCCGCACAAAGCCTCATTGATGATCCCTTACATAACACAAGAAAATATAGCAGAACATTTTCATAGAAAATATGCACTGTGTGTGGACACAGTGGACACAAGCACTGCAGGCCTACCGACTCTTACTGTCGGCCTACACTGACATTAGGCTGCTCCTGTACGTCTGACTGGACTGATGCTCAAGACAAACTGAACAGCGTGCACTGTTCAAACTGAAATCTCATGGGCCTGAGGCCAGCCAAGGACTTCCTCTCTGACTATGAGAGAGGGAATAATGGGAAGAAGGTCACATGCTTCCTAGTGAGTCTGAGGACAATTCTATATGGGATTGACCTGTTTGCCTTGGTGGGACCTGCTCATGTGAGTTGGGGTGCTGGGTCACCAATTACTAAGGAAGGCTGAGAAAGTTTCATGGAGCTGCTCTTCTCTGCTATGTTATGTTAGCATCGGGCTGCTTAGGTAGGTAGAGTCTACTGCAAAGCAATGCTTCGGTTCAGTTCAATGAATCTGCTGCTTTTATTCCCAAAGCAGCTGTAAAAGTATCTTCCTCAAGCCATATCTACTTCAGGACTGATTATGAACACAGCTGTCTACTCAAAATAGTTGCAGCTTTCAGGTGAACTATGAAGTATGTGACTATCGGTGTTTATATTCAATGCTATGATCATGTTGATAAACAGTACTATAGGCCTACTAGGGATGTAACAATGAGTTTCAAACTTTGTTTTGTTCAATGTCTTTTTTCTCTTGCTTTACTTTTAAAACAAAAAACAAAATAAGATGTAATTTATGGTACCATCAGTTCATGTTTTTGAATTCAATTCAAAACCCAGACTGGTGGTGCCTCTGAATGGGAATGGGATGGGACATAACCACATCACTGTTGTAGAAATGTCCCACCAATGCCCTAAATAACCCTTTCTTGTTGAAAATAATTAAATAAACTCAGATGCCCCCACAGTCAAAACAAACAAACTTTAAAACTGTGGTAGGGATGTACCTTTAATGTCCAGTCCACCATTTCACAAACCCCCCCACCCCATTCACATTCAGAGGCACCACAATTCTGGGTTTGGATAGTGGAGCTCCGAGTCGCTCCTCTCAAACTTTTCCTGCGGCCTCATTGTCCTTCACGTGGTACCGCTGAAGCCCTGTGATTGTGGCTAGATTAACTTTTTATGGGCTTCACAAGGGCGATTCACTGTGCTCAGCCAAACTAACATAATTGCAAAAACAGCATTTGATTTCCTAATAATGGCTCAGTGTCACGTCCAATTCAGTCTGCTTGTTCAGCGGCAGCAATTACTGAATCGTACATGTGCAGACAACTCCTCCAGCGGGCGATAATAAGCCACTTTCTTTGTTACAGACCCTGAACAAACTTGGGTGAAACACGTGAAGCAGAGATAATGTGCCAAGTCGAGCGTGAACGCATACAAAAACCAGCAGATCGTTCGTTGTCGAAAACTCCTCAACTATAACAAAAGCAGGTCCAACTGGGTTAAGGTGATTCCACTTTAATAGTGTTGGGATCCCTGACCACAATAGAAATATAACAAGACGAAATACAGCTGCTCGTTTGTGGAAGTCACTTCCTTGAGAATCTAAAGAGGGCGCTTACGGCTTGATTGACCACCAGGGGTTTATGAACCGGGGAGGCTTATGGAAGGATGGGTGGGTTTCTATTGATTTATTTGGTGTTCCCTCCAGAAGCATGACGACCGGAGGTCACTGTACAAAAAGGCCTGTTCAGACGTGACCCTAAGATTAATTTGACTCCCTTGTGAATGATGACTGAGATACACCCGCCAAGTTTGTATTTATTTTGTTTGTTTTGATCCGTCTCTGAAACGCTCTGCTACTTCCTCGTTGTTCCTGTCCAAAGGCGAGGCCCTATAACGAGTGGGCCTTTTTTTCCAGGTCAAAACCTGACCCTAGTGGGCCCCTCCTCTTGGCAGAGGAGCAGCTTAAATGTGTGAGACAGCTAACCCTCTACCCAGTGTTAACCCAATTCAAGCTTACCTACTTATTTCAATTGGCAACACTATCAAACACTGAAAGGGAAGGTGTGATTTGAATGAAGGATTTATTTTGCTATATTATACAGTACTTTATGGGGCTTGGGCAGGCAGCGGGGCCTAAAACTAATTTTCACATTAATTTCAGAAAGGTATGAAATTGTAAAAATTGGACTCTGAATCCACCTAATCCATAGGCCTGCTGTAAATAAACTTAAACTAGGCAGAAGTGTACACATCACCTTAACCTTAGTGGTAGAGTTTGGTTTCAAACATGTTTTTCACAAGAAATAGAATACTGCTGGAGGTATGTATTTGACTGATGACAAACACGCAGCATCAAACAACCTCTCTGTAACGTAGACATTCTGTTATTCTCATGTGAGTTCTGCCCCCTTGAGACAGATACTATAAAACCCAGAGGAAAATTACAAAAGTCTGGCTTCGTCTTCCATCTGACAATAGCTGTATGCTGTACGATACATCCAGACGTTTTTGCCAAACACCTGAGAGGATTTCATAGAGAGCAATGGTGAAAAATAGGGCACTCAGTTCACAGAACCCAGACGGCAGTGAGGCGGAGCAGTCTAACCCAACAGAAGGTCTGAGGAGCCTGAGGCACAACCACTTCAGATCAAATTGCAGCATGAGAAGCATCCTACTACATTGTAGTAGTGTGTAGCTCAACTAAGGAAAACTGGAAGAATGTACCTCGTCTTTGCATTATAAAGCGAAAATGATTTGATCGTAAACGTAATGTTCAGTAGCATAGCCAGTAATGCTGTCAAATTAACCTTAGGTTAAGCATGATAAAGTAGTTCAAACTGGGCTCTGTAAGAATCATTATTTGATTGTTTAGTCTCGACCAATTTGATGTGTTTCCTTGCTTAAAATAACTGACACTTTAAAAATCTATTTACATGCATCCACAGTCCAACCCAATTTACCAAGGTTGAATAGGTGCATGCCTTGAAGCAAATGAAGTTCAAACAATACAAGTGGACTCTGAAGTCTGTGGGAACATTAGGGCACTTGGGAAGATAGTAATGAATGCATATGCCTAAGGTAAAAAGTCATAATCGGATCATTTGCTTGAGCGAAATTAAATGTAAATTTTTTGTAAAGTTAATATAGCAGGAGATTAATTCCATAGTCCACCATGGCCCTATCCTTGGTGTGTGTGTGTGTGTGTGTGTGTGTGTGTGTGTGTGTGTGTGTGTGTGTGTGTGTGTGTGTGTGTGTGTGTGTGTGTGTGTGTGTGTGTGTGTGTGTGTGTGTGTGTGTGTGTGTGTGAACTCGCTGTGAATATAATACATGAACATGGGTTATACAACACACAAAAAAATTATATGACCTGAGATGTTAATTCATTATAATGCATAGCAATTGTTTTGTATGGTAAATAAGTGAAATGCCTTATTAATAGCACTACAATGTGAGTTATGGGGTTTTGTAATTGAGTCTTATTTACATTAAACACTTTTAGTCATTAGGCAGTACATTTTGCCTTTGCATAAATGTACTTAGTGCAGTAACTATTCCATTCAATTGGATCCAGCCCCTAGGCACTGGTGATGCAGCCCTTTTTGATCTGAAGTTCTCATGCACTTACATAACACATTAGCCTACCAAATACATGCTTGTGAACATTATGCTTGCTTTTGATACAGGGAACCTTTTATGAACTCTTTCTTTAGGCTATGCATTGTACTGAACACTCAAGAGTGTGCATTATTTCCGCAGTGCAATAATGAATAAATGCTTGAAGTATAAACACATTAAAACAGATAACAAGTAGATGACTAGGCTTCAGTGGTAGTTTCAATGTGCAAAACAAAAATGTGATTGCTTACTTTTTGTAAAAGACCTGTATTACATTTTGCAAGCTGTTTTAGTGACGCCATGGCAGATGTACGGTCACATTTCACTCGAGCCACTTTGGTGACATGTTGTTGCGGTGGACTTAGCATCTGATGGTGTCCTGTGATGCACTGAGATCGTAGATCATGTGTCAACACTCTGTCTGACTAAGATTTACAGTGACTGTGACTGTCTGCTAAAATGTGATCCTCTTTTGGGGGGGATGTGTGCCTGCAGCTTATGAGTATAGGTATGTATTAATATTTGGGCTGTTCTACATCAGGATGTATTTGTGATCGTTGGAGAAAGCATGTCACCAACAGTATTCTATTACAGCCCCAATTCATGTTTAGTTTCTCGTTTTGGCTTTAGGGTTTAGTGTTCTCAATATCTTGTGTAAAAGCTTCAAGATCTTGATATCAGCCTTGTCTCTATCTTTGCTGGCTTAAAAACTAATCAGGGCCAGACAACAATGGGCTTTATTTTTTTAAGCATAATGACAACACCCCCCCCCCTTGTTATGGAAAGAGCAAGTGCTCTTAATGTTTTGTACACTCAGTGTACACAGTGTTATGTTGGTGAAAAGTCTGTACTAATTTGTCTTGTTTTCTATAGGAAGCAATGCAAACATTTTAAAAAAGCACAACATTTTTGGACCATTTACATGGTGAAATTTATTCATACACTTTCTTCCAATTTTTTTATTTTTTTTACTTTCAAACCCATTAACTATTAACCATTCTGTACTATACTTCCTAAAATGCCTTGCAAAAAATTAGAACAAATCATTTGTCATAAACTATGATGAAAATTATGAAGAGTGTCATGTTGTCTATTATACACAGTCGACTGACTCACAGTTGATGTCAAGTGTTCGTGCTCAGGCATTTGACTGCCCTGAATGTTCCTGAGGCAGCCTGTAGCTGTGACTGTGTCACTACTGAACAGACGTTGCAGAGGTTTGCCTGTCTGAATAAGCCACAGGGGCTAAAGCAAGAGCTGCCATATGTGTCCTTCCAACATCAAATGCATTACACACTGTACAGCAC
Organism: Oncorhynchus clarkii lewisi; assembly: GCF_045791955.1. Taxonomy (NCBI): domain Eukaryota; kingdom Metazoa; phylum Chordata; class Actinopteri; order Salmoniformes; family Salmonidae; genus Oncorhynchus; species Oncorhynchus clarkii. The sequence goes on along the minus strand of NC_092155.1, from coordinate 26,294,648 downwards.
TTTTCCTCTGAACTCAGTCCCTTATGGCACTATGTACGTTTCGTCTCTTTGCAATCTGTTGAGGAAAGATTTCTCAGTGCCCTCTCGTTTTCAGAGTGAATAACTCAATAAGCATGGGAGGGACTGTGCTAATACACTGAAGCTCATACACCCAACTGCTCTCTCGCAATGGGGGGTTCTCTCTCTTGCATATGTGAGCTATTCTAGACACAGCACAGTCTAGACACAGCCAAATTAAAGGGCAGGAATAAAACATAAAGCGCAATCAAAATAAGTGTTCTTGATCTTAATGCACATTATTGCCGTGTCCCACGGATAAAACACTTAAAAGTGAGTCAGGAAGAAGAGAAAAGCCGGAGGGCTCTGGAAGCTGGGTACATGTCCGTGATGCACCCGGCTACTTTAGCTGTCATGCAGCAATATCTCAGTGCATTCGCTGAGTGCACTGATGCTTGGCCTAAGCCATTTAGCAGCGCCCTGGTTAACTGAAACTGACAAAACTTCTGATTCCAGCCTGATCTTAGAAAAACACCCCTGGCGAGTGTGAAGCTGTCTTTGTGAATTTCGTCCCAGCAAAGCCCCATAACTGCATTTGTAGCTGACACAAATACAGATGAAGATTCCTTATGATGTTGCCAATGTTGCCCAGAGAGGGATATTAAATGACAAATAGCCAAGGATGCAAAAGCCAAGGCTTTGAAAGTGCTATAACTCAAATTAAATAAGACGACATTGGGGCCTTTTGAGCTAATGGGTGTTCCATAGGGTAAAGTGCAGGCTGGTTTCAGCCTAATATTGGCCAAGATTTGCCTGTTTAATAGGGTAGTTACCCAGATTCATCTGGTTCCACATCAATACATCACAAGATGTTGTGATGTTTACAATCAACTGGAGAAGTGTAATTGTCCAATGGGCATGTGAAATGTCTGATTTAATCAAGCACTAAATTTCACTGAACATAACAAATAAGGCAAGTGGTACAATGGTTAATGAGGTAAAAGCACCAGGCACTTGAGAATATGACGTTGGCTGCTAAGGCCTACAGGGCAGCATAATACTTCTGGTGCTAACGTACATGCAATTGAGGTCATTTAGTCAACTTCCATCTTTTCCCGGTAATCTCCAGATTGTATTAGATAATAAGAGGGTGAAAACGAGACTAATGATGTAGTATTAGTGGAGTACAGTAGAAATGTGATGATAGCTACAACAGCAGGGGACCAAATATTGAGCCCTGTTGGTCACCAGAATCAGAAGGCTGTTAAGTTGAAAATTCTGTTTATGAGCAGATCCCTGTGCAGTGAAACTGATTTATATTTTTGTGTGCGGATCTATTATATTTTTTGTTTATCACTTCTGTAAATTCATTATTGGAGCGAAAAGGAAGACTGACTAGTTGTGTTTATCATGGAATAATCCATTGCCTGGGAAACACTTCCCGTGGATCAGCTTTCCTTACCTAAAGTCCAAATTTAATATAAGGTACTGGACCAGTTCATTACCTTATACATTTTGACATAGTCCCAAAATGTTTGGCATGTCAGCAATCAAGTTTTCAAGATGTACATTTCAAAATACAGAAATCTGGCCCGGTATGATGCATTTTGTAACTTTCTGTATTTTGAAAGTTACATATCTTGAAAACTTGATTTCTGACATGCCAAACTATATCAACAATGGACTAATGAAACAAATACCAAAAGATAGTTTTCGGGTGGAGATTTCCTTTAAAGACAAAACACGTATGCCGTTTTTGAGGAACTAACTTTGAATATGCACCAATTGCAAAACCTTGCAAAAACTTTCATGTGCACATTTGTGTAAGCAGCAGTGTCTTCCAGATTCACTCTTGCTTCTTGTTTTCGGGAATATAAATGAGTTAACGATATTTCACATCCCTGCTGTGATGAGACAAAAAAGTAGCCCTAAGCTATTTCAGGCATTTTTAAGTAATATTCTTCAAAAACCAAAGAGAAGTTGACATGATTGTTGAATGTTACAGACAGCACCTTTAAGACACTCCAAACGCCTGTCACTTTGACACATAATTGCTGTACTTGTCAAAGCAATATCTAATTCTAAACTGTTGCCCATGCCACCCTGCAGTTGTTATGAAGGTATAACATAACACACAAGCACCGAGCCTGGACAATTTCTATTATAAACGTGGTAAAATAAAAAAATGTAATGCTCATCATAGCGTGTACAAGCTAACAAGTTAATTAAGCGTAATCCTCTGCACATGAACTTTAAGCTCGTATTAGTAGTCAAAACCGATCTGCCGTTAGGTGCACTGAGATAATTATGTGATGATAAATCTTCTACGGCGTGAGGTAATTTCTCAATGCTCTTAAAAGATAGCGGAGGATGTGGCAGATAACTGCTTGAAGCCTTTGCGAGTCAGGCTGCGGCTAGGCTAAATGTGGCAGCAAGTGTCAGGTCAAATCAATATACGCTTCCCAGGGTTCCTTTGGTGCTGTAATCCAGGCCTTGGTGGGCACTGACCCAGAGGGATGCCTGAGCTCTTGTTTTCTTGTCCCATTTTTTCAAGAGCAACTGCACTTATGGATATGACAGCAATGAGCAGAAGCTAATTACCTTAAAAAAAAACATAGTTTGTCTGTGCGCTAAACCGCTTAGCTCACATCTGAGACACTTTTAACTTCCCGTTTCAACACTTGACAGCTAGTGTAAAGGGCTGCTCATTGGAAATGGAATATAATGGTACACTATATATACAAAAGTATGTGGACACCCCTTCAAATGAGTGGATGTGGCAATTTCAGCCACACCCGTTGCTGACAGGTTTCTAAAACCGAGCACACAGTCATGCAATCTCCATAGACAAACATTGGCAGTAGAATGGTCAACTGTAAGGACTGTTATTGTGAAGTGGAAACGTCTACAAGCAATAATGGCTCAGCTGCGAAGTGGCAGAAAACACAAGATCACAGAACGGGACTACCGAGTGCTGAAGCACGTAGTGCGTAAAAATGGTTTGTCCTCGGTTGCAAAACTCACTACCGAGTTCCAAACTGCCTCTGGAAACAACGTCAGCACAAGAACTATTCGTCAGGAGCTTCATGAAATGGGTTTCATGGCCGAGCAGCCGCACACAAGCCTATGATCATCATGCGCCATGGCAAGCGTCGGCTGAAGTGGTGTAAAGCTCGCCACCATTGGACTCTGGGGCAGTGGAAACGCGTTCTCTGAAGTGATGAATCACGCGTCACCATCTGGCAGTCTGATGGACAAATCTGGGTTTGGCGGATGCCAGGAGAACGCTACCTGCCCCAATGCAGAGTGCCAATTGTAAAGTGTGGTGGAGGAGAAATAATGGTCAGGGGCTGTTTTTCATGGTTCGGGCGAGGCCCCTTAGTTCCATTGAAGGGAAATCTTAACGCTACAGCATACATTCTAGATGATTCTCTGCTTCCAACTTTGTGGCAACAGTTTGGGGAAGGCCCTTTCCTGTTTTAGCATGGCAATGCCCTCATGCACAAAGCGAGGTCCATACAGAAATGGTTTGAGAGATCGGTGTGGAAGAACTTGACTGGCCTGTACAGAGCCCCGACCTCATCCCCATCAAACACCTTTTGGATGAATTGAAACGCTGACTGCGAGCCAGTCCTAATCACCCAACATCAGTGCCCGACTTCACTAATGTTCTTGTAGCTGAAGGGAAACAAGTCCCAGCAGCAATGTTCCAACATCTAATGGAAAGCCTTCCCAGAAGAGTGGAGTCTGTTATAGCAGCAAATGGGGAACCAATTCCACATTCATTCCCATGATTTTGGAATGAGATGTTTGACGAACAGGTGTCCACATACTTTTGGTCATGTAGTGTATGTAACGCTTTACACATTCTTTCATTCTGAACATTGTATATAGTGAGTACATAACATGTGTCCGCCATATAAGGCCAATGAGCCTAATCTGATGAAAATGCATTTCAGACAAGGAATTCTAAGGACTTAACAGAGCACATGAGGATCGCTATGGGAACATGCCCCCCCCAACTGCATACTATGTACTGCATTCACATGTTGCTAGTAAAATGAATTAATGTGCCAAAAATCCTCTTCGGACGTAGATTAGTGGTTTAACCGCCTGCTCCCTTCGTACCAATGTCAGGGTGCAACAAGAGGGTTCACTGTAGTTGTAATTTGATATACAGCAGGCCTATAAACTGCACCATGCCAAGGTTTACCATCCCGGACACTAGGTTACTGTTTGAGAATAAAAATAGATAATCCCATCGTAGTGGTTATCAGTCATGAAATTGAGGAGACTCCCATGCCGCTGCAACACATTCAATGCAAGCCAACTCATGTGTGATGCAAAAATACGTATCCAGCAAACAAGGAGTTCAAACAAGGAGGTCAAACCTTTGCAAATTACACTCATTTACATGTAGTATTCTTGAATACATGTATCATAGTTGGGAAAGGACCACGTATGTACTAAAAGTTATTGAAGTCCAAGTGTGAACAGACGATTAAAATCATTCATTGCAACAGGAGTTCATCAGAATTTGTCCTCAACGGACAGCCACAGTTGTATTCTTCATTCACCAGGACAAATTATTTCATCCATCAGGAGTGACTGAAGGCAGGGAGAAAGTTTGCTGGAATGTTACAGCTCCCCTTGTAAGTGCTACTCACTCACACTTAAGCCATCAGCCGCGTCATTAAAAATGTACAATTAACGTTTTTAAAGTGGAACACGATTCCATTCCGTGCTCTGGGGGCACTGAAGCGCATGCTTGCACACAAAATGCTTTTGGTCATCCCCCTTGCAACAGGGAAGGGAAGAAAAGGTGCACTAAGTGAAACGGGAGAAGATTGTTTTGATTCTTTATTTAGAGAGTTTTTCTAGCCAGTGAGTCATACAGATGCCCCGCTGATGTAAATCTGCCTTGCTCAATTGAGGCTGTTGTGGATAGAATATCTGGGGCAAACAGTAAGGCTCTGTGGGAGAGTAGAGCACTTCATTCAGGGCATCCCGTTTGTCTTTAGACAGGTTTCTATCATGGTAAGGATACTAGAAAGCTACACTAGTCACTGTGACAGCACCTCTGTAAGAGGATGAGAAGTTGAATATCACTCTATGTCACACTCACATTTGGGAATGTTATTAGACTGCATACATGAGGTCTGGGGAACCACTTTGAAATGGTATGATTCTTCAAATCAAATTTTAGTTGTCACATGCTTCATGAACAACAGGTATAGAGTAACAGTGAAACTATTACTTAGGGACCCTTCCCAACAATGTGGAGAGAGAAAAAAAGACATTTTAGAAAAATAATAACACTAGGAACAAATACACAATGAGTAACGATAATTTGGCTACATACACAGGGTACCAGTACCGAGTCGATGTGTAGGGGTATGAGGTAATTCAGGTAGATATGTACAGCTGAAGTCGGAAGTTTACATACACCTTAGCCAAATACATTTCAACTCAGTTTTTCACAATTCCTGATATTCAATCCTAGTAACATTTTCCTGTCTTAGGTCAGTTACGATCACCACTTTATTTTAAGAATGTGAAATGTCAGAATAATAGTTGAGAGAATTATTTATTTAAGCTTTTATTTCTTTCATCACATTCCCAGTAGGTCAGAAGTTTACATACACTCAATTAGTATTTGGTAGCGTTGCCTTCAAATTGTTTAACTTGGGTCAAACATTTTGGGCAGCCTTCCACAAGCTTCTCACAATAAGTTGGGTGAATTTTGGCCCATTCCTCCTGACAGAGCTGGTGTAACTGAGTCAGGTTTGTAGGCCTCCTTGCTTACACACACTTTTTCAGTTCTGCCCATACATTTTCGATAGATTTGAGGTCAAGGTTTTGTGATGGCCACTTCAATACCTTGACTTTGTTGTCCTTTTTTTGCCATTTTGCCACAACTTTGGAAGTATGCTTGGGGTCATTGTCCATTTGGAAGACCCATTTGCGACCAAGCTTTAACTTCCTGACTGATGTCTTGAGATGTTGCTTCAATATATCCACATAATTTTGCTTCCTCATGATGCCATCTAGTTTGTGTAGTGCACCAGTCCTTCCTGCAGCAAAGCACCCCCACAACATGATGCTGCCACCCCAGTGCTTCACGGTTGGGGTGGTGTTCTTCGGCTTGCAAGCCTCCCCCTTCCCCCGTCATTATGTCACGTTCTGACCTTAGTTCCTTTATTTTGGCTTTGTTTAGTATAGTCAGGGCGTGAGTTGGGGTGGGCAGTCTATGTTTGTTTTTCTATGTTGGTTTCTGTGTTCGGCCTAGTATGGTTCTCAATCAGAGGCAGGTGTCGTTAGTTGTCTCTGATTGAGAATCATACTTAGGTAGCCTTTTTTCCAACTGTGTTTGGTGGGTGTTTGTCTTCCGTGTCAGTGTTTGTCGCCACACGGGACTGTTTCGTTGATGCACGTTATTTTGTTTTGTTCCAGTGTTCTGTTGTTTTTATTAAACATTATGGACATTATGGACTCGCTAATCCTCCTCAGAAGAGGAGGATGAGATACGTTACAGAAACACCCACCACAAAAGGACCAAGCAGCGTGGTAACAGGCAGCAGCAGCAGAAGCAGCGATCGCAGGACTCCTGGACATGGGAGGAGATTCTGGATGGCAAGGGACCCTGGGCACAGGCTGGAGAATATCGCCGCCCCAAGGCTGAGCTGGAGGCAGCGAAAGCCGAGAGGCGGTGGTATGAGGAGGCAGCACGGCAGCGCGGCTGGAAGCCTGAGAGGCAGCCCCAAAATTTATTGGGGGGTGGCACACGGGGAGTGTGGCAAAGGCAGGTAGGAGACTTGCGCCAACTTCCCGTGCTTACCGGAGAGAGAGAGGGACCGGGCAGGCACAGTGTTATGCCGTGAGGCGCACAGTGTCCCCGGTGCATGTGCATAGCCCGGTGCGGTACATCCCAGCTCCTCGTATCGGCCGGGCTAGAGTGGGCATCGAGCCCCAGTTAGTGTGCTGGACGGGCACTCTATAGGCCGGGTCACCCACCAAACCACCCCCGTCAGCCTACGAATGTCGGGGAAGCTCAGCGAGGCTATCCAATTCCTGCTGGTTTAGTCTCCGCAGGCCCCTGTGGTATTGGTATTCTCTTGGCTGCAGCGACACAATCCCTCCATTGACTGGGCTACTGGTGCCATCGTAGGCTGGAGCCCATCCTGCCATACTCATTGCCTGAAGTCAGCTCCGCCTGCCCAGGGACGTCTCCTGGGGACTTGGAAATTGCCCCGGACCTCTCTGTCAGCTCCGCAGAGTACCAGGACCTCCGGGAGGGGTTCAGCAAGGCCCGGGCCACTTCGCTTCTGCAGCACCGACCGGTATCCGAGAAGGTCAAGTCTGAGGCACTGGCACGTCGCAATAGGGCCACACCCCCGGAAGCAGAGACCTGTCCCCCCCCCTCGCCAAGATCATTAGCCCCTCTGCTGTTCATCCTCTGTTGCCCTGTACACTCTGTATTATTTCTACATTTTCTGTGTCTAGAGTCAAAACCATGTCTGACTGCCCCTTGTCTTCTGTTTCTAGGCCCATCCCTCCCCCAGGGTCAAGGGCCAGCCAGCATACACAGTGAGATGCCTCCTGAGGGTTCGACCACGGGGCAGGGGTTTCCAGTACCTGGTTGAATGGGAAAGTTATGGCCTGGAGGAGAGGTGCTGGGTTCCCGCTAAAGACATCTTGGAACCGGCCCTCATCGCCGACTTTCACCGCCGGCACCCCAGTCAACCAGGTTTCCGCCCAGGTGGAATGCCAGGTGGCGTCCCTAGAGGGGGGGGGTACTGTCACACCCTGATCTGTTTCGCCTGTCCTTGTGCTTGTCTCCACCCCCCTCCAGGTGTTGCCCATCTTCCCTCTTATCCCCTGTGTATTTATACCTGTGTTCTCTGTCTGTTTGTTGCCAGTTTGTCTTGTTCGTTCAAGCTTACCAGCGTTTTTCCTGTCAGCTTCTATCGTTTCCCAGCCCCTCTTTGCTCGTCCTCCCGGTTTTGACTTTTGCCTGTCCTGACCCTGTACCCGCCCGCCTGACCTCTCTGCCTGACCCTGAGCCTACCTGCCGTCCTGTACCTTTGCTCCACCCCTGGATTTTAGACCCCTGCCTGCCTTGACCTGTCTTTGTCTGCCCCTGTTTGCTACATTAAACAGTGTTACTTCGACAGTCTGCATCTTGGTCTTACCTTGATCCCTGATAATGCCAAGCAATTGCCATACCAAGCGGTGATGCAGCCAGTCAAGATGCTCTCAATGGTGCAGCTGTAGGACTTTTTGAGGATCTGAGGGGCCCATGATGAATTCTTTATAACGGTTTGATGTTCTCTATGAATCGAAAAATAAAATGTTATTTTTGTCGGTTTGTTCTATTGTCTATGGAGGTGTCATGGCATTACTAATCATGTTAATAACTACTTCTGTACACAGTGGAGGTGAGGTGAGCTTGGTCATGGTTGGGCGCCAGGCTACTGGGCAACATGGTTTCGTTTTGCCTCTCCCGCATTTGTAGGATCATGTGACTTGAATAATTATTAATGTATTAAAGTGCAATATTAATTTGTATCACTCCTCTAGTGTTACGCTATACTGTGCTATAACACATTCATATCACAGCACTAGCTGCTCCTGAATTGTGTGGCCATGTATTGTCGCATGTCATTTTACCTACGTTACATTTAAAAGTTAAAACTCTTTTTAGATTACTGTACTATGCATTTTTTTTGGATGTACTGCAATTCATCATAATACATCATTATAATTCATTACATTCCAAAACAGATTATATGCAAAAACAAGAATACTTAATCAAAGGGAATGTAACATAACAAATTATTTTGCCCACTTGTCATCATTAATCATAATTACTTAACAATTTCATCACCTTGGATCAATTTGTGCCATTGAGATCAAACAGTAGTCCTAATGGAGGCCCAGGTCTCCACAAAGGTAATGTATTTCATGTGGGGTGACCCATTTCGGTAGCTGTGCAAACTTCTACCATTGCTTTCACCATGCAAGCTAACTCTAGTTATTTCCCTCTTGGTTTGGCACTGAAATATTATATCATCAAATTGTTTATGAATTACCCTGTAAATACATCATTAAATCCTATATTGGACATTATTAGTCTGTCCTTTAGATGACAATAGCCAATGGCAATATGCCTGCAAGTCCACTTTATGTTCATTAGCATGAATTATCTAAATACATGTTATAACACTATGACTAAGCCATGGGAGTGTTTAAAAAAACAACTAGTTAGCATTAGCTATTTACCCTTTGTACTTAATGTAGGGATCTGCCTTATAAATATGAATGTTATTCTTTATTGCTAATGACAAGTGAAAGGGGTCCTTAAAGTCATCAGTGCCAGAGAGTCTTAAGATAAACTGTGTCTTCAAAGCTTTCACCCACACTGCAATTACTACTAATTGTCACTGCAGGCAGAGTTCTGGGAGAGAGTGTCCCCTGCTCTCTTAATGGGTCGCAGAATAACACTGATGCTGGTCAGTTCCCACAATCCAACAGCTCACATCAAAGAGAACAAAATAGGAAGTTGGTTCTTTGAGGACAGGAAATGGAAAAAGTGGTGTAGGTACAGCCAACAGGGGGCTGATGACCAGTTTGAATTAAACACGACCTGGAGGCCGGTAACACTTCTTCATCTAGATTACAAGGTGTGACAATTTTTTGAGTTACTGTACTGTACAATGACTTGTGTTTGAATAGGGTCACTACGGGCCTTGAGTTTCAATTTGAGGATGTTCTGCCAATCATTACACTTTTAACCTATTGTAAACGAACAAAAGTGGGAGTATTAGAAAAGGCTTAAATGGAATTGGCATGTTCATGCCTAAGAGGAGTAACGTTATAGTGTTGAGGAATATGAAACATGGTGTTGGATAGATGAAAAAGGCGTTGGGGCCCCTCCACTATGTCTTACATAATATGTTTGTGGTTAGCAAGAGGTGCTTGTTTCAGACCCCATGTACTGTAGTTTAAGCAGCACGTCAGTTTAAACTAATGTGAGTTGAAATATTGCTGGGGGACTGCTGGGAATGCTAATGCCTTGGGAGACGTATCCTGTGGGTCCAGGGCTAAAATCAAACCCAGATAGGCATGAGAAAGACCAGAGCTGCAACAATGCCACTAGAGGAAGGGTGCCTCGTAATGAAATCCTTTTGAAAGTCCAGCTTTGATCATAAGGCTTGGTAATTCATCATTACCTACACATCGTTTGTTGTTGATATCGGTGCCCATGGGACTACAGTAAATAAATTACAATATATCTCCTTCTGAGGTGATTTGTTAGGTTTATTATACTATATTCCTTTGAGTGTAGGCTGCTCCTCCCATTCCCCAAACGGTGTGTTCATTGAAACAGTCATATTTCCAAAATTATGTCCTCTGAAATTATGTTTTTTTTTACTCTCGCTCAAATAGAAAGACAGTCAAAGACTTATAGGCCATTTGAAGGGAAATGTCAGCACCAAATTAACGTTAGCTAATATTAACTTGCAATTGACATTTTGAAGACAGTTACACATAGTGCCTCAGGCATGACTCTAAACCTGTTATTCAACTGGGGAATAAACTATGTTTTGAAATGTTAATACATTGTCAATATTCTATATTCATTAATGTTGAAGAGGATGAAGCCTATGAGATTATTACACTGATTTGAGTAGGCAGAGATCTGGAGATTGTACTCCTATTAGAGAGACTTTGAGAGAGACAGTACCTCAGTTTAGGGTTCTTTAATGTTGATCGTAGATTAATAAAAGTTCAAACTTCTGTGCCATTATCACTCAGTTATGATCATTCAGTAACCTATCCATTTATCCGAACACGATGTGATCTGGAAATAATAAACATGAATACAATGGCATCAATACTAGGAAGGCAAATATTAATTTAGCAATAACAATAACAAGATACAGCTTTCATCTGTTATGTTAATACAGTGACTGATACAAAAATACAGGTATCTAGCTACAACAAGACTAGGCAGCTAACACTGATACAAAAATACAGGTATCTAGCTACAACAAGACTAGGCAGCTAACAATGAAAGGCAAAAATGTAACAATGCTACAGAGCTAGCATAAAAACGAGATACATAAATGCTTTAATAACGCCGATTTAACTATTGACGGGTTGTTGCCTACATGAGGACTTTATATTTGGTGAACCTGCTGATGTTTGGAAACTGAGGACTGGAACTAACGGACACAGGTCCATGGAAGGCTGATTCCTTCAGTTTGCTGTTAATGGGCTCCAGCTCATCAGAGATCATTGTTGGCCATTGTTGGGGGAAATACACCTTTGTTTGGGGAATACCATATTTCTGAAGAGCTCAAGAGCAGGCGGGACTGTGGTGGGGCCTTGTAAAGACAACGATGGGTCCACCTGATGGGCCTTCACATACTGGCTGTAAAGTTATCAGTATGTGAGGCATGTACGATACCGATCAGCAGCAGAGGTTGGGCAGGTTCCAGAGGTGGTTGTGATGCCTTTGGAGAGCTGCAATTGAATCGGAGTGTTTGGTAAGGCCTAAGTTGTCGGCGGTGGATGCCTGACGCATCTGATACTTCTTGGAGGGTTCGAGCAGAGGGGAAACATCACTAAGGCACCTTGTACAACATCTTGGCAAACAGTTTTGAGGGTGAGTCTCTCAGGTTCAGTAGTGAGGTTCAGTTGTAACACAACTTGTGGCAGGCCAATGCTTTCCTCTGAGCCATCGTTGAGCACGGCGTATGTCTCCATGGCTCCATCTCCATTGTGTAGTAGAACTTTCTGGTCTTGCTGGATGGATTCACGAAGCACTGTTAGGTGCAGCTTGTTGCATTTCTTGCAGGGTCATTTGAGGTTGCAAGCTGTCACGTCCTGACCGTAGTTCCTTTTTTATGTCTCTGTTTTAGCTTGGTCAGGGCGTGAGTTGGGGTGGGCATTCACAATGTTTTTGTATTTATGTTTTATGTTATGTTTTATGTTATGTTCTATGTTTTGTATTTCTGCTTTTGTCCTGGTATGGTTCCCAATCAGGCAGCTGTCAATCGTTGTCTCTGATTGAGAACCATACTTAGGTAGCCTGTGTTCCCACTATGATTGGTGCGTAGTTGTTTTCTGTTTAGTGTATGTCTCATTACAAAACTGTTTCGTTTCTTCCATTTCACTTTGTTATTTTGTTTTGTGCGTTCATTCAAATAAATTATGACGAACACTTACCACGCTGCATATTGGTCCGATATTTCCTACTCCTCCTCAGATGACGAAGAGATTCGTTACAGAACTACCCACCACAACCGGACCAAGCAGCGTGGTAACCAGGAGCAGAGGGTTCTGGATTGCTGGACATGGCAGGAGATTTTGGACGGTAAGGGACCCTGGGCACAAGCTGGGGAAAATCGCCGCTCCAGGGAAGAGCTGGAGGCAGCCAAAGCCGAGCGGCGGCGTTATGAGGAGTTAGCACGGCAGCGCAACAGGGACGAGAGGCAGCCCCAAAAATGTATTGGGGGGGGGGGGGGGGATACGGGGAGTGTGGCTAAGTCAGGTAGGAGACCTGAGCCAACTCCCCGTGCTTACCGTGGCGAGAGGTGGACCGGGCAGACACCGTGTTATGCCGTGAGGCGCACGGTGTCTCCAGTGCGCAGGCATAGTCCGGTGCGCTACATCGCAGCTCCTCGAATTGGCCAGGCTAGAGTGGGCATCGAGCCAGGAGCAATGAAGCCGGCTCAGCGCATCTGGTCTTCAGTGCGTCTCCTCGGTCCGGGTTATATTGCACCAGCCCTACGCACGGTGTCCCCGGTTCGCCAGCACAGCCCAGTGCTGTCTGTTCCACCCCGCCGCACTTGCCGGGCTACGGGGAGTATCCGCCAGGACAGGTTGTGCAGGCTCGGTGCTCGAGACCTCCAGTGCGCCTTCACGGTCCGGTCCATCCGGTGCCTCCTCCACGCACCAGACCTCCGGTGGCAGCCCCACGCACCAGGCTATCTCTCCATCTCCTCCCTCCAGGTGCTCCCTCCTGTCCAGCGCTTCCAGAGTCTCCCTCCTGTCCAGCACTTCCAGGTGCTCCCACCTGTCCAGCGCTTCCAGAGTCTCCCTCCTGTCCAGCGCTTCCAGAGTCTCCCTCCTGTCCAACGCTGCCAGAGTCTCGCTCCTGTCCAGCGCTGCCAGAGCCGCCCGTCAGTCAGGAGCTGCCAGAGCCGCCGGTCAGTCAGGAGCTGCCAGAGCCGCACGTCAGTCAGGAGCTGCCAGAGCCACCCATCAGTCAGGAGCTGCCAGAGTCACCCTTCACTCCGGCGCTGCCAGAATCGCCCTTCACTCCGGCGCTGCCAGAGTCGCCCTTCACGCCGGCGTTGCCGGAGTCGCCCTTCATGCCGGCAGCGCCGGAGTCTCCCGCTTGTCCGGCGCCGCCGGAATCTCCCGTCTATTCGGGGCCCGCTGTAAGGGTCCCCAGTCCGAGGTCGGCGGCGAGGGTCACCGCTCCAAAGGCGCCACTTAAGTGGGCCGAGACTATGGTGGAGTGGGGTCCACGTCCCGCGCCAAAACCGCCACCGTGGACAGATGCCCACCCAGACCCTCCCCTATGGGGTTAGGTTATGCGGCCGGAGTCCACACCTTTGGGGGGGATACTGTCACATCCTGACCTTAGTTCCTTTTTATGTCTCTGTTTTAACTTGGTCAGGGCGTGAGTTGGGGTGGGCATTCAATGTTTTTGTTCTATGTTTTGTTTTTCTGCTTTTGGCCTGGTATGGTTCCCAATCAGAGGCAGCTGTCAATCGTTGTCTCTGATTGAGAACCACACTTAGGTAGCCTGTGTTCCCACTATGATTGCTGGCTAGTGGTTTTCTGTTTAGTGTATGTCACTTTACAGAACTGTTTTGTTATTTTGTTTTGTGCGTTCAGTCAAATAAATTGTGACGAACACTTACCACGCTGCATATTGGTCCGATATTTCCTACTCCTCCTCAGACGACAAAGAGATTCGTTACACAAGCATCGAGTTTGTGGGATTGTCCACCGTTCCAACACAGTTGTCCGTCCTTTATCCACTCAATGATCTCTCCTGTGTTCAGCTTCTTGAACTCGGGACAAACATTTAGGTAGTGTTCTTTGTTATCACAATGAGGACAGTATGGCTTGGGCTTGGAAGGGGGAATGGATGATGCAGACTCCTGAGAGTTGGGATCTTCACTTGAGTTGAAGTAGGTCGAAGCGGATCTCTCCTTTGGTCGAGAAGAGGCACGTTGGTCTTTCTTAGTGGGCTTGAGCGTGACACATTCGTAGAGGGCCACAGCTCTGCTTACAATACGCTTAGCCTGGGACTTCCTCTGCAACCAGGCCGCCAGGTCAGATATGGTGTATATTTGGTCTGTGCCTGTCTTGAGAATGCTGTGAGTAAAGCAATACACTACAAAGACATACCAGTAGTTCTGTGGCATCTTTCTTAAGAGCCGGTCGACATGGGATCCGCGCCTGAGCTTGAAGACGTTCTGGCCTTCAAGGGACCTAAGCATGCCTACCAAAGGCGTAGGTAGACAGTGCAAAATCATCAAAGGCTTCTGCATCATCGAGCTTGACGGTGGGGGAGTTTAGGATGGTGGCTAGCTCATACTGGATGAGTTGCCGGGGCTGACCGTACTTATCCTGCAAGGCTTGTAGGCCGCAGTGTAAGGTCTCGGCTCATGCATGTAGGTCTTGGAGAGCTGGAGTGCACTTGGTAGTTTTAGGTGTCCAAGGAGCACTTGATGCTTGTACAACTCATTCAGGTGTCTGTGATTGCTCGTCATGTTCACCAGTGTCATTTTGAGGAATGCAAATTCACTATTTCTGCTGCTCTTGAAATGGGGCATCAACAACTTTGGAAGGCCGTATGATGAGGCAATCAGATGTTCCATGATAGGTGGCAGAGCAGGTACATGGAAGTGTCTGGTCTGGAGTGTTGTGCTGGGTTGGGATAACCCGGATGGAAGTAGGGTGCTACCGTAACCGGGTATGGTGGAAATCCTGGAACAGGCACTTCTGGATGTGGAGCAGGGTGCGGAACCACGGGAGCTGGAGCAGGGTGTGGAACCACAGGGGTTTGAGAGGGGGTGTGGAACTGCAGATGCTGGAGCTGGGATGTGGGACTGTGGGTGCTGGAGCTGGTTGTGGAGATAGTCATGCTGGGTCAGCCAGCTGGAGCTTGGTTGCTGGTCCAGGGTACCATGGAGGGAGACGAAGGGGAGGTGAGGAGCTTCTTCCCTTTGGGTTGGTGTTTTGTGGTTTTTCCTGTGGCAAAGTTGGATGACTTAGTGCTGGAGAGGTTCTCCTCTGGTCATTATCTGGCTCATGAGTTGTTGGGGCTCTGGGGGTAACAACATCTTCCTCTTTCTCTTTAAGGAACGATATGACGAGTTTGGCTAGTTCATTCTCTGTTTTCTTAAGATGCCGCTGCCTTGTCAGTTGTCTAGTTATTGCTTTACGGGCTCAGTGAGCTTCCTCCTTTTGCTGCTGAGCGTCTGAAACTGACGTTGAGGAAGCTTCATTCTGACCTCCTCTGTTGCTGCTTGGAGGTCGGAAGGGCTGGGAATAGGCTCACTCAGCGGGTACTAGATCTGAAACTGAGTACACTCCTTTCTGATGTCTGCTTGACTACTCCGTCATCCTGGGGAGAGGGATGGCTGTGTTGTGGCTGAGTGTTGTTCTTGGTAAAGGAGGTATTCAACTGCATCGTCAGCCAGGCATGCTGACGGATGTCTCTCTCTGGGATTACGGGGCCGCACAGATGAGTCAGGTGTGTACTTATGTGCTGTTGCCATATCTTTAGGTGGTTACTTAATCCGACTCTGAAGGACCATGTTGAAGAGGATAAAGCCTCTGAGATTATTACCCTGATTTGAGTAGGCAGAGATATGGAGATTGTACTCCTATTAGAGAGACTTTGAGAGAGACAGTACCTCAGTTTAGGGCCTTAAATGTTGACCATAGACTAACAAAGGTTCACACTTCTGTGCCATTATCACTCAGCCATGATTATCCAATAACCTATCCATTTATCTATACACGATGTGGTCTGGAAATAATAAACATGAATACAATGGCTCAATACTAGGAAGCACAACAAAGCAATAAACCACTCTCATCTGTTATGATAATACAATGAGGATCTGTTATGATAACACAGGTAGCTAGCTACAACAAGACTAGCCAGCTAACATGGACTGGCAAAAATGTAGCTACCACTGTTACAGAGCTAGCATAAAAACGAGAGATTATGGCCAAAGCAGCAGATGGCGAGCTGAACTTGGTAATACATTGAACACTCGGCAAGCCCATGCTAGCTGTGCCCTCATCATTTACTCTTAAAGGGACAGGCTTTCTTACAAATATGCAAAAAAGTTATGTTTTTTAGTTACTACAGTAAATGTTTTGATACACCAATAAACAACAGCATTATTTCTGTGATATCTACAGTATATGTTGACTACTATACAGTAGTAGTAAAAAAAGAAAAAAAGATGGAGGACATTCCCCTGAAACCCTTAATAATGTTTCTCCACTCCATATGTTTCCAAACACGTTTTCTTCCACTCCTATAGCCAAACGACAGGTGCAAATTGCCAGTGTATACGCAGGCAACCACTGAGGTCTAAGATATTTTATTCTCCTGCTACTGCTGTCTGCAGAATATTTCTGTTGAGCGTAATCGTGCTACGCTATCTGGCACAGACACTCTCTGGCGGCAGCGAGGCGAAACCTGCAGCCCAGAACTGCTCCACTTAACGCGGCGTGATGTGAGAGGAGCAGACAGGCGAGAGTGGAAGGCCCTACAGTCATGCAAAATGCAAAAGAAATATGACTTTATTATAGCCCCCTAATGGTGACATAACAATCTGTTGAAGCACTTCGGCAAATCTCAAAACATTTTGGGGGGGGGGGATGAAATAAAATAGCAAGGGAAGAATGGGGTCTTGAGGATGACATTGGGTGTGTTTATGGTTTGATGGGATTTTTTGTGACTACTGGAATTTTGAGTGACGACTGGTTTGATTGCTTGTTTGAGAACAATTGCTCTTAGACAGCTATATTGTGTGTTTGTGTGTACAGTATGTATGTGTGTATGTGTGAAAAATAAACCCCCTGATATATATGACTGGTATAACCCATTACCTACATAATATGAAAACATTATATACTCAACCTTAAAATCTGAGACCAATATGTAAATATTTAACTTCTATTTCTGACATGATGAAAAGTAGTCTATCTGACACACAATCCCCAGAGTACCTACTTTCAAGGATTTCTTGGTGCATTCATTGACATCTTATACTAAGGAACACATGTCAACTTGCCTAACTTGCCTAACTTGCCTGGATAATGGAGTGAAAAGATGAGAAACCACTCAACTTCAAAGATTTGAAGTAAATGTACTCATATTTAATGTACTTTGGGGAACACTTGAAATATACAGAATGTTTCTACATCTTGGGATTTACGTTAGTGAGACGCTTTAGCTGTACTCCTGAAAGTACAGACGTGGACTCATCAAACAGCTTGTGATCTATTTTTAATTACCCTGTTTCTCAACGCTAAGGTTTTGGAAAGGCAGAGAAGGAATTTGTTTAATTTGTTGTTATCATTTGTTCAGGGGACCACACAAATTGTACGCCTATGGTCAATGGCCAAATACATATTTAATAGAGAACGTTTCAAAGGGTTCTATTTGTGGAATTAAGAAATAAATAAAATAAACACAAGCTTCTTCTTTCTTTTGCAGGCCCCTGCAATTATTGCGGTAAATAATGGATGGCTGAAAGCATCCTACGCGTCCAGTTGCATCTGCGCTTGGACACTGTACTCACCAAGTAAACACTGATATTTATGAGTAGTGTTGTTTATCTTTGGAACAAAAGGATGTTCTACCACTTAACCCTAGCCTTTGTAGAGAATAGAAAATGGACAACACTAACATGAAAAATGAAGTTCCCTTTGTCCCTGGTGGTCCATTGTTACTCCCAGAATATGTTGTTTCTCCAGTCACATGAATAGCAAATATAGTCTATTCAGTATATAGTTCTCTAACTGACTGCTGCTGATGTGGAATCAAAAAAAATTGTTTAGAAATAGGCACAAATTGTGTATTAAACACACATATTGAGAGGTAAAAAAAGATACATTCTGGCAAAAGCTCTGTATGTAATACGCAAAATTAACAAGAGATATCAGCTGGTTGAAATGTAATTTGGTCTATTGTATCTATATATTTATATATATCTATGCAGAGTCAGTGTGCTCTCTTGTGTACTTAGTCTATATGACATACTACATGGCAATGCACTCCAGTGTTTGCCCCTGGCTATGCAGGAAGTCCATTGAATTTTCAAGGCAAGCTCTGACGGAACACCTATATTTAGCTTTCTGGTAAATTTTCTGTGCTGTGAAAATAATTGTATTGCTTTACATTTCTAAAATTCCTGTTGGCACAAAGCCTCATGTTCATGAACCTCATGTTATTTCAGCTCCTGTTTCTGCACATGGGGACGATGTTCAAAGTCTAGCCTCCTTTTATGTCTCATAAAGGCTGGGGTCAATTCAAATTGAAATCAGTCAACTCAGGAAGCGATTTTAATAAATTGTTCAAAAATGGAAAAACGTTTCAAATAAATAGCTTCCACTCATCAGTTTATTGAGAAGTAATTGAAAATATATGCTCTTTTTTCAAATGTGGATTTGTTATTTAAGTTTATTTCCGGAATTGACTGCCTTCAATTCGAATTGACCCAAGCCCTGATATCTATGGCTTTTGGTACCTGAGTCCTAAACATTTTAACACGTGGACATGTGGCTAAAATTGATAGCCCATGCGACGGTAAACTTGAACCTTTTTGGCACATCTTTCAGCCCTGTGTGTAGATGACTAACGTTGATACTCGTATTAATAGTGGCATGAATAGCTGATGACAGATTGGATGATTGTCTCCCGAGCTTCTCTCCCCAGTGTGGATTATGATGATAGCCCAACCTCAGGCTGCTGTCATACTGTGTTGACTCCTAGATTAAATGTAGTGTGAGGGAGGTTCTTGGTGCCTTCCTGCAGTGACTGACAATACTGTACAGTTCTTGGGTAAGTTTGCCATGAGTCAGAGAGTCTGAGATTTAAGTGTGTTTGGAAATACGAAGCGACTAGTGAAATGATCCCACTCACTCATTTACATAAGGTGTACATAACTTCATAATAACTAGAGCATAATACATGAAACATTAATGCATAAATACATACTCTATGTATATTTACACCCTTAGAAAAACGGGTTCCAAAAGGGTACTTCGGCTGTCCCCATAAGAGAACCCTTTTTGGTTCCAGGTAAACCCTTTTTGGTTCCAGGTAGAAACATTTTGAGTTCCATGTAGAAGCCTTTCCATATAGGGTTCGATATGGAACTCAACATGGTTCTACCTAGAACCAAAAAGGGTTCTACCTGAAACCAACAAGGGTTCTTCAAAGGGTTCTGCTATGGGGACAGCCGAAGAATCGTTTTAAGTTCTAGATAGCATGTTTTTTTTCTAAGAATGTATACATACAATGATATAATGCATGCATTGTGTGTAAAACAATATTATCGGGAACAGTCATTGTGGGTAGAGTAAGCAAACTGATTGAATAATATCTAAGCAGAGGCTATGGTCAGCTCGTAGGATCACTGTATAATGAGCCGGCTAGTTCTGTCCCACCATCTGCATGTTTGTATTAGTCAAAGCCATTGGATTTGTTTCAGACGAGTGGTTCCAACCGGAATAGCTGAAGTGTTACAAATTGTGTTTCCCTTGGATTCCAGCGAGTGCCAAAGTACTGGTGAACGGTTCACAGCCCTGGTACAGAGGCACCATTACGTTGACGCCGGTTTGAGGAGTAGCAGCACAGCAAGTGGAATGGCACTCTGTTTATTAGTTCATTCATCATTGCTGCAGATTCATAGGAACAAAAGATGGATGTCTAAAGAGAGAACAGGGCTACATTGCCTTCAGAAAGTATTCATACCCCTTGACTTATTCCTCATTTTGTTGTGTTACAGCCTGAATTCAAAATGGATAAAAACAAAAATCTCAATCAAGTTTTTAGAAATGGTGGCAAATCTATTTGAAAATGAAATTCAGAAATGTCTCATTTACATAAGTATTCACACCCCTGAGAATTTGGCGGTGATTACAGCTTTGAGTCGACTTGTTTATGTCTGTATCAGCTTTACACATCTGGATTTGGGGATGTACTCCCATTCTTCCTTGCAAATTTTCTCAATTTCTTTTAAATTAGATGGGGATTGGCAGTGAACAGCAATCTGCAAGTCTTTCCACAGATTTTCAATGGGATTCATGTCTGGACTTTGGCTGGGCCACTCAAGGACTTACACATTCTTGTTCTGAAGCCATTCCAGCATTGGTTTGGCTCTATGCGTGGGGTCATTGTCCAGTTGGAACATAAATCTTCGCCCCCAGTTGAAGGTCGTTTGCACTTTGAAGCAGGTTCTCATCAAGAATTTGCCTGTATTTGGCTCCATTCACTGTCGCCTCTATCCTTACCATCCTCCCTGTCCCTGCCGCTGAATAGCATCCTCATAGCATGATGCTGCCACCATCATGCTTCACGGTTGGGATGATGTTAGACGGGCGATGTGCTATGCCTGGTTTTCTCCAGACACAGCGCTTTGCATTCAGGCCAAATAGTTACATTCTTCTAATTAGACCACAGAATCTTTTGCCTTTATGATCTCAGAGTCTTTTGCGTGCCTTTTTGCAAACTCCAGGCGTCGTGTCATTTGCCTTTTTCTCATGTGTGGCTTCCATCTGGCCACTCTCCCGTAAAGCCCAGACTAGTGAAGTACTTTTAGAGACTGTTGTCCTTCTGGCAGGTTCTCCCGTCTCAGCCAAGGAACTCTGTAGTTCTGTCAGAGTTGTCATTGGGTTCTTGGTCACCTCCATGACCAAGGTCTTTCTTGCCCGGTTGCTCAGTTTGGTCGGATGGCCAGCTCTAGGCAGAGTCTGGCTACTTCCATATTTCTTCCATTTCCCAATGATGGAGATCACGTGCTCTTGGAAACCTCCAACACTCTAGAAATAGTTTTATACCTTTCCCCAGATATAAAGTATGCCTCATCACAATTCTATCTCGGAGGTTCCTTGAACTTCATGTTTTAGTCTCTGCTCTGACATGCACTGTCAACTGTGGGACCTTATATAGACAGATGTGTTTCTTTCTAAATCATGTCCAAACAATTGAATTGGCCACAGGTGGACTCCAATGAAGTTGTAGTGACATCTCAAGGATGATCAAAGGAAATTTGGATGCACCTGAGCTCAATTTGGAGTGTCATAGCAAAAGCGGTGTGAATACCTACACTACCGGTCAAATGTTTTAGAACACCTACTCATTCAAGGGTTTTTCTTCATTTGAACTATTGTCTACATTGTATAGTAATAGTGAAGACATCAAAACTATGAAATAACACATATGGAATCATGTAGTAACCAAAGAAGTGATAAACAAAGCTGTCATCAAGGCAAAGGGTGGCTATTTGAAAAATCTCAAATATAAAATATGTTTTGATTTGTTTAAGACTTTTTGGTTACTACATGATTCCATATGTGTTATTTCATAGTTTGATGTCTTCACTATTATTCTGCAATGTACAAAATGAATAACAACAAGATAACAAATGTAAGACATACGGGTCTGTAAAATGTATATATATAATGTAATATATAGGTTCCGAAATGTTGAGAAATAGCACAGTTGCAAATAGAAATAAAATTGGATGGACATTGGAAATAGAGAAAGGCCAAGACCAAAAACAATCAAAATATAACTATTGTAAAATAGATTGTGTCTGTAAAATGTGTATAGTATGCATAAACTGAAGGTAGAAGCCTAAGTGTTATTGTTTATTAGTTTACTCCGATTGGGGGAAGGGTGGTAGGGTTTGCAGGTAATAATAAAGGTTTAAAAAAAATACGAAAAATATTGAATGAGTAGGTGTTATACATGTTTTGACAGGTAGAGTATGTAAATGAGATATTTCTGTGTTTCATTTTCAATAAATGTGCAACAATTTCTAAAAACATGTTTTCACTTTGTCATTATGTGTAGATGGGTGAGAATAAACATTTTTTTGAATTCAGGTTGAAACACAACAAAATGTGGAATAAGTTAAGGGGTATGAATACTTTCTGAAAGCACTGCATGTTCCAATCGCCATACTAGCAAGCCACTTTGAAGTCACGCCCAACATATTGCTTCATTCGAAGTGTACTAGTGTGGATATTGTTATAGAGTCACTGTGTGACATACTAATTCAGATCACATCTGATTGTATGAATGTGAAGGGTAAAGCTTGTTATTCAGCAGGTCAAAACACACTTTCCTTGCATTTATTTTTCGATTAATGATATATGGAGAAAGGCCTTGTTATTGTGCCATCCTATCGTCATCCATAGGTTAAGCGGTTTACAAGCTGGGGTGACACAGGCTGTTAACAAACCGCAGGTGCATCTACCTGGCAGGCTGCCACTTAAGGCTAATTACCCACAATCCAATGAGTTCTATTTGGGTAAGTAGGCGATTGCCTTTTCCCTGCATCAAGCGGAGCTCTGCTCGTCTGCTCGTGTTCCACTCAGCTGGTGATTGTTCAGTGATATGCATTTCCCCATGTTAAAATCCCATGACTCCGGTTTTGCGCCTGTGATTTTAAGCTGTCACACAGGATTGAGCCGTGTGATGCGTAGCTGCTAAGCCCTCTGGAAGGATTTGCTTGGAGCACATGCAACCGCTCCGGCTGAAGGAAACAAAATGGCTTCGGGACAACCCGTTTACATTCCTGTGGTAGGAGACGTGGGTCAGGTTGCCATCCCCATCGCCAACTGTCTGGAAGGGGAGTGGTAAATCAACAGGAAATACAGCAGCTGTCAGCAATTGGATGGCATTCACTTTCACACTACAGTCATAAAGGAGTCAGCACATGACTCATCGGGTTCCATTACAGGAAGTCACAGTTGGTGATTGTTTGACCTCTGGAAGGTTTTTATAAAAGTGGACATTTGTATTTTGACCACATTTTGCATTGTACATTTAAGCACCTATTTGGAACCCATTGCTGACACCAGTGGACCGAATCTGAGGGTCACTTCAAACCAGTACAGGTCTTGCACATGCAAACCCAGTATGCCACCATTTTAGTTGCCACAAAGTCTTGAGTAAAGCCCTACTACTGATAGGCTGTATTCCATCTCATGCCAGAACCCAAGCTAATGGCATTAAGCAGTTTCATCTATCACAGGTATTAAAATAAAAGGGTGTTAGACTAAGGAATGATCATTGATGTTCATCCATGCCAACGATAACAGTGTTACCACACACTCATTGGATATTATTCTAGTTTCATAGACGGGTGATTTTGATGCTCAGCTGTCTAGGTGGGATGCCAAGTGAATCCAATTAAGAGTTTAATCTGACCATTGTTTGTGTTCACTTGTGGTACCAAACAGCCCTAGGGACTGCTGGGAGGAGGCCAGTCATATCCTCTGATTACTGTATTTCACTCAGTACAGTATGTAGCTAGCCGAGCTCATCTATAGTCACCTCAAACACTCTATGTAGGCTAGCTAGTAGAGCTGAACCATGGTCCCCCTGTGACACACCACACTGCTGGCAACATTGTCCAGCCATATCACCCGCAGTGGGCAAAGTAGCTTTAATCTTTTAATTAGATGGGACACAGCAATTTATCAAGAAACGTGTTTTGGATGATGCATGTTCTTTAAGTGGTCATATTTAATGAACCACTAACAGTCCACTATTGATCAGAGAGAAAAGAGAGGGGCTCACAAAAGAACTAAGAAACAGATATGTCTACACGCACACACACACACACACTCACACATACACACAAACAGTGCACGCACAGTGCACACACACACACACACACACAGGGTGCACACACACAGGGTGCACACCCACATATATACACATCATCGTGCAGACTTTGTGCCTCCTGGTGACATGTTATAGTCACAGTAGCCTCCTAGCGACTCCAGTCGATAGACTTCCATTAGGAGGGGATAGGCTGTCAAAGTAACCCATGACCTCCTCTCGCCCCCTTGGAGCCCACTGGCCTCTGCTGTCTGTATCAATATGAATTTTAGCCCCTGCGCCTGTCACCCACAATTCCTTATGTCCATTAGTCTCAAGTATCTTGTATTATTGATTTATGTTGGTCTTTTGTCCAAAGTATATACAATGATCTTAAAACAGGGACGATTTGATGTGTTGGATGGATTTCTATCCACTGGGGCATTGGAGTTCTTGTGTATTCTGCCCTTTTAATGATTTTCAGGGCTCTGTAACTCTGTTTGCATATTTGCAATATCTTATCGCCTTTCATAATTGCCTTAATAACAGTTATGCAAGCAGGCTAAACAGATGTGTCCGATAGTATGATGAGGTGTGACAGACATGGCCAGATGACAGGGCTTTTGAAGTCAAAGTGAAATGGACCTAAAAAGTCAAGGCATTTCATCTCGGTGGACTAGACGAAGAGAACTGCTGTTGTCATCGACATGGAAGAATGGCACAGCAAATCTCAATGTGGTTACAACCTTATGAGATGCTGGGAAAGCGCTATAGGTTTGGGTCTCTATCTTCATACTCAAAGGCATATTAGTCTGAAGGTGTTGTGACAATGGAAACTATAGTGTAAAACAGTGTTATCAATGTTTGGGAACTGCTATTCACTGCTAGTCATTGTTCAGTTCCATAACAGAATGGTAAACGGCTCAAAGGAAAAAGGTCAATAAGAATGATGACAGATATCTTTTAACTTGCAACTTTGGAAAGAATATGGTGTTTCGCTGGCACTGCTTGTGTTTCATTGACAAAGCGGACTGGTGCTTGAGACAGGAAGGTTGAATGACCTTTGACTTTATTTTCATGTCCCAAGGCCTTTTTTCTCAGATAGGGTCACTGTAATTCCTTAGCCCTCATTCAATTCACAGAGGCACTGTGTCACTCCAGGCCACTAAAGTCGGCTAAATTAATGGATCAATAAGCCATCTGAAAGCCTATGGGGAGTACAGAGATTCCCCCAGTTGCTATCGGGTTACTAGTCATAATGAATGGGCTGTTGTTTATGTTGTAAAGTGCAGTGTCATTAAGTCTTTTGAACAAGCCCACCTCTCCAGACCTTACCACTAGGGAGATGCTCCTTGGGCCTTGAATATCCTCTTAAGGATTGGACCCTTTTTTTCTTATTCAATTTTAGCCTAAAATGACATACCCAAATCTAACTGCCTGTAGCTCAGGACCTGAAGCAAGGATATGCGTATTCTTGATACCATTTGGAGAAAAAAAAACGCGTTGATGTTTTTGGAAATTTGAAATTAATGTAGGAGAATATAACACATCAGATCTGGTGAAATGATAATACAAAGAAAAAACCTGAGTTTTTTATTGATTTAAAAAATATATATTTGATCATCTTTGAAATGCAAGAGAAAGGCCACAATGTATTATTCCAGTTTAGCCGCAATTTAGATGGCCACTAGATGGCAGCAGTGTATGTGCAAAGTTTAAACTGATCCAGTGAACCATTACATTACTGTTCAAAATGTTGTATCAAGTCTGCCCAAATGTGCTTAATTGGTTTATTGATACATTTCCAAGTACATAACTGTGCACTCTCCTCAAACAATAGCATGGTATTATTTCACTGTAATAGCAACTGTAAATTGGATAGTGCAGTTAGATTAACAATAATTTAAGCTTTCTGCCCATATCAGATATGTCTATGTCCTGGGAAATTTTCTTGGTACTTACAATGTCACGCTAATCACATCACATAAACCACTGCAAATACTAATTGTAACATTGCACATTGCACTAACCCTAATACAGTGTAAGGCTTAACAATACTTGTTACACTGTACTTACAGGGCTAATTATAGAACAATAACAATACTGTTAAGTGTGACGGTACCACATTGACCAAGATACTTGCGGATCTAAGCCTTAGGGGGATACCTAGTCAGTTGTACAACGAAACGCATTCAACTGAAATGTGTCTTCTGGATTTAACCCAACCCCTTTGAATCAGAGGGGGGGGGGGGGGGGGGGGGGGCTGCCATAATCGACATATCCGTATATACAAACATATACAAACACAAATTTTTAGAAATGATTTGATAAATATTGTATTTTGCCAATAGAAATGCATTGAATAACTGAGTGCTGAGCGATTAGCGCTTTTTTAGGTTGGTTTTTGAAATGTTTGCAAATGTATTAAAAATAAAACACAGAAATACATTATTTACATAAGTATTCAGACCCTTGTCTATGAGACTCGAAATTGAGCTCAGATGCATCCTGTTTCCATTGATCATCCTTGAGATATTTATACAACTTGTTTAGAGTCCACCTGTGGTAAATTCAATTGATTTGGAAAGGCATGCACCTGTCTATATAAGGTCCCATAGTTGACAGTGCAAAACCAAGCCATGAGGTCGAAGGAATTGTCTGTAGAGCTACGAGACAGGATTGTGTCGAGGTACAGATCTGTGGAAGGGTACAAAAAAATGTCTGTATCATTGAAGGTCCCCAAGGACACTGTGGCCTCCTTCATTCTTCAATGGAAGAAGTTTGGAACCACCAAGACTCTTCTAGAGCGGGCCGCCAGGCCAAACTGAGCAATTGTGGGAGAAGGGCCTTGGTCAGGGGGGTGACCAAGAACCCGATGGTCACTCTGACAGAGCTCTAGAGTTCCTCTGTGGAGATGGGAGATCCTTCCAGAAGGACAATCTCTGCAGCACTCCACCAATCAGGCCTTTATGGTAGAGTGGCCAGACGGAAGCCACTCCTCAGTAAAAGGCACATGACAGCCCGCTTGGAGTTTGCCAAAAGAAACAAGATTCTCTGGTCTGATGAAACCAAGATTGAAATCTTTGGCCTGAATGCCAAGTCTGGAGGAAACCTGGCACCATCCCTACGAAGCATGGTGGTGGCAGCATAATGCTGTGGGGATGTTTTTCAGCTGCAGGGACTGGGAGACTAGTCAGGATCAAGGCAAAGATGAACGGAAAAAAGTACAGAGAGATCCTTAATGAAAGCCTGCTCCAAAATGCTCCGGACCTCAGACTGGGATGAAGGTTCACCTTCCAACAGGACTAGAACCCTAAGCACACAGCCAAGACAATGCAGGAGTGGCTTCGTGACAAGTCTCTGAATGTCTGAGTCCGGACTTGAACCCGATCGAACATCTCTCGAGAGACCTGAAAATAGCTGTGCAACGTTGCTCCCCATCCAACCTGACAGAGATTGAGAGGATCTGCAGTGAATAATGGGAGAAACTCCCCAAATACAGGTGTGCCAAGCTTGTAGAGTCATACCCAAGAAGACTTGATGCTGTAACCGCTGCCAAAGGTGCTTCAACAAAATACTGAGTAAAGGGTCTGAATACTTATGTAAATGTGATATTTCAGATTTTATTTTTAACAAATTAGCAAAATGTCTAAAAACCTGTTTTTGCTTTATCATAATGGGTATTGTGTGTAGTTTGATGAGGAGAGAAAAAACAAACAATTTAATCAATTTTAGAATAAGTCTATAACGTAACATAATATGGAAAAAGTCAAGTGGTCTGAATACTTTCCGAAGGCACTGTATGCTGTCTGACAAAATCACTATTTTTTTTAGTTCCTCAAAGTAAATAAGGCCTACTTTTATGACTACTGAATACCAACTATCAATCACTTAGTGTATGTCTTTTCAGGTAGAGATATCTGGCGAAGCAACAGCTGCTCTTCAAATCCCCTCACGATCATGCATTCTTCTGCCTCTCCATAGCAGGCATAAAAAATACAGACCGGACAAGTAGATGTGCAATGGATTATGGACCATGTTTAATACGCCAAACTATGTAGAATATTGGCCTGTTGGAAACGATAACTCCCTACTACATCACACAGTTCAGGCTGGATCTGATTTATGTTTAGAGAAAATGTGCAATGTGCACATTGAGCTCACAGAAAAAAAACGTGCTAAATGGAATTCTATTAATTGATCTGATGCCGGTCAATTCATTGTTTAAAAAACGAAAATTAACCGACATTTCTATATCTAGGAGATTAGAAAGCTCAGGTAATATATATATTTTTTTTGGACACATATGTAACCCCTTTTTTTTGTTGGCACAAAACTACCCTCATTCTGCCATATTTAAAAAAAAAACTGTACCTCCAGACGAGTTCTGTGACAGTTGTGGGGTTTGTAGAACCAAATGGATAACATCATCATGTTCGGGAGAGTCTCCCCTTTCCACACTTCCGTTTGGGCTACAAACATTAGTTTGTAGCCCAAACGGTTCGGAAGCTACAAACAGAATTTGGGATGTCTCCTCGTCTGACAAACAGAGGTGTAGCTGTGCCACTTTCCACCGCAGATGCGGAAGGCTGACATACAGTAGGTGGATGCGATGGATTGACACGCAGAAAACAGATATCTCTTGCTTAATTAAACTGACGGATTTGGATTGGGATGTTTGTATTATGTTAATTGGATTGACGCACAGGTGTGTCAGTGGACTCTTAAGGATATTACATCTGCTCTCAGGCCGCAATTGGCCCGTGGGCCTGTAGTTTGAGACCCCTGCTTTAGAATTTGTCTCATATGTGTCAGAATGATATACCATTATGTGAGTAGTTTGCATACAGTTATAGTAACATGGCTTAACGGGTGAGGACTTGCCTTTTGAATATAGGGCTACTGCTGAAATAACTGTGCTGATTCCCAATGTCTCAGTTCCGATGCATTTATAAACGTGACAAGCACAACTATCCCTAATTGCTGGTTGCTTTATCAATTTCACTCCACCCAAAGGCTGCTCTGTGCACTACTAATTAGTGGTAATTATATATCCCATACTAGAATGCACACAGAGGGCTTTATGGCAACACTGGCATGAGAATAGTGCCTTCATCACTGAAGTGTGAAAAAAGATGAATGGCACATTATTAGGTTAATTGAGCATCTGGTAAAACTCTAATCGCCTGTTAACAACAAAGCAATTGATAAGGCATGACATGGAATCCTTGATCCAAGCTGTCCCTCTTAGGTAATACAAATATGATTTAGTATGACAACATTGGGTTAGGTACCTCTGAGATGGAAATGAACAAACTGTGAGACTTCATAACGAATTGATTTCTGTAGAAACAAGAAAACCCAGTGAGCGCAATGTCGACGACGCAGAAATACATTCACGCACGCATATGCAAACACACACGCACACACACACTGAGTTGTCCTGTGTTTTAGATCAGTATAATCGTGTACACCCCTTGGCTACACTGGCATCCATTGCCCACTTAGTGTTTTCAAGGTGATTCAACCTGACTTCTCCGATCTTCACAGGAATATGGAACCATTGCATTGAGAAACGGTGATGTTAACCAATATGGCCAAAGCAGTTGAACGGTGCTGTGTGTTTCTGTTTAAGCTATAACAGAGAAGCATTAGCATTTTAGTGGCATGAGAAAGGCTCACTCCACAAGGGTTCAACGTGACCACATTATCACTCGCAATTCGGGATCAATGATCTCACGAAATGTAGTGAAAAATAAGACATTTTAACACCGAATCAGAAACATGTGCTCTGTGGAGTACTCATGGTCAGGTTTGAGAGAAGTGCTGACTGTTCTGGAAAGTCTTGAGCTGTAGTACAGCCCGGAAATATCTCCAAACCAAACTCACAGTGCTGTTTCTCGATAGAAAACCCTCCTTTGTAAGCCACGGCTGGCAGGAAGTCAATAGAATGTATTAAACTACCCATAATGCTCTCCAGTCATCGATAGCCCTAAGTGAGTGCATATGGTGTCTCGACATTGGATTCTTTTGATCAGGTTGAGATTTTTAATGGATTTTTAGCCGCCTCTGACTGACAAGTCTGTGGATTGCAGCCCGGCTCAGGGAAGACTACAGGCAGCCAAAGGGTCATCTGAACCTTGTGGTTTGGGCTCAGAGTGCTTAGACACAGAGAGCGAACGCTGCGTTCGCAACCGTCGGACACTGGGAGAGTCAGGAAGTCTGGCGACTGTAACCCCCCCCCCTCCCTCCGCTTAAACATACACACACTCTCAGACTCATCGCCCCACCCCAAATGTGCACGCGCACACAGACAATCGGGATCATATTACTACATTTGTGCATAAAACTTGCAGTTTTGTTATTGAATGCATGTGCCGTGTCAATCTGTCAATATTCGATAGCATTGATCATATTTATCCTAATTCATTAACCAAGACACTAAAATGTCTACTTTTCTTTTTTCTGTTGTGTGATATTGATTTATTGCTTTAATCCACACATAAAAACAGCTGTGCTATTATAGCACAACTAATCTGAGTGTAACTAATCTGAGTACGGTACTAGTAGTTAGAGATCTACTAGTACTATTCTGAGTTGGATTAGTAGAATAAAAACATCTCCTGCCGCCTGTTGGGTAAAGAGAAACTAAAATCCAATCCACCAGATTGGCTCCAACTGGATCAAGGAGCTATGACATGATTGGTATGGGATTCTGTTTGGATGAATGACTGAATGTGAGACTTGGTCTGGATAGAGGACCTCTGACTGACTTGTGACATACAGCGTGGCAAAGCAATTCACTTTTTGTCCTGAATTCAAAGTGTTATGTATAGGGCAAATCTAATACAACACAATTCTGAGTACCACTCTCCATATTTTCAAGCATAGTGGTGGCTGCATCATGTTATGGGTATACTTGTAATCATTAAGGACTGGGGAGTTTTTCAGGATAGAAAAAGAAATGGAATAGAGCTAAGCACAGGCAAGATCCTAGAGGAAAACCTGGTTGAGTCTGTTTTCCACCAGACACTGGGAGATAAATTCACCATTCAGCAGGACAATAACCTAAAACACAAGGCCAAATGTACACTGAAGTTGCTTACCAAGAAGACAGTGAATGTTCCTGAGTTGCCTAACTACAGTTTTGACTTAAATCTGCTTGGCAAGATCTATGGCAAGACCATGGCAATGATCAAAAACCAGTATGACAGAGCTTGAATAATTTTTTAAAGAATAATGGGCAAATGTTGCACAATCCAGGTGTGGAAACTCTTGGAGACTTACCCAGAAAGACTCACAGCTGTATTCGCTGCCAAATGTGCTTCTACAAAGTATTCACTCTTACGTAAATGTGTAAATATTTCTGCATGCAATTTCAATAAATTTGCAAACATAAAAAAAACATGTTTTCACTTTGTTATTATGGGATATTGTGTAAAACATCTATGTAATCAATTTTGAATTCAGGCTGTATCACAACAAAATGTGGAATAAGTCAAGGGGTGTGAGTATTTTCAGAAGGCACTGTAGGCACAGACTCGTCTCTTATGCATTTACACAGGGAACATACATAAGGGACCTCTGCACTCATAAGGTCATTGGAAAACGTTCCACATTTTGACCTGCACAATGAAAAAGATATCAAGTTGAAAGGGAAACAAATGATTTGTTATGTGCTAGTTTTGAGTTTAAAGATCCGTATTTAATCATGTGTAGACTGTTTTAACACGGTGCAAGTGCTACATTGAAATAAAGTCCATTTGATATTGGTATATGTGTTGCTCATGTTCACCCACAAAACACTGCAGGTATTTTATTTACAGATATCAACATAGTTCTCGGTCATAGGTCTGCACACACAACCTTAATTCATAGTATTATTTTTTACAATAAAACGGCACTATCAAGTACTGGGAATTGTGTCTAAATATATCATTGAGGTTCACCCACTGATAATCCCAGTGTTCATGGTTGCAATAATGGGTGCAAGATAGGACAAATCCTATTAAATAGATGTTCCATTCAAACACAATGGTAATAAACAACCTTGTCAGGGTTTTCTTTTCATTTCCCTTTCCATTTCACTTCGTATTTATTCACAATTTCAAAAGGGCCAACGTGCTGTTGGATTTCATATGTAGATATGTACAGTGTACAGTCTTTGTAAAGGGACGAGAGACAGGAATTTGGTAGAGAAAACAACTGATTTGAGTGCAGACTAAGTGGTTGAGTGAACAGGTTAACAGTAGCAGGGCTGTGAGCGGCTGTGACAGGGAGAAAGCAGCGCGAGGCCCTGCCACTGAAGGGGGAACTGACCCGGAAACACTGTGGAAGTGCAGCCAGCGTGGCCCTTTAGGAAAAATCTCTCCACAGGCATCTATTGCCGTTCCGAATGTAAATATGCATGCACCATATCTCTTCTTTTTCGTTGTGTCTTTCTTTCCCTCACACACATGCAAGCACATAATACATACATACATGCACCGTTACACACACACACACACACACACACACAGAAAATATTTAACATAGATCCTCATAAAAGTGCCAACACACAAACACACACACACATAGAGGAAATACACAAGGTTGCACATGAATTAAACATCATATGTGTCTCCAATTCTGTCCTATATTGCAATAAGAAACCCCTGCATGGTTTTTGGGTAGTTCACAGACCTTCAAGTAAATACCCTTTAAGTCTAACTTGCTGATAGTAGTACTTATATATAAGCATTAGAGCCCCACTCAATAGAGCTTGTCAGCTTGTAGTCCAAAAATACGGAAATGAATTACCGCTGGTTCGTTCAGCCATTCCTATGGTGGAAATTAATAGGGGAAAGAATGGGGTTTTGGAATAAATGCCAAAAATAAGATCTGACTTTAACACAGGCTTAGGAGATCATATACATTTTGTTATATGGGATAGCATCAGTCAGTTAACATGACCTTTATGAATTATGAAGCCTTGATGTGCTTTATGTGCTTGTTTTGATTACATAAATGCTGCAAAATTCACAAAAAGTGACATTAGCTGATGAAAATTATCTTAGATCAAAATGTATAAGATCTCATAAGCCTGTGTTTACCACAGACTTTATTTTCTATGTTTATCCTGAAAACCCTACAACAAAAAAAGAAAACATACATATCCCCGTAGGTTTTGGCCAACGAGCCATGGCAGAGTTAAGTGCCTACAAAAAGACGCCATTACTATTTCTCTCTATTGAAGCATAATATTACATAGGCAAGTAAACTACAAAGTACATACATTGCTATGCTTACAACTGTTTTATCTGTTTGCTGCTGGCACAATTTAAAATATTTGCGAATAAACTGCTACTGAAGGTAAATTCATAACCTTAAGCAATAATGGTTGAGTAGGTGAACAGAATTAATTAAATGTTCCTGGATAATGCAATGGGCATAAAGATGTATATATATGTGTAAACACACAAACTGCAGACAGGAATCACAGCTGTAACTTCAAAATAAAGTTGGACCGAATTATCACTTGGGGAGAAGAAAAAAAAACATTCAACGTGAATACTTATTGAAGCTTGCTGTATGAATGTTGAATATCTGATGTAATATCCCGTAACCTAGCATTATTATAGTCAAGACGTAATTCAACAAACTCAGTGATCGCAAATATTACAACATTTTATTGCATATTATCATCTTCATGATATAAGTCAACAGCTTTACAATCTGTCCTTTAAAATGCTATTAGATATTGAGATGTAAAAAAAAAAAAAGAGAGAGTATAAATGAACATGGAACTGCAAAAGTAAGGCCATATAAATTAAACTCTAATTAGACTGCACAGAGAGAAAGATATGTCAACAATGTAAGACTATAGCTACAATACTTAGAACATGTTACATGGAACTATATAGGAAGCAAGCAACAACTACTGGTGTGGTAACAAAGATGGGCCTAATAAAGTGAACCAAAAGGTCAAAGATCAAATCCCAAACACAACATAAACATACATTCATTCAAATGTCATTACTGTACAAAATAAAATGGATCAAATAACAATAATGCATGCATAGATCATACTTTGGTATGGTGCGTAATCATTGATGAAATAGCTGTGGGAAAAGTAGAAATAATCATTATAATATACTTTATAATAATATAAAAAAAAAAAATAATAATAATAATAATAATAACGTGTAGGCTACACCGACTATATAGGCTCCCCTTGGGCCCTAATCTTTATTTCAACTCACCCAAAACCATATAACTTTTTATTAACTTAATTGTTTGCAATTGTGAAAGCCAGCATAAACTGAATAGCCCTATTATCTATGTATACGGAAGAAATGTGGCATATTCAGTGATGCTGAATTTGTATTAACATTCTTCTAAATGAAATTTACAAAAGTAAAACGTTACTACCATGTGTCAGTGGGTTCATCCATGTCAATCAAACGTTTAGGATTGCCATGGATGTCGACTGGGTAGCGCATTCCAGAGTAGGCTACATCCCTAAAAGTCATCCGTCTGCATCGAAAAGGCTAAAATATTTACCAGCATTTGAAAAATAAATGTAAGGCGCGCTGTTTCCTGGATACATAACAGGGAAAGGCATTGGTAGCAAACATCCGCCCAATATGTTGCTATCTTTGTAAAGAGTTGGTAATTGCACATTTTTCCCGACATCTGAAAAGTGGTCGACTGGAACTGGTCCTTCAATGTCCGTGGATAACTGTCGCTTCAATTTATTCCGACGATTCTGGAACCAAATTTTCACTTGGGTCTCGGTAAGTTGTAATGAATTCGCCAGACACCCGCGTTCTGCACTGCTCAGGTACCTTTTCATGTCAAAGGTAGATTCCAGCTGAAAAATTTGCCTCTTGGAGAATATAGTGCGTGTTTTCTTCTTTGCCATTGCTTTGGTTTTCGAGTTGCCTTTATGTTGCTCAGGTACATCGTCGCAGCTGCTAGTGCTCTCCGTCCTTGGACAAGTGTCAATCATC
The DNA here is from genome assembly GCF_045791955.1 of Oncorhynchus clarkii lewisi. NCBI lineage: Eukaryota > Metazoa > Chordata > Actinopteri > Salmoniformes > Salmonidae > Oncorhynchus > Oncorhynchus clarkii. The sequence continues at coordinate 26,259,767 of NC_092155.1, read as the reverse complement.
TTCGTCGCCTTGACGTCCTCCTCGCAGACCGAAAGCGCACGAGTGGAGGCATCGTGGCGGGTGCTGTTTGTTTGCGCTGTGAAATGAAGCGATAAAACGTGTTTTGATGCAATGGTGACAACAACTCGTATATCATCTGTCACACCCACTGGACCACAGTAAGTGTTATATGAAAAATGATATAACCCAGAGTTTGAAGTAGCCTAGGCTGGATAGTATTTTAATCGCTCAGCTGTTATAGTTTACCATAAATGAACACATGCAAAACCTAAATGGGCGATTTTAAGACAACAAAATAAGGGCTCACCTGTCTCGGTGTGTGTGTAGTTTGACTCATGCCTTCTTTCTACGTCGTAGTGCTCATATCGGTGGGTAAAAATATTTGTACAGCCGGCGTCGCTCTGCACTTTTGAGTCGTATGCATCCAAGTTGCTGTTGTTGTTTTGCTTCAGACTAAGAATATTGTCAATTGTGAATTTCAATGAAGCAGTCCGACAGGGAATAACCTCCTTGTTCATATTCCCCGACATTTGCAGTTTTTCTTGTGTTCTGAATGGTGAATTGAGGACCCCAAAACATCGAAGACTCCAGATACTCCAAGCACCATTGCTCCTCGATTGCAACTACACCAGGACGTAGGGTATCGTTTATTCAATGAACCGGAAGTATGTGGTTTAGCAGCTTTTGATTGGTGAGATTGTGAGGCAGCGTGAAGACAAATAGGTGACGCCTATCAGATGAGAGCGGGAAGCATATTTAGGCAAGACTGAAGTTAACCTCCTTGATTGTTTCCTCGTGTTTTCTTGGGAATATTCACTTTACAGTTAATATTGCCCAAACTATTTTGTAGATGCTCCAATTCTTTACACAATTAGGCTACATACATCATTGGCATATAGCTAAAATAGGCCATTTAGGTATTCCACTCCATATATGCCTAAGTGATGTCACATTCATACAGTTGAGACTGATATTAACCAGTATCACTTTTTTGCTCCCATTAATCATATTAATTGAAACGTTACGGTGGGCACTGATATTACCTCTCCAACAGATTAGTCATAATGTCGTTTTGGAATTTCATTTGATTTTTAGTGTTACTCATTAGACAGCTATAGGGAGATTGAGGTTTTAGAAATGTAGGCTATTAGGCTGATAAATGATGTCAGTATATGAGGCCTAGCCTATATTCTAGACATTCTATTAAAATGTTCTAATTTGACGAAATCAGTTTCCATTATGTCTAATGTAGTTAATTTCAACAATTTCATTTAATTACTCATTTTAAACAACTTAATTAACAATTTCATTCAATTCAAAGTGTTAAAAAAATGGAAATCTGTATTTACCCATGCCCCTATCCTGAGCCTTAACAAATAGCCTGTTGAATAAGAAGACATGTATTTTCAGTCGTCCCTTTAAATGTCTGCATCTTCTAAACGGTGGTGTGGAATTTCTAAAATAATTGTTCCTTAACTTTTTGAATTGTCTACCAAATAAGGCCTAAATGCGGGGGTATACATAGTTTGCTGGTCGTGAAAATATCCTGGTGAATGTTCAGGAATTTTGAAATGGAAAATGCGTATTGCTCGGGTTGGATTGGGCTTTCAGTGTTATTTTCGATGGCTGTAGGCCGAGGCCTAGCCACTGGTCAGATAGAGCCTTACTGAGACTGGCTTTCAACATAACAACAATTCGCGCTAACGATGATAATACAAAGCAGGCCTTTTAATCAACACAATAAACATCAAACATGGTGTACACTTCATACATTTTTTATTTACATTGATCGGACAACTCGTGTACAAAATGTCATATGAAACCCACTTTAAATAGCCTAAGAAATTTAAAATAATACAGTCCCCGTAACTCCATGCTCGTAAAAAGTATATCTACAGGTTACCAATTTTGTCATTTAAAAAGAATACAAACACACAAACTGGTTGACTAACCCTTGACAATATTCAATCCAGTTTCCATGTAAATAATTATATAAATCTAATGATATATGCTTAAGTTAACATCCCCAAATGTAGAATAGTGTCTGGCTTGAGGGATTCACATTTTTGTACAGACTCAAATCAAGAAAATACATGGCAATTGCAACTTGCATATTAAAATAGAGACGTTGGGGCCTATAGACTAAACAGGTTGGTCAAAGTGTTGTTGCCTTATGAATGTGGCTGTGATTTTGGTGACTTGCAATAAAGTCACTGTCAGCAATGAATCCAAACGCGGAAACCTCAGGAGTCCAATGGGTGCACGTTTTGGTTTTTGCCCTAGCACTACATAACTGATTAAAGTAATCAACTAATCATCAAGCTTTGATTATTTGAATCATCTGTGTAGTGCTAGGGCAAAAATCTAAACGTGCATCCCTTGGAGTCCCCAGGACCGAGTTTGGTAAACGCTGCTCTACCATGTCCAATACGTTCATTCCATATAATACACCAATAATGTGTGTCTCACACAAGGCCTGTGATTTGTGATCTTATAAAAGACATGGGGTGGGTGAATTGGGAGACGGGATAATTCACAGTACTCGAGAAGGGTGGAGACACCTGTGCCAGGTTTGCGCTCAGTGTCCCAGGTGCTGCGTTCTCGTGGTACAGAATAGGGACCCTGACAATCCTTTGAGACGAATACGAGATGCTCGTGGCCTCAATGTCGGCGGCTAGCTGTCTCTTCCACTTGTTCCTGCGGTTCTGGAACCAAATCTTGACCTGCGTCTCGGTGAGCTGTAGAGAGGTGGCTAACCCCGCCCGCTCAGTGCTGCTCAGGTAGCGTTTCATGTCGAAGGTGGACTCCAGCTGGAAAACCTGACTCCGGCTGAACACGGTGCGGGTCTTCTTCTTGCAAGCTGCTTTCGTATCAGGTGTTTCACTGTCTTCCCGGGCGAAGCAGGAAGACCCTGTTTCGTCATCCTTGTCGTCTGTCAGACTTCCCTCTGCCCTCTCGTCCGGTTGGTCGTTGTCTTCCACCGGCTCCGTTAGAGCGGGAGAATCCCGGTTGCTGGTTTTTAGAGAGCCTCCGGGGTCATCGGAGTTGTTGGAGTGGCACTGCGGACCTGAAATGAACGAGGAGTGTCATGAGCTACATTTTACGCACCGGCCAATAGGGATCAATAAGTGCATGTATCTCGCAATCATGATATCAACCCCAATGGCAGCAGTGACAAGTGATTGCATTTTTCGACGGTAGTCGATTTTTAAAGTGCTGCGGGCAGGCCATCCTGTCGCCTAACAAAACATAGAATAATGAGCTCTTAGCTTGTAATGAAACACGTAATGAAACACAGCCTTGCAATTGTATGATAAGCATAATTAGGGTGTATGAGATTAATTTCCAGTCAGTGTTACGTTTGAAATGTATCGAAGTGGCGTGCCATACCCGGTTTAAAGAGGAACCGAATGGAGAAGTTTTACGGGGTAAGAGCGAATACACTAGTGCTGTTATGGTTTGTTGCAGGATATATGGGCTATGCATTGTCTATTTTTACTGGCATGGCATGTATTGTGTATTGACATTGGAAAGAAGAATATAAGCTACTGGGCTATTACGCACAGGAACCTCAAAGCATTGTCGATAGCAGCTCTTTCACGTTGTTTTTGTCTGAGGAAATGCGTAGCCTATTTTCAAATGCTCCTTATTGTGAGAGCGGATCTGCCTAAGAAGAATGTAGGATGTTAGCTAGTAAACAAGCTACCCTACCTACAGTTGTGTGTGGTTATAGGCTACCCGTTATGTCGCTTCCATACATACACTACATAGATAGACATTTGGGACAATTAACAAAAGTGACTCTAAGACCTACTCTGTAAATCACTGCAAGCTTTGTTTGGCGATGTCCCACACCAGTGGCGTTGGGCGTTTAATCCAAAGTAAGACACTTGACGCTCCACTTGGTTGCAGCGGCTCTCAATGACAGCGATTTGGTTGCAAGAGAGTCCCGTTTCCTTACAATCCCCCTCATTTTCGATCGTAGAGAGCCTGTCTGTAGTCCCGGTAGTAGACCGAAGTAAATTCTCAATGGAAAATGACGAGCTTCTTGACGTTGGACCATGATGTTGAGACTCCGGTGCCTTAACAAGCATATTTTTTGTCGTCTTCAAACCACCTAGTCACCGATAAATAAATGACTTACAAAATATTTACGTGCTGTTTAGACATTCTTGTGTGTCTCTTTTGCTTGGTCTTAGTTATGGCTAATCTTTCTCTTGAAGTCCGTCGAGCTATCCATGAGAGTTCGAGATAGAGCGCGAGAATGTGAGTGAATCCGTAGATATACTACTGTAAATTACATGGCGCGATCCACTCGAAGCAAAAAATTTGCCTCTTGCGATTGGACAGTGGGGGCAGCGAGCAAGATTACTCCAGAAAAATACGAGAATTACTCGCTTTGAGCCCCTTACTATACACTGTGTGATAGTCTGCATTGAGGGATTGAACGGGACCCCGTCTCTCAGATGCTTTATTTAGGTCAATTAGGGAACAAATCAAAGCCGAGATACGGCTGTGTCCCCGGGCTGGGATGCATGGTAGATGAGATGGCTTCTTGGAGAATGACACAGTACCTCCTATTGGTTACTTTTGTCTATGCACGCTCTAAATGTATTATACCATTTATATTTGCATGCATGCATTCTTTCTCGTGCAATGACTATTCCAATTGATAGGAGGATGGACACGTGCAATTCATAGAATATCAATGGACTATCAATTCCACAATCAATGCAGTTTAGCTAAACATAACGTAACCCTTTCTCTAACGGGTATAGACAGTCCAGGGTATAGGATTTGGATTTTGCAGGAATTCAGTTTTCATTATTAGTAATTATTTATTTATTTGTTTATTTGGATACCCATTCGTTTTTTGCAGAAGCAGCAGCTACTCTTTCTGGGGTCCACAAAAACAAAAACACAAACACTGACGCTGATAGGCAAAGACAGTCACACACATTTAAAATAGAACGATATACAAACAATAAAATAACCAAATATGATGTGTGTGTTGGAGTGTGTCTGTGTGTTATGGCCGATAATTGTCTTGTTAAGCAGCATATAGCTATTGATCTGGGCCTAGTTTACCTCTATATGTAAAAGGCTTATTACATTAATACTAAGTTTAGTCAACATGTTTTTTTTTTCTTATTTGGCCTACTTTTGAAAGTTACTTTAGTGCCCAAAAAGTGTCCCACGATATCTCATTCAAATAATGATATCGCTGTTATTGTATACCTACCTCAGATTGTTTAGCCAAACTACCCAATATTAAATACGTTTTTATAACAGGGTAAATTGAAGTGGTTTCCAATATAGGCATTTTAATATAATAAACGAACAGATATTATGCAAAACAGCGTGTGAAATATTGTCTTATTGGGCCTGAAATTCAAATATAAGTTGTGCATTGTATTGTGTATTGTATTAATTTCATATGCGTTCATTTTCATTGAATGGTTTCAGGCAAGCAATGCTATGCAGCTTAATAAGAGTTGTGTATATTAGGGTGATGATTATGATGATTACGGTGATGATGATTATTATTAGGCTTTTATTATTGCTATTATTATTATTAAATGTTTTAATAAACTTAGCTATTTCATCTAACTTTTAATTTGATTTCCAATTGCACATTATGCTCTAAACCTGGCCAGTAGAACGTCAAACAATCCCAAAACAGTTTCCCGAGTGCCTTTAACCCAATTTAGTAAAACTAAGCCATCATTCATATTCTAAATGTTTATTGAATGTTATAGGTTTCGGTACTGAGCTTTAATAGCGTTAATTACTATTCAATATTTGCTTTAATCATCTTTATCGTGATAAATGTTAGGTTAAAATCACATTTGCGTCGTAGAAAATTGGGCGTTACCCAAATAGACAGATATTTGAGGTGTTTATTTTGTATTTTGGACACCATACCATGCACTAGGACTGGCGTGGCGTGTTATAGTAATCACAGAAATATAAAATATTATTATAAATTCATGTATATTCAAGTTGATTAATAGCCCATAGGGTCAGTAATTTGAAGATTCGCTAAAATGGATATCAAGTGTTCGTTGATTCATTGAAAAAACAAACCACTCAGATAACAAATCAGAAATCCCCCTCAGACAACAAATCAGAAATTTCTCTCATCAGTAGTTACAATAGATAGACAAAATATTAATTTAAACTTCAATTTAAATGACTACATTAAAGGTTTTCCCAATATGTTATTTTAGATTGACTTCAAATGGATGTCTATGCAAACTTTTTTGGTTGAATTTAGGATTGTTGATCGACCACCAAGCTATGTCCACCTAATTCTGAAAACGTAATCTCTTTTATTTCCTGTGATTTGTAGGATGAACCTATTTTAGTTTAATTGACTAATATGTTTATTTGTTTTTAATTGTGATAGGAACTGTGATAACCCTTCAGACATCACACGTTTCATAATTATCTCACGATAAACACGTGACTAATTGTGCATTTTACCCACTGATGGACTTGAGAACATGTGACTCACCTCTAAGCAAGGCCCCTATGGCCTATATCATATGTCAGGGTCTGCAGCTCTTTGCATGATGCCAAAGAGTCTTGTGCTGGTTATCCTGTAAAGACTACTTAAGAAGGTGTAACTAGGGCTGCATAGCCTTTCCCTCGCATCTATTAATATGCAGAATGAAAATAACTAAACTATAACCTCATACAGTGTCTTCACCTTAAAAACACCCATTGAAAAACACAGGTGAAAAATACATTGGCTGTGGCACTTCACATTAAGTGGCTCTAAAACCTAGCCAGGCATGTATGCACATGTTTTTACTTACAGTGGTGTTCATTTGCAGTTTTTGTAATAAAACATTGGATTTTATATGCGTTAGGTTTGTACACAAATTCTAATAATTGTGGATACATATTGCCTCAATCTAGAAATATTGCTTTAGATTGCAGTTTACATATCTTTTAAATTGTGCAAGCCACAAAGTATAACAGTTGAACTCTGCTGCAGTGTTTACCCGCAGGGTCACACATACTTACATTGCATGTGTGACCCAAAATACAATATTATTTTAAAATCATGATGTTTTCAAACTGTAACGCTCGTTGTTGCATGAAGAAGGAGTGGACCAAAGCGCAGCGTGGTACGTGTTCATGATATTTAAATAAACTGAACACGGAAACAAAAGAACAAAGTGTAACAAAACGAAACAGTTCTGTCTGGTGCAGACACAAAACAACTACCCACAAAACACAGGTGGGAAAAAGCTGCCTAAGTATGATTCTCAATCAGAGACAATGATAGACAGTTGCCTCTGATTGAGAACCACACCCGGCCAAACACAAAGAAATAGAAAACATATAAATAAAGAAACTAGAATGCCCACCCTAGTCAAACCCTGGCCTAACCAAAATAGAGAATAAAAGCCTCTCTATGGCCAGGGCGTGACACAAACTATACAACACACCCCCTAAAAATGTAATAATGCAACATTGCTTGATTATCCTGAGTCACAGGCCGTGTCTAGACTTGACAGTTCATGCAGCTTTAGTATTCTGATTATAGATTTCTGATCATGGAATTCTAAACATGTCATGCATCTACACCAATATTTAAATGTGTCTACCGTGTCCCCTGTGTTTCCGGATTCCCTTTTCCCGCGCTATATTCAAATGCCAGTATGCATTCTACAAACGGTGGAATAGGCCAAATATGATAATAACACAACTTCAACTGATGGCAGTAGCTAACTACTGTAGCTAACTAGCAAGCTGTAGCTAGACATCAAGCTAGCAAGCGACGCTAAAGGGGATAGAAAACGGGTTAGCATAACTAGCCAAACACTACATTTTAGCTAGCTGGCAAGCATTTATGAGGCCAGCAAACAAATTCCTTACGTGCTAGGAACGTATTTCCTCCAACGTTATAATGAAATGGTGCCTCGGTTCCAAAACACAAGTATTCTGGAGACTTGTCGGAGTGCTGATGAAGTTGCCCACTGTATGCTCTTTCGGTAGCCCGATTGTCTCCAGTCTGAGTAGAAACCTGCAAACAATCACCTCCTGAAGTGGTCAGCCAGATCTGAACACAGTCAGACCACAAAGCAACTTTTGTGCATCTAGAACCGCCTTTTCAATGTGATCTTCGTATTCTGATAGCAGAAGTTGCATGTAAGTGTCAAGTGTAGACACGACCATAGAGACATGTTGAATCCTTACAAGAATACGAGAGTACAGGACCTCCAGCCTTCAGAGAGATTTGCTCTTTTAACAGAGCTGAGATTTACTTTGACGTGCAAAGTGTAGCAATACAGGTGATATCAGTTATTGACATAGACATGGTGGTGTAGCAGGAAGATTGGAATACTGTGAACCAAGCGGTTGTGAGTTCAAATCGCAGGTGAGGACATGTTGAATACTAATTACTGTATAAATGAACATGCACAATGTAATCATGTATGTCAGCGTGTGTCAAATATGTAAGTTGAAAACATTGTTGAATGAACATATGAAACAAGTTGAGCAAACACATAATTTTAAGTTGACTGAATTTTTGCCTACGTTTTCTCATGTTGGAGCTAAATTTGGCCAACTAATAATGTTAAAATCAGATAAAACGTTGAGTAAACAAAACAAAAAGGCAGTGGAACCAGTTACTTAATAATATTTAGTTGAAACAACTTGATTTTTATTTCCAGTGAACAGCAATTGACTCATTTGGATCTTCTTCATTTCCGTGTGTGTAGGCCTACAGCATGTCATTACATTTAGTTTAATCAGCCACAGTTCCACTGTCTTAGATCTATTTAGTCTATGTGCTCACTGACATTATTATTTAGAACACCATTGCTTTTTGATATGTCCTGTGTTTGTTGAACTTGCCTAATTTAGTACCTCTATTTGTACCTCTCTCTCTCTCTCTATCCCGCTCTCTGTCTCACTCTTTCTCTGTCTCGCTCTACCAGTATATTTTGCCCAAAATATTACAGTGGTTTATAGCTTAATTCCATGCCGTTTTCATAACATTTTTGACACATACAGTGTGGTCCGAAATGATTAACACCCTTGATAAAGATGAGCCAAAATGACTGTATAAAATAAATCATTCAAATACTGAGCTATATTGCATGCAAAAAAAATACATACTAATACAATTGCTCAGAGAAAGACATTTTGTTTAACAAGTATTACTTTTTTTTCTCATAAAGGTTAGGGGTCAAAATGTTTGACACCACTGTTTTCAACACCGTTCAATACATTACCTTGTGGATCTTGATGTTTGCTTGGGGTTATTGTCTTGCTGGAAGATCCACTTGTAGCCAAGTCTCAGCCTCCTAGCAGAGGCAACCAGGTTTTTGGCAAAAATATCCTTGTACTGGGTAAAATTCATGATACCGTTGACATTATCAAGGGCCCCAGGACCAGTGGAAGCAAAATAGCCACATAACTTCAATGATCCACCACCATATTTTACAGTAAGTATGGGGTTCTTTTCTGATCATTTAGACGCCAAGCCCAACACTGGTGTGCATGGCCAAAGAAATGTTCATGTCATCTGACCAAAGCACCGGGTCCAATCCAAGTGCTAATCCAGGCATTTACATTGGATAACATTAGAATATAGCTATTTGGCCACGCACACCAGTGTTGGGTGATAATGATAATGCACGAGCAGAGAATAACCTGATACCTACTGTAAAATATGGTATGATTGAGCTAATCTGATTTACCGGTATGACCTAAGATTGCCACCAATACAGTGACATGCAGTCAGGGTAGGCAATGCTTACCCTGTGATAAACTAGTAAAAAAAGCTGTTATGAAAAGGCAAAAAAAAATATATATATAAAATGTTCTAGATTTTTGTCTATAACCAGGTTTCCATCCAAACTTTATATGCGAGTAAGGGACATGTCGTATACATTTTTTTAATGACAGACAACAACGCAAGTGCAAATTCCAGAGTGGACACACGTTATAAAATGCATTTTTTTGTTGTTGTTGAGAAAACCATCCGTAGAGTTAGAAATGCGATGGAAACCCATGTAACTTGTATTTTTTATTCGGTACACTACATCATCAAGCACAGCCTTTTATCTGCAACAAATCCATTTGATGGAAACACCTCTCTGGTGGGAAAATGTGCATGTTTTGTTATTTTGCGGATTTTAGAATATTCCTAGCTAATCATTCTGGTGGTTTTTAAGCTCAAAATCTCAAAATTTGCTAAAATTGCATCGAAACCTCAGAAAAGGCGCCAGGGTATTCATGCAGTTCTTTCCATCTATTCACAGCCATTAAAATCCTTGACACGCGCGGCCTTCCAAGACGTGACATGAAAGGCACCCACCCTGAAACCCTCTCCCTCACTGCTCACTGCTAGCTGCCAGGCAGGCGAATAGTGTGTACTGGACAGTCCACCGAAACGTAATTACCACTTAAACTTAATATTCAGCATCTCCGGCACCACCCCAACATCAACATATATGAAAATGGCGCGTTTCTACGTTTTGTAGTAAAAAGATAGAGAAATGACATCATCAACCAATTAATGGACAATTGGTAGGCAATTAGTATGCAATGCTTACTCACAATTGGTAAAAATCACAAGACATACACCGATTATGTCAATGGAAACACTTATCATCCTCTATATTTTTCACTACAAAACATAGAAAAGCACAATTTTCACGTTATGTTGATGTTGGAGTGGTGGTAGAGGTGAAAAATTGTGAAGTTTCCCTTTAATACTTTTTACCCAGACTTTTACACATCTTGGACATTTACTTTTGTAGTCGTAATGGGCCTTGAGGATGCGTCTCCCACGACTGTGGGACTGCTGTGTGCATACAGAATACAATAATGGACATGGGGTTAAGCTGTGACTTCTAAAACACTGGAACAGAGAGGCTTATCCTGAAGGACATAAAAATGGACTTCAATTAAGGGTAGAGGTATGCATAAATGCATGTTCCTTTTGGTTACTGGCCCAATGCTCTAACCACTAGGCTACCTTCTGTCCCAAATTTGATTTATCAAGCTGGAATTTTGTTTTGATGGGACACTTTGACATTTTGAACAGCATTTTTCAGTCATTTCAGTTATTGATATGGAAATGTCATTAGAACGTTACTTATTATATATGTGTGCCTAATAATATATATAACATATTATTATTATGTGTGTGTGTGTGTGTGTGTGTGTGTGTGTGTGTGTGTGTGTGTGTGTGTGTGTGTGTTTGTTTGTTTGTGTTCACCGCGCATTGGAAGAATTGTAAATCCATTGTAAAAGGCTATGGAGTTTGCATTGCGTATTATTCGGATGAAATGTGTCCATATTGGTATTTAAGTACCACCTATCAGTTGTACCTGTGGATGCTATATGGGTCTATGGCTGAGATAGTGCTGAGCAGTGTCATTTTGTCAGATGTAATGGAAATATTCCGCCATCACAAGCTATCACATGTCTATCTTGGCTACACTGCTATTTACATTTGGTGAAAATATTTGTCACTAGCTAGGTTTCCATTCAATTGGTGACAGATTTACATGTGAATATTTTAAATATCTTCATACAAAAAAAAATCTAATTTTCCATCAAACAGACTATTTAGAGGATAAATGCTGTGTGTGATGACATAGTGCACATAAAATCACTTTTGCTTTTCATGTATAAAAAAACCCACAGGTTTAATGTATTTCCATTTAATTTTCAACTCTACCAATGGTTTTGTCATAGAAACTGTTGCGTAAATAGCATACTTGTCCAATCTGGTTTTGGCGCATGCTCTATAGACAACAGTTCACTGTCAAATGGGAAAGGGTAGTTTATATGATGAAATATGGATAAAAGCAAGATCGTAAAAAATATATATTTATGTGGAAATTTGCATGAAGCTCATCACCGTGCACATAAACACCATAAATTATGAAGTTCTGAAATAAGTTTTGAAGTTCATCATAACTTTTCCAACTGCCTATAAACTCTGCATGCTTTTCCATGTTGTGGTGGTAGTAGGCTACAACAAACTCATTGCATGACTCGAAGTTTACTGCAACATGATGTTTTTTTTATCAATATTTGTGCATAAAAGCATTTCCTCTGCAATTGTTGCATTATCTAGCAACAAATTGTGAATTTTATATTTATTTATATATATATATATGTGTGACTCCTTTCAGGAAACGAGACGTATGTCACAGATCACTACTTCACAGGAGAGCCATTTGAATGTAAACTTTTTTTAAATCAAATTGTGTTTTTTCCAGAAATGCCTTCTGGAACATGTGAACTTTCATATGCTTAAATTACAAACTTGTATGCGATCTGTAAATACGAATACAATTGTTAGATTACGAGCCGAGTTGGTTTAACCACAGAAAAAGTCAGAAACCTTCCCACTAGACAGGATTGGCTGAGATAATGAGTGGGCTGGACATGCCGAGAGATTGAGTTTTGAAATCAGTGGAATTAGAGTCTGATAGCTAAGGAGATGGAGAAAGCCCCTGTCTCCGGATTGCATCTTCAAACTAAGGGCAACAATGGCATCCATGACAAAGGGGGAAGCGTCCATCCACGGATATAGGTAAGATAGTCTACATTTTCAGATATGACATGTTTCTAATTTGATCAGAAAGTCGTTTTCATTACAACTTAGTGTACTTTAGCTAGCTAACTAATGTTAGTTCTAGTTAACGTTACGTGTATGATCTGTGTAGTAATATTATTTTATCTAAGAGCCATTTGCTTTGCTAGTTATAGCCTAATGTTAGCTAGCTAACATTGAACCTGGTGGGTTAGCTACCTGCAGATTCATGCTAGGTAGTAACATCATGAGTTGGGATTATGGTTAATTGTTTAGCTAGCTAGCTACAGGTCTTCACAAAAGATTCCACTATGCAAGTATCCATTTCAATAGAATGTTCATGATGTCAATGCAACAACTGTTGACAGACATAACTGGTAAATTTGCTCTGGCTATCTACTCCGATCTCAGAGCACTCTCTTCTGAGTGTGCCAGAGCTCAGGATAACTGACAAATGTATGAATGCTCAACACTCGTTTAATATGGCCGGTGTCAGTAAACGTTGGCAAAAAAGCCTAACTAAATTGTTGCCAGCAGCACAGTTGCAGTCACCAACACTCTGGATAAGATAAAAACAGCCTAACCAGCTCTGTTAGGGCGAGTAAAAAGGTCAGAGTGAGCTGTTCTCTCATTTGTGTCTGGAAGTAGCTAGAAACATAGCCAACGTTAGCCAGTTAGCTTTGGTGCTTGACTGCTGTAGTCAGGACAGAACGCTCAGATCAACCTTACTCCACTTTTCCAACAGTCTTGAATGTATGTTATCATATGTTATCACATATGCTGATAACTTGTTGGCTGCTTTTCCTTCACTCTGTGGTCCGACTCATCCCAAACCATCTCAATTGGGTTGAGGTCAGGTGATTATGGAGGGCAGGTCATCTGATGCAGCACACCATCATTCTCCTTCTTGGTCAAATAGACCTTAAACAGCCCGGGGGTGTGCTGGGTCATTTTCCTGTTAAAAAACAAACGATAGTCCCACCAAGCGCAAACCAGATGGGATGGCGTATCGCTGCAGAATGCTGTGGTAGTCATGCTGGTTAAGTGTGCCTTGAATTCTAAATAAATCACAGACAGTGTCACCAGCAAAGCACCCTTACACCATCACACATCCTACTTCATGCTTCACGGTGGGAACCACACATGCAGAGATCATCCGTTCACCTACTCTGAGTCTCACAAAGACACGGTGGTTGGAACCAAAAATCTCACATTTTGACTCATCGGACCAATGGACAGATTTCCACCAGCCTAATTGCTCGTGTTTTTTTGCCCATGCAAGCCTCTTCATATTATTGATGCCCTTTAGTAGTGGTTTCTATGCAGCAATTTGACCACAAAGGTTTTATTTACGCAGTCTCCTCTGAAGAGTTGATGTTGAGATGTGTCTTTTACTTGAACTCTGTGAAGCATTTATTTGGGCTGCAATTTCTGAGGCTCGTAACTCTAATGAACTTATCCTCTGCAGCAGAGGTAACTCTGGGTCTTCCTTTCCCGTGGCGGTCCTCATGAGAGACAGTTTAATCATAGCCCTTGATGTTTTTTTCCGACTGCACTTGAAGAAAATTTCCGGATTGACTGAACCTCAGGAGTTAAAGTGATAATGGACTGTCGTTTCTCTTTGCTTATTTGAGCTGTTCTTGCCCTAATATGGACTTGGTCTTTTACCAAATAGGGCTATATTCTGTACACCACCCCTATCTTGTCACAACATAACTGATTGGCTCAAACACATTAAGAAGGAAAGAAATTCCACAAATTAATTTTTAACAAGGCACACCTGTTAATTGAAATACATTCCGAGTGACTACCTCATGAAGCTGGTTGAGAGAATGCCAAGAGTGTGAAAAGCTGTCATCAAGGCAAAAGGTGGCTACTTTGAAGAATCTCAAATCTCAAATATATATATACTTTTTTGGTTATCACATGATTCCATATGTGTTATTTCATAGTGTTGATGTCTTCACTATTATTCTACAACGTAGAAAATAGTAAAAATAAAGAAAAAGCCTTGAATGAGTAGGTGTCCAACCTTTAACTGGTACTGTATATACACATCTTTTAAAATATATTTGGCTTCATTATTTTCCACTACCCATACCCCTAATTGGAGTAAACTAATGAACAACAACACACAGGCCTCTACTTCCAGTTTATACATACTTATTACATTTTACAGACAAAATCTATTTTACAATAGTTATCTTTTTTTTTGTTTTTACTCCGATCCTTCCGCTACCCTCAACCCCTCCCATCTATTTCTTAAGACCATCCAGTTCTATTTGCCATATAATTTTAACTGTGCTGTTTCACAAAATCCCCGAACCTTTATACATTTTACGGACACAGTATACTCTTCATTAGTCATCTTATTGTTATTAGTCCCAGCCTCAACCCCTCCCATCTATCTCTTAACATCATCCATCTTGGATTTTTATTTACTGTATATTTTTCAACTGCGCTGTGAGGTTTCACAAAAGTTTAGAACCTTTCTATTCTCATAGTTTCTACAGATTTTAAATGAAAGATTTTTGCTAAAAGTATTATCAACATTGACATTTTAATTAATCCGCATGAAATGGTAGCCTATGTCACTCTGGTTGTTGGAGCTATCTGTTGTATGGTGAACTTGGGCTTAATAAAGGTTTATTTCTGAGTTAATCTGGCTTTGGTAAAAGCCTGTGCACCGACCTCACCACACGTCACTGCACCGGTATGGAAGTCATAGGCCACCAGACTTTTAGCTCCACCTTTGGAACACTATGGACTATCAACGCAGTTCCAATTGCTTCTGAAAGATTAGACACAAAGTGGTATAGAGACATTGACTGGAATCTAAATACAGTCCCTTCAGAAAGTATTCACACCCCTTTACTTTTACCACATTTTGTTTTAGCCTGAATTTAAAATGGATTAAATTCAGTTTTGTTTTGTCACTGACAATACTCCATAATGTAAAAGTGAAATTATGTTTGTTTTTTTTGTTTTTTTTTACAAATGTGGCAAAGAAGTTAACTTTATGTCTGGAATACAAAGCGTTATGTTTGGGGAAAATCCAACACAACACATCACTGAGTAGCCTACCACTCTTCATATTTTCAAGCATGGTGGTGGCTGCATCATGTTATGGGTATGCTTGTCATCTGCAAGGACTACAGAATAAAGCTAAGTGCAGGCAAAATCCTATAGGAAAACCTGGTTCACTGGGAGATGAGAGGAAGGAAACCACTCAGGGATTTTACCATAATCCCAATGGTGACTTTAAAACAGTTACAGAGTTTAAAGGCTGTGATGGGAGAAAACTGAGGATGGATCAGCACCATTTTAGTTACTCAGTGGAAACGTGTTCTCTGGAGTGATGAAACACTCTTCGCTATCTGGCAGTCCAACGGACGAATCTGGGTTTGGTGGATGTCAGGAGAAAGCTACCTACTCCAATGCATAGTGCCAACTATAAGGTTTTGTGGAGCAGGAATAATAGGCTGTTTATCACGGTTCTTGCTAGGCCCCTTAGTTCCAGTGAAGGGAAATCTTAACGAAAATGCATACAATGACATTCTAGACAATTCTGTGCTTCCAACTTTGTGGAAACAGTTTGGGGAAGGCCCTTTCCTGTTGCAGCATGACAACACCACTGAACACCTTTGGGATGAATTGGAATGCGCACTGAGAACCAACCTCACTAATGCTCTTGTGGCTGAATGGAAGTAAGTCCCCACAGCAATGTTCCAAGTGGAAAAGCCTACCAAGAAGAGTGGAGGCTGTTATAGCAGCGAAGGAGGGACCAACGCAATATTAATGCCCATGATTTTGTCCTTTAGCGTTTTATTCTACACACACAAATATATATATATATATATATATATATATATCCCATTACAGAGCATTTTATGGACATTGTTGACAAAAAACTCAATCGATTTTAATCCCACTTTGTAACACAACAAACACAACACTTTGTAACACAACAAACACAACACTTTGTAACACAACAAACACAACACTTTGTAACACAACAAACACAACACTTTGTAACACAACAAACACAACACTTTGTAACACAACAAACACAACACTTTGTAACACATACTTTATGAAGGCATACTTTGTTCTATTTTTCATATATTTTTATTTTTACAAATGTTAGAATGTTTATTCCAATTTGACATTACAGAGTATTTGTAACACAAACAAATTTGGAATAAGTCAAGGGTGTGAATACTTACTGAAGGCATTATTTTTTAGTTATAGGGACCAAGTCTTAGGTGGCTCCATATCTAAGGATGAGGGAACGGGCATACCAATCTATATCTTTTCAGGGTACATACTGTACATCTATCTACCTCTGTGCCAAATTTGGTGTATTTATCACAAACTTTAGCTTTATTTACTGCTGAGTCCACATTTCCAGTTTATCCGTGCACCACTAGTATACAAAATATATATCACATTTAATTCATTCATATTAACATAGAAATCATTGTAAATTGTGTTTTATGTTGGTAACTAGTTGCTTGACAAATCCCAACATTTCAGAAGGATCCAAAAATGAATTATTTTTACACCTTGCGGTCAAAATGTACCCCTGTTTTTGCTTTTAGAGTTAATCTGCATTTTATCCCCTCTCCAGAAACTCAAAAGACCACTCCAGATCAGACGGCTCATTCCCATTGAAACTGACACATACTTCTCCAAGTTTAATCCCCATTACCTTTCACCTCGTTGCACACAGGACGCAATTTACCAGGACAGGCCAAAAGGCATTCTGGGATTTGTTTGGTTTAGTCATTAACGAAACACATTGCTAAATCCTAAACTGGACACATAACCGGCTAGCCAAAAAATAATACTACCACACAATTGTTTTATGTGATTAGGTGGGAATTTGAGCATGTCATTTTTATGAAACTACAGTACAAATGCCGTTTGTTTAACCCTTTAACAGCAAATTAACCCCTGTTAAGGCCAGCTCGTCAGGTCAGCACAATAGAAGAAAAGGCTTGACATTATAAGCACATCACAGCTTAGTGCCAAGAGTTGCCCTCTCCCACAGATCATGTGTGTGTGAAGTCTATGGTTGGGGAGAAGGCAAGATTAAAGACCATGTTCTGAGATGTCAAATATCTATAAACGCTAGTAGGACACATACATCTTATGTTTTTTCCCCCCAATGAAAGCCTGTGGCTGCATCAGGGGATCAGTTGTAATGAAAAAAAGAGGAATGAATGGGGGAAAGATAATCTCCTGATAACGATCATTGGCCCAATAGAACTCAACTATTCACATAGACGACCCCTACAACTGTTTGTTTATACAAAGGCTTTATTAGTTAGCAATTAGGCTACTGCATTCTGTTTGAATCATAACCTGTCCCTCCATGAACCCTCGGTGTATGGAAGGAATCAACATCAGCATAATTGTTGAGCTCCTTACCATATAGGCCTGGAGGTCGACTTAAAGCAAGGTTAATTTCGCTGTATGGGATAAGTGCAGGTACACAGGAAGCACGTTTTATCCCTCAGGGCTGGAACAAAGGAGCACTTCTGATGGGTTATGTAGTCCACTGGAAATAAATAGGCTTATGGGACATTAGATCAATGTGCGTATATCAGAGTTAGTTCCAAGACATATTTGCCTCGCCATAATTCCACTAATGCCTTTAGCAGTGCCAGGAACTGGGGTCAAAATGTTAACACAGCACTTCTCATGTGGTTGGCATCACTTGCAGGTAGATAATTGCAGCACTAACCATTGTTTGAGACGGCGTTATTGGGTTAGATTAAAGGGCAATTTCCACTTTTCAAACTCATTCGCATTATCTCCAGCACAATACCCGTGTCTACGTACAGTATGTGAAAATGGCACATTTCTAAAATGTCTGCCTGATGACACCATCAAAAGTTCAAACATTTTAAAAACAGTGTTTTTCAAACACTATGAGATTTGCGGTGATGTGGGGAGGAAGACCATACCCTGCACCTGGCTAGAAGCTCGTTACAGGTTTCCGAAAAAACACAATTATTTCACTTTTAATGTGATGTCACAGAGAAGTGTTTTTTTTTAGGACGTTATCTTTTTAACCACAGATCATAGAAACACACTGATAACGTAGACACTGGTTTGGTGCTGGAGATAATGCATTTGAGGTTGTAAATGGGCTAAATTGCCCATTAAGGTTTATCTGTGTTGGAAGCAAACCCTGTATATTTCCTATACTAATCTAATTGCGATTTGAGACTGTTTGGGGCCACAAGAGGAGCTTTTGATTAGGATTGGTAGCATCAAGCATCTGAACTTCAACAACTTGCCCAACACATCCCATTCAAACTGACCCTGTAGGCTTTGTGGTTCAGCTCATACTTGAAATAACCCTGCTTAGTTGGGGAAAGGTACTCAACGACAGGCCTAATTCCTCTCAAATACAGGAATCGCGTGAGAAAGGAGGAAAGCACACTCAAGATAACATGGAAAAAAAATGCAGCTAACTCGAAAGTACACTACCCCCAAGGTCAAAGCACTTCTGTCATATTAGCTTGGACACGAGGTCCATATTTTTCAATAAATCATGCTACGAAGCCATTGCTGAGAGTGTAGGCTATTAGGCGGCTGTGCTTGATGTCTGTTTCCTCCAATGGGATTAATGAGGATGTTGATAATACATAATAAGTTAGTGCTATTTTTATAGGTCTTGTGAAACATATATGGTTGAGGCTACATTAAAGCTATAGGGTTTTACATGTGATAACTATTTCCACATTTGTTTTGTTTTTCGATAAGGAGCAAGCCTACAGCTGTTAAAATATATACATGTTTTACTATTAAATTAGAATAATGCAACTTTATGCCATGAAATGTGATTACATTTGTTTTTAAAAAGAATTTCCTCTGAAATGACAGATTCATTGAATAGGCCTAACAGTTATTAGACTGCAATATAATATCAAAACTAGGGCACATCATTTGGCCCGAATAAGTATTTCTGTCATGTCTGCATATTTGCATATTGCAATATTATGATTTGATGGGCAACACTGTCCCAAAATCGGTTGGTATTTTTTTTTATTAGTCCACTGTTGATACAGTCCCAACATATTTTGCATGTTAGCAGTCAAGTTTTCATGGTTGGCCATGTGGCTGGTGACACTTTGCTTCTTTAAAGTCCAATATCTTTATAAACCTGACTGCTGACATGCAAAAGACCTTGGCACTGTATAATCAGTGGACAAATTTAAAAAGTACCAAAAGTTAGTTTTTGAGTGAAGTTTTCCTTTAATTAAGTTAAGCCTACTCCTGAGATGTTTCACTGGGTGCCCCGCTTGTGTGGATATCGTTTGACGATCAGCCGCTTCATTTTACTCAGCTAATAAAGGGTAATTATTGACCAAGTATGGTCGGATAATTTGTTGCATTTGTAGTGTGGACCGTAATTTAAAATCAAGTGATATCAAATGATATTGGGTTCCTTAAATATTCAAACAGCCTGATACTATTATACATTAAAGGCAATCATAGTTTTCTTAAATAAGATTGAAAAAGTATTTGACACTTGCTCTTACAGTTGCAAGCATTGCTTGTGGTTTGGTTAAAGTTATAAACCCCAACTGAAACATTAATTAGGTAACAACATGGACATATACTGTATCTGGTGGACACATTCATTATTTTAAGTTCATGTACTGTTAATACAAAAATGGAGGCTATTATCATCAACAACAACAATAATAATAAGAATATCTACTTATTAGTAGCAGTAGTTGTATTATCATTATTGAAATACAAGTAACATGTATCTCTCTCTCTCTCTCTCTCTCTCTCTCTCAACCTCTCTCTCTCTCTCTCTCTCTCTCTCTCTCTCTCTCTCTCTCTCACTCTCTCTAACAATTATGTTATATTAAAAAGCCGAACAAAGATGTCATCTTGTAGCCTACTTCCTTCTTTCAATCAATTTGGGACAATCTATTGATTCTCCCTACGGAGTCTCCACTCAACGGAGGAGCATCTGATATGATTAAACATACATGGGCAAGGAGCAGGCCAAGATAACCAGAAGCGACATGAAAGATGAGAGTCCACTTTTAATGTGTGTCTGGAGGACACCCGAATGCCTGGGAAAGTCGTGTTTTCCCTGTGCTTGTCACGCGAGTCCTTTTTACTCCTGCCTCCACCGCCCTCGGTATCTTACCGCAACTCTGACCCGAATCTCTCTCTTTTGACAAGGTTATTTTTTTTTTCGCTACCGAATCCATTCAAGGATAGCAACGACAACTGCCCTCGATTTGAGCACATTTAAAGTGCTTTTTATTAATTCATAATAGACTGCCAAGAGCGGAAGTTGGTTTTAGCCTATATAGGCTGTAACGAGGAGCCCTGAGTAGGCCTAGCATGAAACTATGAGTACACTCATGAGTTAAAGGATACGAATAAGGATATTACTATGACATGCCCAAACGTATAGAAAACAATGAATGCATTTGTATTGTATAAGGTGCGGGGCGAAATATCTTTAAAACTAGTAAAATAGCTATGGGATACTGCAGATATAAACATGTTTGCATTTGCAATCTCAGGTGACTTGACAGTGACTTGGCTGGCCACATGGGAGTTTATCATACAAACTGGAGTAGAAAGTAGTAAACATATGATAGGAAAGAGAATGAAAACGATTGGGAACTTTATTCAAGGTTATGCCTACTTTAGCGACCAGTCCAAAGCGCTTGTTGTATAGTACAGGCTACTCTAAGATTGGTAATTGGGGGCAAATTAATGCACACATATATAATGGCCCGCATAGGCATTCAATAGGCTATATCCTTGTATTATACAGATTATATTTAGGCACATAATTACACATGCATTGCAATGTGATGTCTTCATTTGAAATGTTGGACATGAAAAATACTATATGAGACTGCATGACATATTTCGCAAAGTAAAGGTGGAACTCCAGCCTCCCAACCGAAAGAGTGAGTTCCAACAGTAGGCCTGCATCAATACTCGACCACGTAACACTTCTGCACTTTTAGGATGGTAGAACCCCTGTATCTGGGATGTTCATATTTTCAGCCTATTCCTGATAATACTACTAATAATAGTAATATTCATACTTTACGTAATCTAAAAAATAATATAATCTCAACACAGTTAAATGCAAAAACTAAAGGCCCATGGAAGTACAAGTTCTGATGGTGAACTGTCCTAACATGCCTCTGATTTGTCTGATTTGTCAAGGGTTAATTCACAATAGCCTACAAAGAGAAGTATGTTTTGTGTACAGTTCCAGAAAGGAAATAGCCCATGTTGCCCCAATAACTGGGTGCAGAGGGGAGACATTGATCCATGACGTTCTGGTTCAAAGATAGTGTACCCAAGACAGAACAAGAGAAAGATAGAGACAAAACAATTACGTGTCTTCCAATTTTTCGTTGTTATTTAACCGGTTTTAACAGCAAACGTTGAAATGGAACTGTCTCTAGCGCTATTACCGCAAAAGATCTCGAATAATTATAGACTAAGGCATAACACAATTATTGAGTTTACACAACATAAAAATATGCAAACAATTTTGGAGCGCTCAAATTCAAACAAAGTGTCAATTTGTGAACGAAAATGTGGGCTATTCAATTAATTCGATTTGATTTTTAGGCTTACACACGTCTAATTTAACATTGTATATTTGGCCTAGCCTACAAGTCGGCTCATACAAGCAGACGTAGACAACATATTACGTTAATATATATTCGGAATTTAGGTAGTATAGACCTACTGAGTGGTTTGATCCACGCAAAGGCCTAAACCGATATACTTACACCCTATTCTCACCGAACATTAATACATTAAAATAGTGATTAACTTACCTCTTTATGTGCCAAATAAATTGTTGCAATAGCCTAATTTCCTTGTTGCCTATTTCTCCCATACGTCTAACTTAAAATGAGTGAGTTGGCCTAGAGAATAAAGCTAGGTCGCTGGCTATGAGGGGTGGAAGTCCAAACATAGGGCCGAGAAGATGCAAATAGGTAATTTATTAATTACAGAACTGGTTCCTATTTTTTGAAACTGAGAGGCTTTAGGGGGAACTCAGATGTCAGCACTGATTTTCTTGCTCACCTGAGCGATTTATTTTTTCGACCAGGCAAGCGCGTTTCATGCTGCTTGATCAAAAACAACGGTGTCATCCCCACTTACTTTGACACTGCAACAAAGGGAAACCGAAAATTGTTTCCGAAAGCCTCTTTTCAAAGTAAAGGGCATGCACTCTAATGAACTAAAAGTAAGGGCCTATTCCAACAGGATGCTGAACTAGAAACAACACATTACTGGGATTCAATGTGCTAATGGCGTCGATTTTGCCTACATTTTTTATCTTATATTTTAAGGGAATATTTTCATTACATTTCGAGTATAGTGTTGAACTTCAATCAACGAATTTACGTGTGTAGCTTAATATTGGGGTCAATTCCCTACATGGCATTAGACCTAGCCAAGAAATGTGCTCTCTATGCCATGTGTTTGTAATGAAGCCTACAGTCATAGCACTATTGTGGCAAAATTCATGGTGGACTTGGGAGACGTAAGCCAAAAGTCGCAGAGCACTCTCCAATTTGACCCTTAAAAAGTTCACCATTTCCAATTAAGAAAGTCAACAGGGATAGGGTAACATGCTTTAATGGCGCTGTAAATCTCAATCATGCTAAATAATGCATAGAAATGAGCATAAGTAGCATACATCCTCTTTTCATTAAATGGTTAAGTAATGTAAAGGCAAAGAGACTGAGGGACACTGACAGGATATACAGTGTCTCATTTTCAAGTGTTTATTTAAAACATGTTGCAGTAATGTTGTAATATTTGATTGCAGGATGATCCTGAGCAGTCTGTGACAGCAGGTGTCAAAAGTTATGATGCTGCAGATTAAAAGGTTGGCTTGTTGTTGGCTTGTTGTTATGACATGAGTTGCCGTTGGTCAAAGGATGTGTAACCCAGCTTTCCTGTATCAAAAGCCCAACAACACACATGGATGTTGTCACGACACCATCTGGATAGACCTATATCCACAAATGGCTGGGAATCATAAGGAGGATCTGTTCATTGTTAACAGTGTCTCTGTGTCCTCACTGTTAAACGAGTCACCCTGATACACTCATCTGGAGCCCATTGAGAATACACATAATTTGCAAGAAAGTGCAATAAGGCCAATGTCATGTCTAACTCTGCTGTTAATCCATTATGGCTCAAGGCCCAGGAGCTACAGTATACATACTGTTGGCACGGAGCTATAGCTAGATCTCAGAGACCAGTAGAGGTCCCAGTATTGAGAATGACAAAATAATGTAATTCTTTAGTCAGAAGAGGGCAGCAATGTAGCCTCTACTACCATTTTGCATAGAGCATGTCTTTATGGTGACCACAAAATCTATCTAGTCCTCAGTGGTGTAAACTACTTAAGTAAAAAATAATTTAAAGTACTACTTAAGTAGTTTTTTGAGGTATCTGTACTTTAGTTTGCTATTTGTATTTTTGCCAACTTTTGCTTCGCTACATTCTTAAAGAAAATAATGTACTTTTTACTCAATACATTTTCCCTGACACTCAAAAGTACTCGTTACATTTTGACACGAAAATGGTCCAATTCACACACTTCTGAAGAGAACATCCCTGGACATCCCTACTGCCTCTGATTTGACAGATTCACTAAACATATATGCTTAGTTTGTAAATTATGTCTGAGTGTTGGAGTGTGCTCCTGTTTATCTATCAATTAAAAAAAAATAAAAAATTGTGCTGTCTGGTTTGCTTATTATAAGGAATTGTAAATGGTTTATACTTTTACCTTTGATACTTAAGTACATGTTAGCAATTCCATTTACTTTTGATACTTAAGTATATTTAAAACCAACTTTTAGACTTTTACTCAAGTAGTATTTTACTGGGTGACGTTCACTTTTACTTAAGTCATTTTCTATGAAGGTACCTTTACCACTGCTAGTCCTTCAGGGTGTCCAGGCGTTTGATCCAGCCCAGAACATACACACCCTGATCAAGCTAATCATGTTTTTCATTATGAAATTAATTAGGAGTGTTGGTGTTTGGTTGGAACAAAGGCCTGAAAACCCTAACTCTCGGGTGGCCACTTCTCATGTGGTAAGGCACCAGCTTATGTCCCAGTGTTGTTTCTGCCAATACAAGACTATAGGCTATTAGTGTATACACATTTTATGCATCCAAAATATATTTATTTATGTCAGTACCATAGGCAGGTACAGTGTAATTTGACATTGTTACATAATAATTATAACAAATCAGTGTGACCAGTGCTGTACTGTACCTGTGTAACTACCATAGATATCAGTGACACGTATTGTTAAGTGGGGGCCTCACAACACGACTCTACTGTAAATCATTTTAGTTTGTCCAGTAAGAGGGCTTTCATGCCCAATTACAAAGAGTGAAAAATTTTTACTAGCCCTGTTTACAATGTCTCTCTTCTGCCACTGGGTGGCAGTATTGCACTATTACAAATCATGTAGGTTTCATTTCATCATTCAACGGCTTTCAAACTATAGGGGATTGCATAATGACTACAGTATGTCCATAGCATACTATGGAACAGGTGTACTGTCTACCCAAGTAAATATAATTAGTAAAATATTCAATGATAAAAGTTTATAAGAAAGGACAACTATGTTGTACAAGATAGACATACAGTAGGTAGTGGCACAGACGAATGCAGGAAACGAGACGTGATCACCAATGGCTTTTAGATAAACAGCTACAATATGATGCTAGCTCTGTGCCATCTCATTATGTTGATATTTCATTTCCCTACAGGCCTGGCATTGGTGTAATCTCAGCAGCCACCAGTGAGAAGCTCATTAATAGATAATTCACTTGAGGGAATTGTTTAGGGCTTATTTATCAACAAAGCATTTTGGAACTGCATGGGAACAGAATTATATTATCATACACTAACGGTCAAAAGTTTTAGAAAACCTACTCATTCATGGGCTTTTCTTTATTTGCATTATTTTCTACATTGTAGAATAATAGTGAAGACATCAAAACTATGAAATAACACAAGGAATCAGGTAGTAAACAAAAAAGTGTTAAATAAATCAAAATTGATTTTATATTTGAAATTCTTCAAATAGCCACCCTTTGCCTTGATGACAGCTTTGCACACTCTTGGCATTCTCTCAACCAGCTTCACCTGGAATGCTTTTCCAACAGTCTTGAAGGAGTTCCCACATATGCGGAGCACTTTTTGGCTGCTTTTCCATCCCAAACCATCTCAATTTGGTTGAGGTCGGGTGATTGTGGAGGCCAGGTCATCTGATGCAGCACTCCATCACTCTCCTTCTTGGTAAAATAGCCCTTACACAGACTGGATGATAGTCCCATTAAGCCCAAACCAGATGGGATGGCGTATTAATGCAGAATGCTGTGGTAGCCATGCTGGTTAAGTGTGTCTTGAATTCTAAATAAATCACAGACAGTGTCACCAGCAAAGCACCCCCACACCATAACACCTCCTCCGCCATGCTTTAAGGTGGGAAATACACATGCAGAGATCATCCGTTCACCCACGTGTCTCACAAAGACACGGCGGTTGGAACCAAAAATCTCAGATTTGGACTCCAGACCAAAGCACAAATTTCCACCAGTCTAATTTCCATTTCTGGTGTTTCTTGGCCTAAGCAAGCCTCTTCTTATTATTGAAGTCCTTCAGTAGTGGTTTCTTTGCAGCAATTCGACCATGAAGGCCTGATTCACACAGTCTCCTCTGAACAGTTGATGTTGAAATGGGTCTGTTACTTGAACTCTGAAGCATTTATTTGGGCTGCAATTTCTGAGTCTGGTAACTCTAATGAACTTGTCCTCTGCAGCAGAGGTAACTCCTGGGTATTCCATTCCTGTGGCGGTCCTCATGAGAGCCAGTTTCATCATAGCACTTGATGGTTTTGCAACTTCACTTGAAGAAACTTTCAAAGTTCTTGAAATTTTCCACATTGACTGACCTTCATGTCTTAAAGTAATGACAGACTGTTGTTTCTCTTTGTTTATTTGAGCTGTTCTTGACATAATATGGACTTGGTCTTTTACCAAATAGGGTTATCTTCTGTATTCCACCCCTACCTTGTCACAACACAACTGATTGGCTAAAACACATTAAGAAGGAACGAAATTCCACAAATGAACTTTTAAGAAGGCACAGCTGTTAATTGATATGCATTACGGGTGACTACCTCATGAAGATGGTTGAGAGAATGCCAAGAGTGTGCAAAGTTGTCATCAAGGCAAAGGGTAGCTATTTGAAGAATCTCAAATATAAAATATATTTTGATTTGTTAAACACTGTTTTGGTTACTACATGATTCCATATGTGTTATGTCATAGTTTTGATGTCTTCACTATTATTCTACAATGTAGGAAATAGTAAAAATTAAGGAAAACCTCTGAATGAGTAGGTGTTCTGAAACTCTTGACCGGTAGTGTGTGTCGCCAAGATAATCACTGAATATTTATTTGCTGAAAATGTCCTATGTTGCAGCAACATTTTGAAATTATATTTGCAGAAAAGCAGGACTGGTGGGGGAGAGAGAGACTCAGATGCATGTAATCAAGATATATTTATGCAAATAACACTGGTATAATTGCTATAATCTAGAGATATGGTTTTCCGTCTTTGATTAGCTTGTTATGGGAAATACTGACTCAGTGGCCTTGTGGTTTGAGTGTCCGTCCTGAGATTGGATGGTTGGGAGTTCAATCCCTGGCTGAGTCATACCAACGACTGTATAAATGGACTGTGTGTCTGCTTGGCATTGAGGAGATAAATTGATGATGTAATTATTATCTTTAGGTAACATTCCTTTCTGAAAAACAATGACAATGCTAGCTATTCTCTCTTGGAATTTGAAAAGCCTACATTGTCCTATCAAATGTTAAAGCTGTCTTGATATCCTAGCAAGAAACCTTATTGATATAGCAATGCTCCATGAAACACACCTGCTCCATAAGGACGCACATAGAATGCAGAACCACTTGTACCAACTACAGTAGCTGCTTTTTCATCAGCCCCAAACAAAACGAAAGCTGTAATCGTAATGATACATAAGAAACTCAAAATCAGCATCTCGGGTAAAGGCGAAGACCAAGAAGACAGAATCACTTTCCTTAAATGTATCCATAATGGAAAGAAAATTGCCTTTATTAAAATGTGTACGTTCCAAATGCATATGATCCTATGTTTTTTGGTTCTCTGAATAGCATATGGTTAGAATGAATGGAATTCCATCTGGTTATTGGGACAGACATTAATGCCATTTTGGACATGCAAGACAAATCTAATAACACCAACTACAGTACATACTCAACCAAGGCTCTCCAGTATATACTCTCTGATTACAACTTCTGACACCTGGCGAGCACATAATCTTGAAGCAAAAGAGTACACTTTCTACACAAACAGGCATAAAACATTATCCGGAATCGATGTCATACTATTATCTACCCCTCTATTTTCTTTAATCAATAAAATAGAATTTCAACATTTGAGCTTTTCTGACGTCTACTACTGCCAACTTTAAATCTTAGAATCGGCTAAAACAGCCACAAGATGGCGTTTCAACCTTTCATTACTACAAAATTCTACATTCTGTGATCAATTGAACTAAATTCATTCATAATGATCAATACAAATGCAGTCGATTAATCCTGGATTCTATTGGATGCCACCAAAAGTTTTATTACAAATAATGCAACTGCATTTGCATCTGTCTTGAATAAATCCCAATTTAAGAAGATTGGAAATGTTGTTAATTGCATTAGAACGTTGTCAACAAACAGTCCTTTCAGACCAGGTAGCTTCTACTCTTTCCAAAGTCAAGACAGAATGTAGTTTATTGATAAGACACAGAGCAGAATTTGCCATCCATCTAGTTAGACTCAACCATTACATCCATGATAATCGTCCTAGTCGTTTACTGGACAAAAAGCTATGTAGTAATGATTAATTAGCAGATATAGCAACTATTGAATCTGAAACAGTGGAATTACTATCAGAACCCAAAATAATCAATCAAAGATTCTCCCGCTTCAATAAAGAACTGTACACCTCTGATTGTAAATCCACACCAAGCCGGACTTAAAACTTCTTAGGGATATAGGGCAGTATTTGGAAGTTTGGATGACTGAGGTGCCCAAAGTAAACTGCCTGCTACTCAGGCCCAGAAGCTAGGATATGCATATAATTGATAGTATTGGATAGAAAACACTCTATAGTTTCTAAAATTGTTCAAATAATGTGAGTATAACAGAACTGATATGGCAGGCGAACATCCGAGAAGAATCCATCCAGAATTTTTTTTTTTTTGAGGTCACCACTCATTGAAATGGCTGTCTATGGGAAAATCAAAGGAAATCCTCCCAGATTGCAGTTCCCAGGGCTTCCAGTAGATGTCAACAGTCTTTAGAAAGAGTTTCAGCCTTGCATCCACGACAGTGCGTGTGCTTGGCCGGTGAGCGCGTTCCTGTAAAACGTAAAGCTAGCGCGAGGACGCGCTCTTTGAAAGGAGGGAGTAGTGTAACGACCATGGGTTTATAAGCGAGGAAATCGACTCTGCCGCATGAGCATGCTTTTGCGGCACAGTCGATAGCACGCCGGACCTCGGGCTCGAAGGTCGAGAGTTCAAGATCTGCTCCCTGCTCCCTGCTGTTTCATTACAATACTATTATCCATCTTAAATTTGATTGTTTATTGACATATTAGGGTACCTGAGAATTGATTAGCAATTGTTTGACTTGTTTGGACAAAGTTTATTGGTAACTTTTCGGATTCCTTTGTATGCATTTTGAACGAGGGAAACAGGTGGATTACTGAATCAAGTGCACCAACTCAACTGACTTTTTGGGATATAAAGAATGACTTTATTGAACAAATCGAACATTTGTTATGTAGCTGGGACCCTTGGGATTGCAAACAGAGCAAGATCTTCAAAGGTAAGTGATTTATTTTATCGCTATTTCTGACTTTTGTGACACCTCTGCTTGTTTGGAAAATGTTTAATGCTTTTGTATGTGGGGTGCTGTCCTCAGATAATTGCATTGTATGCTTTCGCCATAAAGCCTTTTTTAAATCTGACAAAGCAGCTGGATTAACAAGAAGTTAAGCTTTTAAACAATGTAATACATTTGTATTTTCATGAATGTTTAATATTACAAATTTTGTATTTTGAATTACGCGCTCTGCAATTTCACCGGATGTTGGCGAGGTGGGACTTCCACCTAGCAAAAATAGGTTTTTAAGTCCTTTCTAAAATAATTAAGTACTTGTCTTCTCTCAACAGAAGAGGCCAAATCGTCTGGAGCCCAAATCTCTCTCAATGAACTCAAAAGGGCATGAGTAGAGGCAAATCACCTGGATGGGATGGTATTCTTCCTGAGGTCTAATTAAAATGTTAGAAACAATTAGGCCCACTATTGCTCGAAGTGATTAACACAGTCGTTCACAAAGTTTCATTTGGGAGAGATGTGAATACAGCACACATTTCAATGTTATTAAAAAGAGGTATGGATGCCAATTCCGTGCTTCACTGTTGGGATGGTGTTCTTCAGCTTGCAAGCATCCCCATTTTTCCTCCAAACATAACAATGGTCATTATGGCAGTTCTATTTTTGTTTCATCAGACCAGAGAACATTTCTCCAAAAAGTACGATCTTTGTCCCCATGTGCAGTTGCAGTTGCAAACCGTAGTCTGGCTTTTTTTATGGCGGTTTTGGAGCAGTGGCTTCTTCCTTGCTGAGTGGCAATTCAGGTTATGTCAATATAGGACTCGTTTTACTGTGGATATAGATACTTTTGCACCTGTTTCCTTCAGCATCATCACAAGGTATTTTGCTGTTGTTCTGGGATTGATTTGCACTTTTCACACCAAAGTACGTTAATCTCTAGGAGACAGAGCGCGTCTCCTTCCTGAGCGGTATGATGGCTGCGTGGTCCCATGGTGTTTATACTTGCATACTATTGTTTGTACAGCTGAACGGGGTACCTTCCTACCTAATTTCTCCCAAGGATGAACCAGACTTGTGGAGGTCTACCATTTTTTTTTCTGAGGTCTTGGCTGATTTCTTTTAATTTTCCCATGATGTCAAGCAAAGAGGCACTGGGTTTGAAGGTAGACCTTGAAATACATCCACAGGTACACCTCCAATTGATTCAAATGATGTAAATTAGCCTATCAGAAGCTTCTAAAGCCATGACATCATTTTCTGGACTTTTCCAAGCTGTTTAAAGGCACAGTCAACTTAGTGTACGTAAACTTCTGACCCACTGGAATTGAGATACAGTGAATTATAAGTGAAATAATCTGTCTGTAAACAATTGTTGGAAGAATTACTTGTGTCATGCACAAAGTAGATGTCCTAACCGACTTGCCAAAACTATAGTTTGTTAACAAGAAATTTGTGGAGTGGTTGAAAAACTAGTTTTAATGACTCCAACCTAAGTGTTTGTAAACTTCCGACTTCAACTGTATAAATATATGGACGAGCAATGTCAGAACGGCATAGAGTAAGATACTGTAGAATGGAATAGAATACAGTATATACATGTGAGATTAGTAATGCAAAATATGTAAACATTATTAAAGTGACTAGTTTTCAATTTGTTAAAGTGGCCAGTGATTTCAAGTCTATGTACAGTATATAGGCAGCATCCTTTAATGTGCTAGTGATAGCTATTTAACAGTCTGATGGCCTTGAAATAGAACCTGTCTCTCAATATCTCAGTCCCAGATTTGATGCTCCTGTACTGACCTCGCCTTCTGGATGATAACCGGGTGAACATGCAGTGGCTCGGGTGGTTGTTGTCCCTGATGATCTTTTTGGCCTTCCTGTGACATCGGGTGCTGTAGGTGTCCTGGAGGGCAGGTAGTTTGCCCCGGGTGATGCGTTGGGAAGATCGCACCACCTTCTGGAGAGCCCTGTGGTTGCGGGCGGTACAGTTGCCTTACCAGATGGTGATACAGCTCGACAGGATGCGGTCAATTGCGCATCTGTAAAAGTTTGTGAGGGTTTTAGGTACCAAGCCACATTTCTTCAGCCTCCTGAGGTTGAAGAGGAGCTGTTGCGCCTTCTTCACCACACTGTCTGTATGGGTGGATCATTTCAGTTTGTTAGTGATGTGTACGCCGAGGAACTTGAAGCTTTCCACCTTCTCCACTGCGGTCTCGTGAATGTTGATAGAGTGGTGCTCCATCTGCTGTTTCCTGGAGTCTCCTTTGTTTTGTTGACATTGAGTGACAGGTTATTTTCCTGGCACCACACTCCCAGAGCCCTCACCTCCTCCTTGTAGGCTGTCTCGTCATTGTTGGTAATCATGCCCACTACTGTTGTATCGTCTGCAAACTTGATGATTGAGGTGGAGGTGTGCGTGACCACGCAGTCATGGGTGAACAGGGAGTACAGGAGGGGGCTGAGCGCGCACCCAGTGTTGAGGATCAGCGAAGTGGATGTGTTGTTTCCTACCTTCACCACCTGGGGGGTGGCCGTCAGGAAGTTCAGGACCCAGTTGCACAGGGTGGGGTTCAGACCCAGGGCCTCAAATGCTGAGCTGAGCTATAGTCAATGAGCAGCATTCATACATAGGTATTCCTCTTAACCAGTGCGATGTCGATTGCATCATCTGTGGATCTATTGATGCGGTATGCAAATTGAAGTGGGTCTAGGGTGACAGGTAAGGTAGAGGAGATAGGCTCCTGCTCCTATGAGCCGTTCTGGTTCACACAAGCAAAGACTTGGTCAAGGCTAATTATTTTACGGATGAGAAAGACTGCTATACCCCTACCTCAGAAACAAATTCAATGCATCTCTTAAACGTTAGCCTTATCCCCAGGCTCAATTGCTATGCACAGAGAGAGAGAGAGAGCCAGCTGGTGGTTAAGATGACTCAAAACATGAATAATTCAGTTATTTTGTGTTGTAGAGATACAGTATGGTTGCTTGGCTCTACTATGAACCAAATGTAAAAATCACTGTAGTCTAGTTTCAAGTTTCACAGGTACAGTATCAGAGGAACATTGGTAATAATATTAATACATTATAATTCCACTTCATTATCATTATGAGCCCAATTAGCTAGAGAGGGATGGAGTGCCCTTTGAGAATTTGATTCCTGCTAAGGTTTTCTCTCAGTCAATTCTAGGGGGTCTGGGATGAAAAGTGTATTGAGTCTGTTTTATTTTGTACCTACAAATGTTATAAAGGTGTTGCAACATAAAAGTGGCACAAATTGGAGAAGATAATGAATATGTATTGCACTCTTTGAAAAAAGGGTTATTCCGGTGTTCTATATAGAACTTTTTGGGTCTTTGGACGAGATTAAAAAAACATTTTACTAATAAATGTTCTATATACCCAGTAAGGGCAATGAACCTTGAGGGTTCTATCCCTAGTCCATACCCCAGAGTGTAGTGGGGATTTCTGAAATAAACATCTTACAAAAGCTTACCCAGTCACATCAAACTCTCAATTGACAGCTAACATTCCCTTTTAATTTGTTTTAGCTCTTTTCCATTGACGTTTATAGCCAAATTAATGATGCTGCTGCATGATATTGCCTAGTCAAATTGCTAGGTAATGTCCGACACCGTTAGCTCTCCATGGCAAGGGGAAGATCAAAATGTTGTCGAGGTCTGAGTGGCAAACAGCAAGGTTCATACAAACCTGTACTGTTGCAAACTAAATGCTAGCTAGAATAATACTGTGATTAATAAAAGCATCCGCTTTTGGATAGACAAGGTGTTCAATATATATATATAAAAAAATCCCAATTACACTCTGGGGTATGGACTAGGGATAGAACCCTTAAGTTTCTTGGCCCTTACTGGATATATAGAACATTTTTTAGTAAAGGGTTCTTTACTCTCGTCCAAAGGACCAAAAGGTTCTACGTATATAGAACACCGAATGATGAATAAAGTTGAAACGTTATTAGAAATTGAGCACGTTTGTAAGCTAGCTCGCTAGCTAACTTAGCTAACTAGCTAAACAGAACAAGTTGATTAAACAGCATGATCATTACACAGGTGCATCTTGTGCTGTGGACAATAAAAGGCCACTCTAAAATGTGCAGTTTTGCCACAGATGCCTCAAGTTTTGCCACAGATGTCTCAAGTTTTGAGAGAGCATGCAATTAGCATGCTGACTGCAGGAATGTCAACCAGAGCTGTTACCAGATAATTGAAAGTCCATTTCCCTATCATAAGCTGCCTCCAATGTTGTTTTAGAGAATTTAGCAGTACATCGAACCGGCCTCACCACCACAGGCCACGTGTAACCACGCCAGCCCAGGACATCCAATCCGGCTTCCACATATGTGGGATTGTCTGAGTAGGGGGATTGTCCTGAGGAGTATTTATGTCTGTAATAAAGCCCTTTTGTGGGGAAAAAACATTTCTGAGTAGGGGGATTGTCCTGAGGAGTATTTCTGTCTGTAATAAAGCCCTTTTGTGGGGAAAAACAATTTCAGATTGGGTGGACCTGGTTCCCCTGTGGGTGCGCCCCTGCCCAGTCATGTGAAATCCATAGATGAGGGTCTAATGCATATATTTCAATTGGCTGATTTCCTTATATGAACTGTAACTCAATAAAATCTTTTAAATTGTTGCATGTTGGGTTTATATTTTTGTTCAGAATATAAACACTACATTACCAAAAGTATGTGGACACCTGCTCGTCTAACATCTCATTCCAAAATCATGGGAATTAATATGGAGTTGATCCACCCTTTGCTGCTATAACTGTCACGCTTGCTCCCGCTCCCCCTCCCTGGCGCACAAAGGCGCCAGGCTCCCCATCATTACACACTCCTGCCACCATCATTACGCACACCTGCCTTCCCCCATCTTGAACATCAGTAATTATTGGACTCAATCACCTGTGTCATTACCTCCCCTATATCTGTCTGTTCCCAAGCTCTGTTCCCTGCTTCAGGATTAACGTTCGTATGTCGTTGAGTTACCTGTGTGCTGACGCTGTTCCTGTCTTGTTCCATGTCTGTTCCTCATTAAATGTTCCCCGTAACTGCTCCTCTACTCAAGTGTCGGCCCTTACAAATAACAGGCTCCACAATTCTGGAAGTTGGAACGTTGCTGCGGGGACCTTTTTCTATTCAGCCACAAGAGCATTAGCGAGGTCGGGCACTGATATTGGGCGATTAGGCCTGGCTCACAGTCAGTGTTCCAATTCCACGCAAAAGTGTTCGATGGGGTTGAGGTCAGGGTGTTGCGTAATCGCACTGAAGGTAGTGAAGGAGTCAAGCTCAGGAGAGCAGAGATGTCAATGTAGCGTCTTTAATAGGCAAGTCCCAAAACGGTACAGGTACAATGTCCATAAACGCCCAAGACATGGGAACACACAGTTACTCACGGAAGGAGAAAAACAACGCTCCTTACTATACTTAACACACGTGAAGAAACTGAGGAAACAAAACCTCAACAAGCAACATGGAAAATAATCCCGCACAAACCTAAGCGGGGAACCAGGGGTAAATATACACACAGAAATGAAAGCAAATGAAAACCAGGTGTGAAGGAACCAAAGACAAAACAAACGGAAAAGGAAAAATGGATCGGTGATGGCTAGTAGGCCAGCAACGCCGACCGCCGAGCACCGCCCGAACAAGGAGAGGACCCACCTTCAGTGGAAGTCGTGACACAGCGCCCTGTGCAGGTCAGTCAAGTTTTTCCACACCGATCTCGACAAAGCATTTCTGTATGGATCTTGCTTTGTGCACGGGGGCATTGTCATGCTGAAATAGGAAAGGGCCTTCCCCAAATTGTTGCCACAAAGTTGGAAGCACAGAATCATCTAGAATGTCATAGTATGATGTGGTGTTAAGATTTCCCTTTACTGGAATGAATTGGACTAGCCCAAACCATGAGAAACAACTCAAGACCATTATTCCTCCGTTAAACGCAGATGGTGAAGCTTAAGTCATCATTCCAGAGAATGCGTTTCCACTGCTTCTGAGTCCAGTGGAGGTGAGCTTTACACCACTCCAGCCGATGCTTGGGATTGCGCATGGTGATCTTAGACTTGTGTACTGCTGCTCGGCCATGGAAACCCATTTCACGAAGCTCCCGACAAACAGTTATTGCACTGACATTGCTTCCAGTGGCAGTTTGGAACTCGGTAGTGAGTGTTGGAACCGAGGACATATGATTTTTACATGCTACGCGCTTCAGCACTCGGTGGTCGCGTTCTGTGAGCTTGTGTTGCCTACCACTTCGTGGCTGAACCGTTGTTACTCCTAGACGTTTCCACTAAACAATAACAGCACTTACAGTTGACAGGGGCAGCTCTAGCAGGGCAGAAATTTGATGAACTAACTTGTGGCAAAGGTGGCATCCTATGACGGTGCCAACTTGAAAGTCACTGAGCTCTTCTTTCAGCCATTCTACTTCAAATGTTTGTCTATGGAGATTGCATGGCTGCGTGGTTGATTTTTTACACCTCTCAGCAACGGATGTAGCTGAAATAGCCGAATCCACTAATTTGAAGGTGTGTCCACATACTTTTGTATATACATATATACAAGAGAGCTTCATGAATATGTATATATATATATATATATATATATATATATTACCAGTCAAAAGTTTGGACAAACCTACTCAATCATTATTATTATTATTTTTTTACATTGTAGGGTATAGGGTAGGGTATAGTGAAGACATCAAAACTATGAAATAGCACATACAGAATCATATAGTAAGCAAAAAAGTGTTAAACAAATCAAAATATTTTAGATTATTCAAACTAGCCACCTCTTGCCTTGATGACAGCTTTGCACACTCTTGGCATTCTCTCAACCAGCTTTACCTGGAATGCTTTTCCAACAGTCTTGAAGGAGTTCCCACATGCTGAGCACTTGTTGGCTGCTTTTCCTTCACTCTGCGGTCCAACTCATCCCAAACCATCTCAATTGGGTTGAGGTTGGGTGATTGTGGAGGCCAGGTCATCTGATACAGCACTCCATCACTCTTCTTCTTGGTCAAATATCCTTTGCACAGCCTGGAGGTGTGTTGGGTCATTGTCGTGTTGAAAAAAAAATGATAGTCCCACAAACCAGATGGGATGGCATATCACTGCAGATTGCTGTGGTAGCCATGCTATTTAAGTGTGCCTTGAATTCACATAGTCTCCTCTGAAGAGTTGATGTTGAGATGGGTCTGTTACTTGAACATCTGTGAAGCATTTATTTGGGCTGCAATTTCTGAAGCTGGTGACTAATAAACCTATCCTCTGCAGCAGAGGTAACTCTGGGTCTTCCTTTCCTGTGGCGGTCTTCATGAGAGCCAGTTTCATCATAGCGCTTGATGATTTTTGTGACTGCACTTGGAGAAACTTTCAAAGTTCTTGAAATTTTCCAGTTTGACTGACCTTTATGGACTGTCGTTTCTCTTTGGTTATTTGAGCTTTTCTTGCCATAGTATGGACTTTTACCAAATATAGCTATCTTCATTATACAAACAGTACATTGTCACAACACAACTGATTGGCTCAAATGCATTAAGAAGGAAATACATTCCTCAAATTAACCTTTAACAATTGACACGTGGTAATTGAAATGCATTCCTTATGAAGCTAGTTTAGAGAATGCCAAGAGTGTGCAAAGCTATCATCAATGCAAAGGTTAGCTACTTTGAAGAATCTCAAATATAAAATATATTTGGATTTGTTTAACACTTTTTTGGTTACTACATGACTACATGATGTGTTATTTCATAGTTTTGAGATCTTTACTATTATTCTACAATGTAGAAAATAGTAAAATAAAGAAAAACCCTTGAATGAGTACGTGTGTCCAAACTTTTGACTGGTACTGTATATATTTCAAATAATCGCATTTTGTATTGTGGGATATGCCAAATGAAGCTACAGACCCAGCCCGACATTGGCAATTAGCTCATTGTTTCTTTTATGTCAGTAATTAAGTGTGGAGTCAATTGAGGCAACGAGCCTGTTTCATGAAGCCATTAGAAGACTGCTGCTGAGTGAAAGGAGGTATGTTTGAATTATTTATAACAAAATCTGTATAATAAGTCTTGCTGATTCAATAGCCTATTTAATCATTACATGACTTTTAACACACTAGCTACGTTTTGCCCAGTCTGGCAGTAACCAAGAACTAATAGAGGCAGAGCGTCTGTCTTTGGGCTGCTGCTGACAACTTCATGTAAGTTGTTTTTCTATATCATAATAGTGATATGTCTGTATTGCATTTTGTGTTCATTTTGGCAAATTAACTCATGCTTATTTCTGAAGATCAACTCATGTTTTCGCTGCTTTTCTCTTCGTGTCTGAAACCAGTCAAGCAGGTAGCTCAGTGGTTAAGGAGTTGGACCTGTGGCCTTTTCAAATCCAGGGCCGGGAGCTGGGGGAAAAAACAGGCCGAATTGATCTGACAACTGGAGGGCTGCTGGGTTCACATCCTCAAAACATTTCCCTATCGTTGGGCCCTTGAGCAAGGCCCTTAACCCCACAACATGCTCTCCATCCAGGGGCACGCTGCATGCAGCTTGAACCTGTGCTCGTCTCAACTGTGTGTGAGGTCTGCTGTTTGAGAGAGGGGGGGGGGGGGGGGGGGGTTTGAGAACAGAGCAGAAGACACTTTTTTGTTGTTCACTGTAACTAATGGACAACATATATTGTATTGTTTTGTATGGAAAAAAGTCAGCCCGAGTTGATGTGGGCCATCATTCAAACAAAGAGATGCCTCCTGGCTACTAGTGCACATTTCCAAACTGTGTTTGCATATAATGACATTCAATTCTAAAAACTATTCTGGTATCCTTTTGAACATTATTCAATTGTTTATTAAATTATATTCTTCGCTCAAAATATTACTATTTAATAATAGTTGCCATAATTCATAAATGGCACCATGCAGGGTTCTATATGGAACCATTTAGGTTCAGTGAAAAATAACCTCCAGGGTTCTGATCAAAGAACCCTATAAAAGGGTTCCATATATGAAGCAAGCGATGGAACCCTTTTTGGTTCTATGAGTGTATGATACATTTACAGTGTACATGACATTACTGTGGCAGCAATAATGATACCTTATGTCTGAGTGTAATAACACTTAAAATAGATCACCACACTTGTAATTTTATGCTGTGATAAACCACATTTCCTGTATGCTGAAAGGGGATTCCTAACCAATATTAGTACAGAGAGCCCTGTGCTATCCAAATGCATTCCCCCTCATCTCAAACCAGGACATAAGACGTGCAGCATTACAGTAAATTGTCCCCAAAGGACAAGCCTGCTAGATTAAAGGTAGAGTCAGCGATATTTCGTAGATGCAAAAAGTAAACAGCATAGTGTCAATTTCTGCAAAAACTAAGGTCCTTGGAGGGCAAGGCTAAATAGTCCACTGTTTTCATGGAAGAGCATGAAGCAAACCCGTGCACGTATGCAGATACTGTGTGTGAGCCAAGTCTTACATTTTGCCCATCACAATAGCTGCAGTGCTGTAACGGCCGTTGGTGGAGGAAGGTGAGGACCAAAGCGCAGCGTGGTACATGTTCATAATTTATTAAATAGAACTGAACACTAAATACAAAGTAACAAAAAGAACAACCGAACCAGCTCCGTCAGGTACAAAACAGAAAGCAACTACCCACAAAACCCATGTGGGCAAGAGCTACCTAAGTATGGTTCTCAATCAGAGACAACGATAGACAGCTGTCCCTGATTGAGAACCATACCCAGCCAAAAACAAAGAAAAACAAAAACATAGAAAAAGGAACATAGAATGCCCACCCTAGTCACACCCTGGCCTAACCAAAATAGAGAATAAACTCTAATAAACTATGACTCTACCTTTAACGCAAGACAGGAGCATTTGGGTCAAGGTTTAAAATCATCACTTCAGACGGGGTAGAAGAAAGGACATCCAAGGGGTTGGGTCTGAAGCAAGTTCAGCAGTCTCTCTTGAAAGAAGAGCCCATGTGGGTACTTTCTCAGCCCCATTCCCTCAACACTACTGCTTTAGGCAACTCACCGTTCATTGCTATGGCAATGTCGTCCTTTGTTTTGTTTATGTGTTTTATGTAAAACTCAAGTATACCTACCTAGTAGGCTAACTGTGTAGCCTAGGACTACTATTGTTATGTTTGTTTGTTTATTTTTGAACCTCCAAAAAACAATTCCAATATATGTATTACTTTTAATACATGCAAATGGAAATTAAACTACTACTACTACTACTACTACTACAGGCATTGATTTCACACTGGGGAGAAGCCCTGGCTGCTGAGGGCATTTAAAATAATTCACCATGCATAATGTACAGCTTAATCCATTAGACGGAGAGTCTGAAGGCTCCTTCTCATGCAACACGCCAACACACCGCCTCTTCTCCTTGTAAGGGTCTCACGCCGAAGAAAATCAAATATTGTTGAGAGGCTCAATCCCGCTTCCGAAAGGCAAACACTTCCACCGTAATGCAATTGAGTGTTGGTGGGCTTTCACTTCAAATGGATTTCAAAATCAATGTGCGAGTGGCATAAGTTCTGTTGGCAGCCAGTTCCTGGGAGCCCAGCTAGAGTACAGTCATTTACATAACCTCCAGCTGTCTGTCTTCTTGATCTAAACCCCCTGCATGAGTAAATTCTTTGTTTCATATTCCAAATATGCTTGCATTCAATAAAAGGTCTTATGTATTAAGAGAGAAGGCAGTATGGTGTATTGTACCGTAGGCAGTACATACTGTCTGTATACACAGACAACAAAGACTGTGTTTACAGTACAGACTCCAGATTAGGCACAGTACATCTGACATATATCCCCAGATATGTCACCAAGATGTTTGGGATTGGTTTTGATAGGCCAATTAAGTGTGAAACAACACCACTTATTTGGTACAGCAAAATAATTATATTAGGCTACTGAGGGATGCCCACTGCTTAAGACCCAGTAGACATACAGTATATGTTCATAAAGTATGTATGCCATGCCACTCCTTGCCCCCACACAAATCTTGAACTTGGTGTTCCCACCTCCATCAAAATATAAGGCCCTCGACAGCACACTTTCCCCATCATAAAGCAGGGGGCATGGAATTGACCTTGGCTCGAGGCATAGACCATCGCCTCCTTCCCAAACAACAAAGGTCTATCAACATCACTCCTAAACAGAGGCCCATTTCCTCCCTCAAATGTCTCCCATTCAGCCCCCAACCAATCCCAACCCCGCTGGCCTTTTGGCATTCAAAATCCCCTATTTTCCTCTGAAGATTTGTTGTCTCCCGAGCAGATAAATTGAAGGCGCATTGCTGTAGATCACAGCCAATTGAGGCTTTGCCACCATAGATCATCTGGTGGCACAATGCCCCCGTGGCCTTTACTTCCTTATCAGTCTCGCAGATGGCGCTGAGGCTTAGCCCCCCATCTCTATTCACCCCATGTTATTCCCCAGCTAATAGCAGAGAATGTGTGTGTGTTCATCTCAGTCTGGCATAGATAGAACAGGGAAACGGCTGCGGTGATGCAGACTACAAGTGCCAAAATCCTGATCATAGACTCATAATCCCCGTGTGGCTCCTCTCTCTTGTCCTCACAATAGTGGGTTCTGCACTGGCTCAATCTGTAGTATTGTGTCTGTAGTATTCTCTCTTGTCCTCACAATAGTGGGTTCTGCACTGGCTCAGTCTGTAGTATTGTGTCTGTAGTATTCTCTATTGTCCTCACAATAGTGGGTTCTGCACTGGCTCAGTCTGTAGTATTGTGTCTGTAGTATTCTCTCTTGTCCTCACAATAGTGGGTTCTGCACTGGCTCAGTCTGTAGTATTGTGTCTGTAGTATTCTCTCTTGTCCTCACAATAGTGGGTTCTGCACTGGCTCAGTCTGTAGTATTGTGTCTGTAGTATTCTCTCTTGTCCTCACAATAGTGGGTTCTGCACAGGCTCAGTCTGTAGTATTGAGTCACCGAAAATGTAATACTATTAGTCATCTAGGAAACTCTTTCCACCTGTGAGGAATAATGTATTATGAATATAGAGCCATTATTTGTTGTGACTAACTTATACCCAGGCTTACACAGGCGGTTCAATAAAGTACGACTTTAAAGGGGAAGTTCAGCTTTTTAGAGTAAGGAACCATCTAACACTATGTTGTAAAATACCGAACTTCCCCTTTAAAACTAGGTGAATCCGTACCTGGACCCTGATTGTACTGATTGAGTCAAACAGGGAACAGGACAATAGCAGGTATTTAACAGCACCAGTGGCAGTGGGTTCGATCATCAGTCCATCACCATCATTACCATTGCCCCAACTAAACCTGGAGGTGTTCTTTTCCTCGATACTGAATTATTTACCAATGCCCTCCTCCCATCCTGACAAGAGTTGTGTGGATGAGGCCATTGAGGTAAAAAAAAGACTGGTCTG
Organism: Oncorhynchus clarkii lewisi; assembly: GCF_045791955.1. Lineage (NCBI taxonomy): Eukaryota > Metazoa > Chordata > Actinopteri > Salmoniformes > Salmonidae > Oncorhynchus > Oncorhynchus clarkii. Next base: position 26,217,735 of record NC_092155.1, on the reverse strand, counting down.
ACACACACACATACACAATGCTGTTACATTGCTGCCAAAAGATTTTAAGTGAAACAACAATCCCTTTACATTTGCTTGTCAAATGGCATCTTTATTAAAAACCTAAACTCTCAATTGCCCTCCATCTAACGGCGCTTCTAGACCTTTCACCACCTTTCACAAGTCAACATCTGCAGGAAACACTGAACGAATTGAGGATTCTGTAGAGATTACAACTCCCACACTGAATTCGTTGTATCTTCACTACTAATAGCTATACCCCAGAGGGGAGAAAAAGCAATATCAAATCAGACAACAAAATGAGTTCACCCACACACTGAAGAGCATCAGATGTCTGGTCCCGAGGAACTCAATTGGAAGAAGTTCTCAGTTTGGAGCAAAGAGTGAACACCTTGTACCCTTAAAAAGTGAGACATCAAACTGGTGCTGATGATATGGATGGATCAGAGAGTCAAGGGTTAATGTATTAAACACTCCTCCAAATATCCCCACTTCATCAGAATACATCTCATGTCTATTCTTTACGTCACTGATTGGCGAATCAATAGTCTTCCACACACTATCTAGTTCTTAGTCAAAGTGATCGTGGCCCTGGTTGTAACTTCTACTCTTTACTTTATCGTAGCCTAAGGACCTCATCGGAGGCCAGCCAGACAACTATTTATTTAAGTAGCCTAATGATCCATCATCAGGAACTAGTCAAACATAAATAGCTTGTTCATGAACTCCCGAAAAACAGTTAGCTTCACTAACCTCTTGAACAAACTCTAGAACAAACATTGTCCTGACTAGACATTCACTTCATTGGCTTGGAAGGGAGGCCAATCACCAGACAGAGAACATAATTGATAAGAGTGATGTGGTGTTGTCATGGACAACAGCATCGATCCAACCTCTTAACATTAGCCAGTGCAAGTAGAATAAACAATATACAGTGCCTTGCGAAAGTATTCGGCCCCCTTGAACTTTGCGACCTTTTGCCACATTTCAGGCTTCAAACATAAAGATATAAAACTGTATTTTTTTGTGAAGAATCAACAACAAGTGGGACACAATCATGAAGTGGAACAACATTTATTGGATATTTCAAACTTTTTTAACAAATCAAAAACTGAAAAATTGGGCGTGCAAAATTATTCAGCCCCATTTACTTTCAGTGCAGCAAACTCTCTCCAGAAGTTCAGTGAGGATCTCTGAATGATCCAATGTTGACCTAAATGACTAATGATGATAAATACAATCCACCTGTGTGTAATCAAGTCTCCGTATTAAATGCACCTGCACTGTGATAGTCTCAGAGGTCCGTTAAAAGTGCAGAGAGCATCATGAAGAACAAGGAACACACCAGGCAGGTCCGAGATACTGTTGTGAAGAAGTTTAAAGCCGGATTTGGATACAAAAAGATTTCCCAAGCTTTAAACATCCCAAGGAGCACTGTGCAAGCAATAATATTGAAATGGAAGGAGTATCAGACCACTGCAAATCTACCAAGACCTGGCCGTCCCTCTAAACTTTCAGCTCATACAAGGAGAAGACTGATCAGAGATGCAGCCAAGAGATCTACAGCTGAGGTGGGAGACTCTGTCCATAGGACAACAATCAGTTGTATATTGCACAAATCTGTCCTTTATGGAAGAGTGGCAAGAAGAAAGCCATTTCTTAAAGATATCCATAAAAAGTGTTGTTTAAAGTTTGCCACAAGCCACATGGGAGACACACCAAACATGTGGAAGAAGAAGCTCTGGTCAGATGAAACCAAAATTGAACTTTTTGGCAACAATGCAAAACGTTATGTTTGGCGTAAAAGCAACACAGCTGAACACACCATCCCCACTGTCAAACATGGTGGTGGCAGCATCATGGTTTGGGCCTGCTTTTCTTCAGCAGGGACAGGGAAGATGGTTAAAATTGATGGGAAGATGGATGGAGCCAAATACAGGACCATTCTGGAAGAAAACCTGATGGAGTGTGCAAAAGACCTGAGACTGGGACGGAGATTTGTCTTCCAACAAGACAATGATCCAAAATATAAAGCAAAATCTACAATGGAATGGTTCAAAAATAAACATATCCAGGTGTTAGAATGGCCAAGTCAAAGTCCAGACCTGAATCCAATCGAGAATCTGTGGAAAGAACTGAAAACTGCTGTTCACAAATGCTCTCCATCCAACCTCACTGAGCTCGAGCTGTTTTGCAAGGAGGAATGGGAAAAAATTTCAGTCTCTCGATGTGCAAAACTGATAGAGACATACCCCAAGCGACTTACAGCTGTAATCACAGCAAAAGGTGGCGCTACAAAGTATTAACTTAAGGGGGCTGAATAATTTTGCACGCCCAATTTTTCAGTTTTTGATTTGTTAAAAAGGTTTGAAATATCCAATAAATGTCGTTCCACTTCATGATTGTGTCCCACTTGTTGTTGATTCTTCACAAAAAAATACAGTTTTATATCTTTATGTTTGAAGCCTGAAATGTGGCAAAAGGTCGCAAAGTTCAAGGGGGCCGAATACTTTCGCAAGGCACTGTATCAAATGACAATCACATTAGTGGATTTTCCAATAAAGTTCATTATTGCTGATATACTTGTTTCAAATTAATGGAGTTACAAGGGAATTGAAGGTTAAATAAAGGTTAAATAAAAAAATAAAAAATAAAGAATGTAATTGCAACTTAAATTGAATGTGCTCTATAGAGTTCATTGAATATTCTATATTTATTCTAAGATGTACAAAGAAAACCATCAGATGGCAAGTGATGCGTTTCAATAAAACTCTATTGATGGAAGCACTGTAATTGTAAACTTTCTTTTCAAAATGTGTAATTGGTTTGAAGCTGAAAAGATTATCCACCATTTTAGCCTCCATTATCAAGATATGATATAGTCTGTGATGCTCAGAAATGATTTAATTTATGACAACAGGCTTAGCAATCAGAACTATCCCATTGGGATTAAAAAGTGCTGAACAATGGGATAGTTCTGATTGCTAAGCTCTTTGACTGGAAAATTACGGTCATGACTGGCTTCTTGCATACAGTGCACTCAGCATGTAATATAATAGCGACTGCTTTCTCACCCGTTATGGCTCTGTCCCATTTTTTCATGCTGAATATACAGTTTTAATGGTTTATAGCTAGTTGGAGATGCCATCAGAGAGGTTTTAACCTAGTAAATGTAATTTCAGTCTATTTGAAATATCATTGTTGTTTCCACTGCTACAGGGCCAAATTTGGGGCCCCGGGGCACCTACCTCCAGGGTCACTAGACCTGTTTGATGTGACTGCCTGGCTATAGGCAACCACCCATGCTGGGCTTCTGTACTTTACCATTTTCAAAAATGTCAATGGCATGTCTACAAGGCCTTCCTGCTGGTAAACAAGAGACTTTGTAGGTCATGATTAAAAGACTAATTTGTCTTCCACACTCCATCTGCTCAGCCTCAACCTACCAGGTAATTAGGGAGCTATGGGACACTGAGGCTGTCTCCCAAATGGTACCCTATTCCCTATTTAGTGCACTACATAAGGAAAAGGGTGCCACTGGGATGCAAACCTGAATATTAGATGGCCTCAGGGGGGTTTCAACCCTACTTTCATGCACCTATTAGGGACCCCTGGCAATGCTTTCCACATGTGCAATTAATGTGTTGTGTACTTCATGGGAGTTCTACTGCAATTGATAATTGATGGCCTTATATATATACAGTACCAGTCAAAAGTTTGGACACACCTACTCATTCAAGGGTTTTTCTTTATTTTTACAATTTTCTACATTTTCATCAAAACTATGAAATAACACATATGGAATCATGTAGTAACCAAAAAAGGGATAAACAAATAAAAGTATATTTGATATTTTATGCTCTTCAAAGTTGCCACCCTTTGCCTTGATGACAGCTTAGCACACTCTTGGCATTCTCTCAACCGGCTTCACCTGGAATGCTTTCCCAACAGTCTTGAATGAGTTCCCACATATGCTGAGCACTTGTTGGCTGCTTTTCCTTCTCTATGTGTTCCAACTTATCCCAAACCATCTCCATTGTCCTTGAGGTTGGGATGCCAGGTAATCTGCTGCAGCACTAAATCACTCTTCTTCTTGGTCAAATAGCCCTTGCACAGCCTGAAGGTGTGTTGGGTCATTGTCCTGTTGAAAAACAAATCATAGTCCCACCAAGCGCAAACCAGATGGGATGGTGTATCGCTGCAGAATGCTGTGGTAGCCATGCTGGTTAAGTGTACCTTGATTTCTAAAACCATCACAGACAGTGTCACCAGCAAAGCACCCCCCCTTCCCCCCACCATCACACCTGCTCTTACATGCTTCATGGTGGGAACCACACATACGGAGATCATCCATTCACCTAGTCTGCGTCTCACAAAGACACAGCAGTTGAAACCAAAAATCTCAAATTTGGACTCATTAGACCAAAGGACAGATTTCCACAGGTCTAATGTCCATTGCTCGTGTTTCTTGGCCCAAGCAAGTCTTTTCCTCTTATTGGTGTCCTTTAATAGTGGTTTCTTTGCAGCAAATCTACCATGAAGGCCTGATTCACGCGGTCTACTCTGAACAGTTGATGTTGAGATGTCTGTTACTTGAACTCTGTGAAGCATTTATTTGGGCTGCCATTTCTGAGGCTGGAAACTCTAATAAACGTATCCTCTGCAGCAGAGGTAACTCTGGGTGTTCCTTTCCTGTGGCGGTCTTCATGAGAGCCAGTTTCACCATAGCGCTTGATGGTTTTTTGCGACTGCACATGAAGAAACTTTCAAAGTTCTTGACATTTTCCACATTGACTGACCTTCATGTCTTAAAGTAATGACAGACTGTCGTTTCTCTTTGTTTATTTGAGCTGTTCTTGCCATAATATGGACTTGGTCATTTACAAAATAGGGCTATCTTCTGTATACTAACCCTACCTTGTCATAACACAACTGATTGGCTCAGTCGCATTAAGATGGAAATAAATCCAGAGATTTGGTCTTAGTGGTCTTAGTGGGACAATCAATTGTTTTTCAACACGACAATGACCCAACACACCTCCAGGCTGTATAAGGGATATTTTACCAAGAAGGAGAGTGATGGAGTGCTGCATCAGATGGCCTGGCCTCCACAATCCCCCGAACTCAACCCAATTGAGATGGTTTGGGATGAGTCGGACCGCTGAGTGAATGAAAAGCAGCCAACAAGTGCTCAGCATATGTGGAAACTCCTTCGAGACTGTTGGAAAAGCATTCCAGGTTAAGATGGTTGAGAGAATGCCAAGAGTGTGTGAAGCTGTCATCAAGGCAAAGGGTTGTTATTTGAAGAATCTCAAATGTAAAATATATTTTGATATGTTTAACCCTTTTTTGGTTACTACATGATTCCATATGTGTTATTTCATAGTTTTGATGTCTTCACTATTATTCTACAATGTAGAAAATAGTACAAATAAAGAAAAACCCTTGAATGAGTAGGTGTTCTAAAACCTTTGACCTTTTAATGTATAATAATAAGCCTTTTGTGAACCAACACTCGCACATGACTATTTTCCCTCTTACTTTGAGGAGAAATGTACTTACTATGACTGAGATCTGTGGTTGTCCCACCTAGTTATCTTAAGATGAATGCATTATCTGTAAGTCACTCTGAATAAGAACATCTGCTAAATGACTAAAATAAAAAATCTGCTAAATCTGAGCTGCAGACATCAAAAGCCGAGAGTCACAAACACAGATACCCTCTCAGGCATGAACAGGGGAATGAATCTATTCATTTAGTCATTCATCGGCAGCCAAGTGTGCAGGTGGAACCAGCATTGTGGCTATACAAAAATCAGATGACAGCAGGAAACCACCGAAATGTATGAACTGATGACACAAAGGAAATCCTCAGAGATGGCGGCCATTGATGTTTCATCCCATGGTGTCCCATGGCCATCGTCATCAGTAAAGCAACTCATTTCAGAGGGTACATTTGAATGACATTTTTTGGACTCTGTCACGTCCTGACCTTAGTTCCTTTTGTATGTTTCTATTTTAGGTTGGTCAGGGCGTGAGTTGGGTGGGCATTCTATGTTTTGTTCTTGTGTTTATATTTCCATGTGTTTGGCCTGGTATGGTTCCCAATCAAAGGCAGCTGTCAATCGTTGTCTCTGATTGAGAACCATACTTAGGTAGCCTATTTTCCCACTCTTGTTGGTGGGTGGTTATTTTCCGATTCAGTGTTTTTCACCATTCGGGACTGTTTCGGTTTGTCTTTAATCGCTTGTTCGTTTGTTTCCTGTGTTCAGGGTAATAAGTATGACGAACACTTACCACGCTGCATATTGGTTCAATATTTCCTACTCCTCCTCAGAAGAGGAAGACAACAACAGTTACAGAACCACCCAACACAACCGGACCAAGCAACATGGTAACCAGGAGCAGAGGGTTCTGGACTCCTGGACATGGGAGGAGATTTTGGATGGTAGGGGAAGAACTGGAGGCAGCTAAAGCCGAGCGGCGGTGTTATGAGGAGTTAGCACAACTTCTCGCAACAGGGATGAGAGGCAGCCCCCAAAATGTCTTGGGGGGGGGCACACGGGGAGTGTGGCTAAGTCAGGTAGGAGACCTGAGCCAACTCGGGCACGGTGTCCCCAGTGCGCAGGTATAGCCTGGTGCTCTACATCGCAGCTCCTCATATCGGCCGGGCTAGAGTGGGCATCGAGCCAGGAGCAATGAAACCGGCTCAGCGCATCTGGTCTCCAATGTTTCTCCTCAGTCTGGGTCATATGGCACCAGCCCTATGCACGGTGTCCCCGGTTCGCCAGCACAGCCCAGTGCACTTGCCGGGCTACGGGGAGTATCCAGCCATGGTCCGGTCCATCCGGTGCCTCCTTCACGCACCATGCCTCCTATGGCAGCCCCACGCACTAGGCTGTCTCGCCGTCTCCTCCCTCCAGGTGCTCCCGCCTGTCCAGCGCTTCCAGGGTTTCCCTCCTCTCCAACGCTTCCAGAGTCGCCCTCCTGTCCAACGCTTCCAGAGTCTTCCTCCTGTCCAGCGCTTCCAGAGTCTCCCTCCTGTCCTGCGCTGCCAGAGCCGCCCGTCAGTCAGGAGCTGACATAGCCGCCCATCAGTCAGGAGCTGCCAGAGCCGCCCGTCAGTCAGGAGCTGCCAGAGCCTCCCGTCAGTCAGAAGCTGCCAGAGCCGCCCGTCAGTCAGAGCCACCCGTCAGTCAGGATCTGCCAGAGTCGCCTTTCACTCCGGCGCTGCCAGAGTCGCCAATCACTCCGGCGCTGCCAGAGTCGCCTTTCTCCCATCTATTCGGCGGCGAGGGTTGCCGCTCTTAAGGCGCCAACTAAGTGGGCCGAGACCAATGTGGAGTGGGGTCCACATCCCGCGCCAGAGCCGCCACCACAACGAACACGATCGCAATTTGAATGCACAGAGAAACCGTGACGAGATCCTAAGGCCCATTGTCATGCCATTCACCCTCTGCCATCCCCTCATGTTTCAGCATGTTAATGCACTGCGCATGTCGCAAGGATCTGTACACAGTTCCTGGTAGCTGAAAATGTTCCAGTTCTACCACGGCCTGCATACTCACCAGACATGTCACCCATTGAGCCTGTTTGGGATGGTCTGGATCAACGTGTACAACAGAGTGTTCCAGTTCTGGCCAAAATCCAACAACTTCACTCAGCAATTGAAGAGGAGTGGGACAACATTCCACAGGCCACAATCAACAGCCTGATTAACTCTATGCGAAGGAGATGTGAAATACTGCAAGAGTCAAATGGTGGTAACACCAGATACTGACTGGTTTTCTGATCCACACCCCTACTTTTTTTTTTAAAGGTAACTGTGACCAACAGATGCATATCTGTATTCCCAGTCATGTGAAATCCATAGATTATGGCCTAATGAATGTATTTCAATTGACTGGTTTCCTTATATGAACTGTAACTCAGTAAATCTTTGAAATTGTTGCATGATATGCGTTTATATTTTTGTTCAGTGTAGTTTATTATACCTGTATCAGTGAAGAAACGTATTTTTCTGGGAAATGTGCCATAATCATAACTTCGTCCAACAGCTTGTGAAGAAGGCGTTCATGAGGTCCTTTATAGCTCACATGGCGCTTGTAACACCATGGTAGTGGGTTTGATTCCAGGAACTACCTATACGTAATATGTATGCCCAGATTTGGATAAAGCGTCTGCTAAATGGCATACATTATATTATTTGAAATGCCACAGTATCATTATTCAATTGGCACACAAACAAACTTCAGCAAAACATACACTATATACAGTTGAAGTCTGAAGTTTACATACACTTAGGTTGGAGTCATTAAAACTTGTTTTTCAACCACTCCACAAATTTCTTGTTAACAAACTATAGTTTTGGCAAGTCGGGTAGGACATCTACTTTGTGCATGACACAAGTAATTCTTCCAACAATTGTTTACAGACAGATTATTTCACTTATAATTCACTGTATCACAATTCCAGTGGGTCAGAAGTTTACATACACTAAGTTGACTGTGCCTTTAAACAGCTTGGAAAATTCCAGAAAATTATGTCATGGCTTTAGAAGCTTCTGATAGAATAATTGACATCATTTGAGTCATTTGGAGGTGTACCTGTGGATGTATTTCAAGGCCTACCTTCAAACTCAGTGCCTCCTTACGAGACATCATGGGAAAATCCAAAGAAATTAGCCAAGATTGTAGACCTCCACAAGTCTGGTTCATCCTTCGGAGCAATTTCCAAACGCCTGAAGATACCACGTTCATCTGTACAAACAATAGTACGCAATTATAAACACCATGGGACCACGCAGCCATCATACCGCTCAGGAAGGAGACACAGAACGTCTCCTAGAGATGAACGTAATTATGTGTGAAAAGTGCAAGTCAATCCCAGAACAACAGCAAAGGACCCTGTGAAGATGCTAGAGGAAACAGGTTCAAAAGTATCTATATCCACAGTAAAATGAGTCCTATATCGACATAACCTGAAAGGCCGCTCATCAAGGAAGAAGCCACTGCTCCAAAACAGCCATAAAAAAGCCAGACTACGGTTTGCAACTGCACATGGGGACAAAGATCGTACTTTTTGGTGAAATGTCCTCTGGTCTGATGAAACAGAAATAGAACTGTTTGCATAATTTCCATCGTTATGTTTGGAGGAAAAAGGAGGAGGCTTGCAAGCCAAAGAACACCATCCCAACCACAAAGCACAGGGGTGGCAGCATCATGTTGTGGGGGTGGCAGCATAATGTTGTGGGGGTGCTTTGCTGCAGGAGGGACTGGTGCACTTCACAAAATAGATGGCATCATGAGAGAGGAAAATTATGTGGATATATTGACGCAACATCTCAGACATCAGTCAGGAAGTTAAAGCTTGGTCGCAAATGGGTCTTCCAAATGGACAATGACCCCAAGCATACTTCCAAAGTTGTGGCAAATGGCTTAAGGACAACAAAGTCAAGGTATTGGAGTGGCCATCACAAAGCCCTGACCTCAATCCTATAGAAAATTTGTGTGCAGAACTGAAAAAGCGTGTGCAAGCAAGGAGGCCTACAAACCTGACTCGGTTGCAACAGCTCTGTCAGGAGGAATGGGTCAAAATTCACCTAACTTATTGTGGGAAGCTTGTGGAAGGCTACCCGAAATGTGTTGACCCAAGTTAAACAATTTAAAGGCAATGCTACCAAATACGAATTTGAGTGTCTATAAACTTCTGACCCACCGGGAATGTGATGAAAGAAATAAAAGCTGAAATAGATAATTCTCTCTACTATTATTCTGACATTTCACATTCTTAAAATAAAGTGGTGCTTGTAACTGACCTAAGACAAGGAATTTTTACTAGGATTAAATCTCAGGAATTGTGAAAAACTGAGTTTATAAGTATTTGGTTAAGGTGTATGTACACTTCCAACTTCAACTGTATACAAAAGTATGTGGAAACCCCTTCAAATGAGTGGAGTTGCCTATTTCAGCCCACCCGTTGTTGACAGGTTTATAAAATCAAGCACACAGGCATGCAATCTCCATAGACGAACAAAGGCAGTAGAATGACCTTAATGAAACGCTCAGTGACTTTCAACGTGGCACCGTAAGTTTGTCCAATTTCTACTCTGCCCCAGTCAACTGTAAGTGCTCTTATTGTGAATTGGAAACGTCTAGGAGCAACAAGGGCTCAGCCACAAAGTGGTAGGCCACACAAGCTCACAGAACAGGACCGCCGAGTGCTGAGTCGCGTAAAAATCGTCTGTCCTCGGTTGCAACACTCACTCCCGAGTTCCAAACTGCCTCTGGAAGCAACTTCAGCAGAAGAACTGTTCGTCGGGAGCTTCGTGAAATAGGTTTCCATGGCCGAGCAGCCACACACTAAGATCACCATGCACAATGTCAAGCGTTGGCTGGAGTGGTGTAAACTCGTTGCCATTGGACTCTGGAGCAGTGGAAATTCATTCTCTGGAGTGATGAATCACATTTCACCATCTAGCAGTCTGACGGACAAATCTTGGTTTGGTGGATGACAGGACAACACTACTTTTCATGGTTCGGGCTAGTTCCTTAGTTCCAGTGAAAGGATATCTTAACGGTACAGCATACAATGACATTCTAGATGATTGTGTGCTTTCAACTTTGTGGCAACAGTTTGGGGAAGGCCCATTACTGTTTCAGCTTGACAATGACCCCACCCCATGCACAAAGTGAGGTCCATATAGAAATTGTTTGTCGAGATCGGTGTGGAAGAACTTGATTGGCCTGCACAGCGCTCTGACCTCAACCCCATCAAACACTTTTGGGGTGAATTGGTGCGCCGACTGCGAGCCAGGCCTAATTGCCCAACATCTGTGCCCGACCTAACAAATGCTCTTGTGTCTGAATGGAAGCAAGTCCCCGTATCAATGTTCCAACATCTGGCGGAAAGCCTTCCCAGAAGAGTGGAGGCTGTTATAGCAGCAAAGGTGGGATCAACTCTATATTAATGCCCATGATTTTGGAATGATATTTTCGAAGAGCAGGTGTCCACATACTTTTGGCCATGTAGTGTATTCAAATGGAAGTTACACAAATTCATAACAAGTTCCCAACCCTTCGAGTCTCTTCATTGTTCCCCAGTGCAGGCTGTCTCTCTATATAGGTAGGCTTTAAGTAGGCATATTTCATAACTGCAAAACCTATACGCAACTAATATCAGGCTGTGCTCCATTGATTTCCCTGTGCGCCTGGACTGCTGATATGAAAAATAATATTACATTTGCCCCGGAGCAGTTGTTTCAGTGTGGCAATAATTCCTAATGGAAGACTAACACTTAGAAGCTGTGTGCTGCTGGATGAGAGACTAGGTACTCCATTAACCAAAAATCCCTGGACCACTCAGGCACAGATTTCCCATTAAAGCAAAGAGCACTGAATTGGCAAAAACGCTATATCAATAATTCTGCTATATTCACACCTGGTTCCTGACCCCTCTGCACTCCATTTCATCCGCAGCTAATTTAGCCTTATCTCAATGGTATTAAAAGCGAGGGTTCAAGCTATGCAATTTTCTCAGGTGAAACTCAAATTGGAAAAACTAAATCAGAGAAGAAGAATTAACACTAGGTCAGTGGCGGTTTTAACTTGTACGTCTCCCTGGGCGAACCCCCCCCCCCCTCCCCCCAATAAAAAACAACACAAATACATAATCAAAACATTTAAAACTATATAAATATACAAATATACGACTCATAAATATCAAAGAGAAGTAACAAAGACAAATAGAAAATATTTGATTTGGCACTCCAGCATTAATACATTACCCATCCCCCAACACTGTTGACCAAGAGTCAAGACTACATTACCCATCCCCCAACACTGTTGACCAAGAGTCAAGACTACATTACCCATCCCCCAACACTGTTGACCAAGAGTCAAGACTACATTACCCATCCCCCAACACTGTTGACCAAGAGTCAAGACTACATTACCCATCCCCCAACACTGTTGACCAAGAGTCGAGACTACATTACCCATCCCCCAACACTGTTGACCAAGAGTCAAGACTAAACCAATTCCACTTGGTGGTGGGCAGACTGGTTTTATATTATTCTTAACGATTTCGCACAAACCATTAAAAAAATGCAACAATATGTATGTGAAACTATATATTCGCAGTATTATGAATGAATTGTGGTTTCTTTGGTAGCATTTCATAGTGTGACTGATTTTACTAATTGCATCAGTACTGTACAAAGTTAGAGGTGCGCTATTTGATAGATTCCCCCGCTCCCCCTACCTCGGGCTTCCAGTGGGGAGAAATGAGGTCAACCTACCCCCTCCCCATCTCGTATTTCTGAGTGGGAGACCTTCCCAGGCAGTAGCTCACAAACTAGAATCAGGGCACCTACTCCGACAAGGTTAATTGACCCACAGTCCCACACGGTGACATGATATCATTGACGTGACGTGCAGATTAGCGATAGAAAACCGCTCGCACAAAATGTCACCAATCCCCCCAAAATTATGCGGGCACCCCATGCCCCAGCCCCATGCCCCAGGCCCTTGTCGCCTATACCTAAATCCTCCACTGCACTAGTAGCACAAAAGGAGGTCAACATTGGATTAGAAAATGGGAAAGAAAAGATGGCAATAATTGACATGAACTTACAATCGGTGAAATTTCCTTTAGGAGACATAAATAAAGGTGAACATTCGAGGGAACAGATTGCATCCTGCCAGACTACTGAGACAAACGAGCAGACTAGAGCATACTTTTATGGGAGAAAGTATAATTTTCCTGTTTAGAAAATAATAGACTATAACCACTGGGGTACCAAGGACCTCTCTTAATTCCAGTCCTATAGGCCTACTGTACAACAGCTTCTTTTCTTTTTATATACAGTGCCTTGCGAAAGTATTCGGCCCCCTTGAACTTTGCGACCTTTTGCCACATTTCAGGCTTCAAACATGAAGATATAAAACTGTATTTTTTTGTGATGAATCAACAACAAGTGGGACACAATCATGAAGTGGAACGACATTTATTGGATATTTCAAACTTTTTTAACAAATCAAAAACTGAAACATTGGGCGTGCAAAATTATTCAGCCCCTTTACTTTCAGTGCAGCAAACTCTCTCCAGAAGTTCAGTGAGGATCTCTGAATGATCCAATGTTGACCTAAATGACTAATGATGATAATACAATCCACCTGTGTGTAATCAAGTCTCCGTATAAATGCACCTGCACTGTGATAGTCTCAGAGGGCCGTTAAAAGCGCAGAGAGCATCATGAAGAACAACGAACACACCAGGCAGGTCCGAGATACTGTTGTGAAGAAGTTTAAAGCCGGATTTGGATACAAAAAGATTTCCCAAGCTTTAAACATCCCAAGGAGCACTGTGCAAGTGATAATATTGAAATGGAAGGAGTATCAGACCACTGCAAATCTACCAAGACCTGGCCGTCCCTCTAAACTTTCAGCTCTTACAAGGAGAAGACTGATCAGAGATGCAGCCAAGAGGCCCATGATCACTCTGGATGAACTGCAGAGATCTACAGCTGAGGTGGGAGACTCTGTCCATAGGACAACAATCAGTTGTATATTGCACAAATCTGGCCTTTATGGAAGAGTGGCAAGAAGAAAGCCATTTCTTAAAGATATCCATAAAAAGTGTTGTTTAAAGTTTGCCACAAGCCACATGGGAGACACACCAAACATGTGGAAGAAGGTGTTCTGGTCAGATGAAACCAAAATTGAACTTTTTGGCAACAATGCAAAACGTTATGTTTGGCGTAAAAGCAACACAGCTGAACACACCATCCCCACTGTCAAACATGGTGGTGGCAGCATCATGGTTTGGGCCTGCTTTTCTTCAGCAGGGACAGGGAAGATGGTTAAAATTGATGGGAAGATGGATGGAGCCAAATACAGGACCATTCTGGAAAAAAAACTGATGGAGTCTGCAAAAGACCTGAGACTGGGACGGAGATTTGTCTTCCAACAAGACAATGATCCAAAACATAAAGCAAAATCTACAATGGAATGGTTCAAAAATAAACATACCCAGGTGTTAGAATGGCCAAGTCAAAGTCCAGACCTGAATCCAATCGAGAATCTGTGGAAAGAACTGAAAACTGCTGTTCAAAAATGCTCTCCATCCAACCTCACTGAGCTCGAGCTGTTTTGCAAGGAGGAATGGGAAAAAATTTCAGTCTCTCGATGTGCAAAACTGATAGAGACATACCCCAAGCGACTTACAGCTGTAATCGCAGCAAAAGGTGGCGCTACAAAGTATTAACTTAAGGGGGCTGAATAATTTTGCACGCCCAATTTTTCAGTTTTTGATTTGTTAAAAAAGTTTGAAATATCCAATAAATGTCGTTCCACTTCATGATTGTGTCCCACTTGTTGTTGATTCTTCACAAAAAAATACAGTTTTATATCTTTATGTTTGAAGCCTGAAATGTGGCAAAAGGTCGCAAAGTTCAAGGGGGCCGAATACTTTCGCAAGGCACTGTACATTTCCTAAATCCGTAATTTTACTTAGGTGTCAATGATTCGGATGTCTACATGTCTGCTATTTCTCAAGTAGACACATTGTTCCAGCGCTGCAGTCAGGTGAAGTGAAGGACAGAAAAGCCTATTATTAAAAGGGCCAAGTCAGAGAATTCTCCCTAGTAAGTCGTAGCTAGTTGTCTGCTGTGACTAGTCAAAAAGGACTCATTTTGAAAGATTTTTGAACATTCAAAGAAACTGGGAAAGGTCCATGGTAGGCACTGTTGTAACATTAGCTTGCTATATTACTTGTGAGTTATAGGAAGCATGAGCACCACCACCCATCAGCCTACACCACCATGCACACACCCTTTGTTACTATGACAACTAGCGTAGTCATGTCAGCAAATTACTGCTGTCTGAATACACAGAAATCCAATTTGGTCACTTGTAACTTGCTGTTTGGACAGTAAATACTCCAAAAAGTGCTTATACAAAAACCCAGCCTAAAACCCCAAAGGCTGATTGGTGGTGGTGCTTACTGGCCCAAAGCTCTTAACCGCTAGGCTACCTGCCGCACTACGGAAAGCTCCACTACATGACCAAAAGTATCTGGACACCTGCTTGTCAAAAATCTCATTCCAAAATCATGTGCATTAATATATAGTTTGTCCCCCCTTTACTGCTATAACAGCCTCCACTCTTCTGGGAAGGTTTTCCACTAGAAGTTGGAGCATTGCTACGAGGACTTGCTTCCATTCAGACACAAGAGCATTAGTGAGGTCGGGCATGATGTTGTGCGATAAGGCCTGGTTTGCAGTCGGCATTCCAATTCATCCCAAAGATGTTCGACTCATCCCAAAGGTGTTCAATGGGGTTGAGGTCAGGGCTCTGTGCAGGGCAGTCAAGTTCTTCCACATCGATCTTGACAAACCATTTCTGAATGGACGTCACTTTGTGCACGGGGGCATTGTCATACTGAAACAGTAAAGGGCCTCCCCAAACTTTTACCACAAAGTTGGAAGCACAGAATCGTCTAGAATGTCATTGTCTGCTGTAGCGTTAAGATTTCCCAAACCATGAAAAACAGCCCCAGATCGTTATTCATCATCCACCAAACTTTACAGTTGGCACTATACATTGGGGCAGGTAGCGTTGTCCTGTCATTTGCCAGATGGTGAAGCGTGATTCATTACTCCAAAGAACGTGTTTCCACTGCTCCAGAGTCCAATGGCGGCCAGTTTTACACCACTCCAGCCAACACTTTGTGCATGATATTTGGTATTTATTAGGATACCCATTAGCCGCTGCAAAAGCATCTGCTACTCTTCCTGGTGTCCACATGAAACATGTCATGGTACAGAATACCATACATTTCAAACAACACACATAGCCGACATATAAGTACATATACACAACATCTAGGTCTAATACATAGTACAGTACAAATTACAATACAATATATTTTAAATGGCTGTCTCTTCACAGTCCCCTTTGTGCAGTATAGTGTTCTTTTATGTTTTTTTAAACTGTTTTTATTGCTAGCTTGAGTTACCTGGGATGGCAGAGAGTTCCATGTAGTCATGGCTCTATTTAATACTGTGTGTTTCCCAGCCTCTGTTCTGGACCTGGGGACTGTGAAGACACCTCTGGTTGCATGCTGTACCGATGAGTTGTCCGAACTGTGTGCCAACTGCTTCAACAGACATTTTGGTACCTTCAACACGTCAATACCTCGAATAGTGATGCAGTCAATCTCTCCTCAACTTTGAGCGAAGAGAAACTGACATGCATGTTACTGATACTTTCCCTGTGCAATACCTGCTGCTTTGTTCTGGACCAACTGCAATTTACCTATGTCCTTCTTTGCCGCATATGACCGCACAGCTAGGCAGTAGTCCAGGTGTGACAAAACTAGGGCCTGTAGGACCTGTCTGGTTGACTGAGATTTTAAGAAGGCAGAGCAACGCCCTATCATATACAAACCTCTTCCCATTTTAACAACCATTTGACCATGAAAGCTTTCTATCTAGGGTTACACCCAGCAGTTTAGTCTCCTCAACTTACTTAATAGCCACATGATTAAATAATGGATCTAAATTAGGTTTAGCATTGAGCTAGGGATTTGTCCCAAAAATGCTGCCTTTAGTCTGAGATATTTAGCACCAGCCTATTGCTAGTTACCCATTCTAAAACGGACTGGAGCTCTATGTTGTGTCTCAGTTATTTACTTTAGTGTTGCAGCCGATGTGTATACTGTTGAGTTGTCAGCTTACATAGACACACAGGCTTTATTCAAGGTCAGTGGAAGGTCATTTGTAAAAACAGAAAACAATAATAGCCCTAGCCGACTGCCCTGCGGCACACCACACTCCACACTTGCATGAGAGAGGCTTCCATTACCGAAAACCTCTGTGTTCTATTAGATAGGTAACTCTCAATCCATAATAAGGCAGAGGATGAAAATCGTTTATGATCAATGACATCAAAAGCTGCAAGGAAGTCTAACAAAACAGCTCCCACAATCTTCTTACTATTAATTTCTTTCAGCCAAACATCAGTCATTTGTGTCAGTGCCGAGCATGTTGAGTGCCCCTCCCTATAAGCATGATGAAAGTCTGTTGTTAATTTGTTTTTTGTCAAATAAATTAGTGTTTGATCAAACAAAAGTTTGCCAAAAGTTTGCCAAGCACTTGTAACGGACTAATTGATCGTCTGTTTGTACCATTAAAGGGTGCTCTGATATTCTTGGGTTGCAGAATGATGGTGTGTGCCCTTCATGTCTGAGGAGGCCATCTTCTAGGCTTAAATTGAAGATGTGGCAAACAGGAGTCACAATGTATTCCGCTCCCAACCTCAGGAATTTACCATCCATGTTGTCGGTACCAGGTGGTTTGTCCACTGGTTAGCAAAAAATAATCACCTCTTCCACACCCACTTTGTGGACTCAAAACTACAGTGCTTGTCTTTCATTATTTGGTCCATTATGCATGAATATGAAGGCTCAACATTTGTTGTTTGCATTTCATACCTAAGTTTGCTAATCTTGTTAACAAAAAAGTTGTAAAAGTGGTTGGCAATATCAAAGGGTGTTGTTATGAACAAGCCATCTGGCTCAATGAAAGATGGAGCCGAGTTTGCTTTCTGGCCTAGGATTTAATTGAAAATATTCCAGAGCTTTTTTACTATCATTCTTTATATAATTTATCTTTGTTCCATAGTATAGTTTCTTCTTCTTTATTTTTTTGTTTAGTTACATTATTTCTCTATTTGCTCTATGTTTGCCAGTCTGCTGTGTTGTCAGACTTATTTGCAATTCCCTTTGCCTCATCCCTCTCAGCCATACAGTTTTTCTATTAATCATCTATCCATGGTTGACTTGGCAGTTCTAACAGTCCGTTTCTTGATGGGTGTATGCCTATCAGTAACCAGAAGAAGCCGTTTTATAAATGCTTCAAGTGCAGCATCCGGATGTTCCACATTACACACATCAGACCAACAAATACTTTTCACATCTTCGACATAGGAATCATTGCAAAACCTCTTGTATGATCGCTTATACATAATTTTAGGTCCAGTCTTTGGAACTTTGTTTTTTCTAGACATGCCTATTATATTATGATCACTACATCCGAAGGGTGTGGACACTGCTTTAGAGCAGATGTCTGCAACATTAGTAAAGATGCGATCAATACAAGTGGATCATTTAGTTCCTGTTCTGTTTGTAAATACCCTGGTAGGTTGACTGACGACCTGAACCAGACTGCAGGCCCTGGCTACAGCTTGGAGCTTCTTTTTGAGTGGGCAGCTTGATGACAACCAATCAATATTTAGGCCACCCAGAATATATACCTCTCTTGATATCACATATATTATCCAACATTTCACACATACAGTATAGTCCAAATACGGACTTTTAGCACTTGGTGGTCTATAGCAACTTCCTATGAGAGTAGGCTTTATGTGAGGCAGAACCTGTAGCCATATTACTTCCACATCATCTAACATGAGATCCTCTTTCAGCCTAACAGGAATATGACTCTGGACATACATGGCAACACCTCTCCATTTCTATCTTTCCTATATATTCTATAACCATGTACAGTTACTACTGCATCATCAAATGAATTATCTAAGTGTGTTTCAGAGATACCCAGAATATTAATATTTTGTGATGTTAATAAGTTGTCAATTTCATGAACCTTGTTTCTCAGGCTACATATGTTAATATGGGTATTTTTAGTCCTTTTCTGGGTTGCTTGTTTGTTTTTCGTGCTATTCTGAGAGGCTGATCTGAGGTAGACATGTTAGTGACATTTACATTTGAGTCGATGGTACTGAGTGGGCTTCCCACAGTGGGCTTCTTCCTCAGGCAGACAGTTTCAGTGCAAACAGCGTGATTAAATTCTATGTGTATATGATTATCGGAGCTAACAGTTAAAGGAAAATAGATTACATTAACTGTACTTTTTCTCTGGGGTGCTACCAAACTTTGACCGTTAGTCTCTTAAGCAGTTCACTATGTTGATGGAGATAATCCTGGAACCCCTGCGGTAAGGGTGAATCCCATCTTTTTAAAAGAGTGTTGGTTGCTCCCATAGCAAGTCACAATTGTCACAAAAGGAGACATTCCTGTCTTTGCAGAGTTTCTTCAGGAACTCGTTTAGGGCAGTGAGGCGGTTGTAACGTTCCAAACCTCTTATATAGCACGGCAGGGGGCTGTTCTCTTCCCTGTGCAAACAAAGGTGCTCAAAAGAATGCCCTTCATCAGTTCTTCAGCTTGCCTAAAGTGAATGTTGTTAAATCCAACATGAGTGACAACGCTACCAATATTAAAGTAGTTGGCTAGAACTGTGGGCAGGAGGGAGTTTATAGCTTGGACACGGGAGCCTGGGTGACAGTGGACCGTGGTCGGCACACAGGCAGGCCAAAATCTCTCACCATCAGGCTTCCCACGACGATGGTGGTTGTGATGGAATCCGATGGGGAAAGAAGAGGGGGAACAGAACGGGCCTGCCTTGGGCAGGGGGGAGAGGTGGGCTTCGACTCATACCAGCATGACTCACCGCACATGTGCCAGTAGCAGTGGATGGCGTCGGAATCCTCTGAGCGATGGAGGAGGGCCCAATACCTTGTTTTCTTTAGTCAGCGACCAGCTGAGCTGTGGAGGGTACACCTGAACGGCAGCTGGCTGTTGGTGTACTCGCAGGATCAGAGCTGACTCCCGGGGCAGGTGTGTCTGCCTCCAGCGAGGCATAGGTATTTAATAGCTGGATCTGATCTTCTAGGACATATGGAGGCTGACCAGACTGCCTCCCACCCGACGTCCTTCGCCTTGCCAGTGTTTAGTCTCCCACTGGCTGTGGAGTTGAGCTTATCATCTGTAGAGTGGATTGTAACAGGTCAGTACTGCCCGACTCATCAACCCCTTGGCTGTAGGAAGCATTCAGAACTGAAATTCTGTGTGCCTGGGCTGCATAAAAGTTCTTAGAACGCACATCTTGTTTTTCCCCGCAGCTGAGCTAGTCTCTTCCCTATGGTGATCTTAGGCTTCCGTGCGGCTGCTCGGCCATGAAAACCCATTTCATGAAGCTCCCAACGAAAGGTATTACGCTGATGTTGCTTCCAGAGGCAGTTTGGAACTCGGTAGTGAGTGTTGCAACCGAAGACAGATGATTTTTACACGCTACGCGCTTCAGCACTCGACAGTCCCATTCTGTGAGCTTGTGTGGCCTACCACTTCTCGGCTGAGTCGTTGTTGCCCGTAGACATTTCGACTTCACAATAACAACACTTGCAGTTGACCGGGACAGCTTTAGCAGGGCAGAAATTTGAAAAACTGACTTGTTGGAAAGATGGCATCCTATGACAGTGCCAAGTTGAAAGTCACTGAGCTCTTCAGTAAGGCCATTCCACTGCCAATGTTTGTCTATGGAGATTGTATGGCTGTGTGCTCGATTTTATACACCTGTCAGCAACGGGTGAGGCTGAAATACCCGAATCAACTAATTTAAATTTTGAATATATAGCATTTGCTCAGTAGGACACTAGATACTCTAGTGCAGGGATTGGCAACTTTGGGTGGGGGTCACAAAAGATTTGAACTTATCATGAGGGGCTGTCCCGCCCTGATCTGTTTCACCTGTCCTTGTGCTAGTCTCCACCCCCTCCAGGTGTCTCCCATCTTCCCCACTTACCCTCTGGATATGTATACCTTTGCTTCCTGTCTGTCTGTGCCAGTTTGTCTTGTTTGTCAAGCTTACCAGAGTTCGTTCCTGTCAGCTCCTGTCTTATCCCAGCCTCTTTTTCTCATCCTCCTTGTTTTTGACCCTTGCCTGTCCTGATCCTGAACCCGCAAGCCTGACCACTCTGCCCGTCCCTGAGTCTGCCTGCCGTCCTGTACCTTTGGTCCACCTCTGGATTACTGAACTCTGCGTGTCCCTGACCCTCAGCCTGCCTGCCGTCCTGTACCTTTGCTCCTACTCTGGATTATCGACCCCTGCCTGCCTTGACCTGTCGTTTGCCTGCCCTTGTGGTTACAATAAACATTTTTACTTAACACAGTCTGCACTTGGGTTTACCTTGATTCCTGATAGGGACTGCAGTGGCTCGGGGGTCTGTGTAGCACACATGCAGTCAGAGCTGGCCCTAGGCTTTTGGGGGCCCTAAGCGAAACGTTGTTGTTTTACAGCAAATTTCCTGCAATTCTACACATTTTGCCATAGGGTGGAGAGAAATGTTGGCAGTTTTTAATATGATATCTCAGTGAGAGTGACTAAGAGATAGCTGGCCGCTAGACTCAATCATTCACAGTTATTTATAAAACCCTTTTTACATCAGCAGGTGTCACAAAGTGCTTGTACAGAAACCCAGCCTAAAACCCCAAAGAGCAAGCAATGCAGAAGCATGCACAGTGGTTAGGAAAAACTCCCTAGAAAAGTAGGTCGGCCTCCACCCAGTACCCTGCCCTGAACTTAGTCACTGTCACTAATCGGTTACTCAAACATGCAACTTAGAAGCTGCTGCTCTATGTACATAGATATGGAACGATGCTCACTTCAATAATGAAACAGTGGTCAATTTAATCATTTCTACATACTGTTGTGCCCATTTCATATATATATATATATATATATATATACAGTACCAGTCAAAAGCTTGGAAACACCTACTCTTTCCAGGGTTTTTCTTTTGTTGTACTATTTTTTACGTTGTAGAATAATAGTAAAGACAAAAACTTTGAAATAAAATATGGAATCATGTAGTAACCAAAAAAGTGTTACACAAATCAAAATATATTTTTGATTCTTCAAATTAGTTCTATAAAAGCATGAGCTGGCGCACATCCAGAGAAAATCATTGTATGTAGCGGTGCTAAGTAACGGCGAATAAACTATAAGCTATGAAAATAAAGATAGTTGCACACTATATATAAACTCCAAGTAATTTATTGTGTAAATAACCAAAGTATGGGCATCTGTCACGATCGTCGTATTGAGGAGACCAAAGTGCAGCGTGATGTGAATACATCCTTTTAATGATAGAAGAAAACAAACACGAAGTGCACTAAACAAACAAACAAAATATCAAAACGAACGTGACCGCTATAAATACTGAGTGCAAACATGCAACATCACATAGACAATAACTCACAATACAAAACAGGCTACCTAAATATGGTTCCCAATCAGAGGCAACGACAAACACCTGCCACTGATTGAGAACCATATCAGGCCAAAACACATAGAAACAGACTAACTAGACATGCAACATAGAATACCCACTCATATCACACCCTGACCAAACAAAACATAGAAACAAACAACTCAAATAATGGTCAGAGTGTGACAGCATCACTGTGCCTTCTTCTGGCTGCCCAATAAATTACGGGGAGTTTATATATAGTGTGTGCGACTATCTTTATTTTTAGAGATTCTACAAAGTAGACACCCTTTGTCTTGATGACATTGCACACACTTGGCATTCTCTCAACCAGCTTTATCTGGAATGCTTTTCCAATAGTCTTGAAGGAGTTCCCACATATGCTGAGCACTTGTTGCCTGCATTTCCTTCACTCTGCGGTTCAACTCATCCCTAACCATCTCAATTGGATTGAGGTCGGGTGATTGTGGAGGCCAGGTCATTTGATGCAGCACTCCATTACTCTCCTTCTTGGTCAAAAAGCCTTTACACAGCCTGGAGGTGTGTTGGGTCATTTTCCTTTTGAAACAAATTATAGTCTCACTAAGCGCAAACCAGATGGGATGGCGTATTGCTGCAGAATGCTGTGGTAGCCATGCTGTTTAAGTGTGCCTTGAATTCTACAAAAATCACAGTCCGTGTCACCAGCAAAGCATCCCACACCATCACACCTCCTCCATGCTTCACGGAGAGAACAACACATGCAGATATAATCCATTCCCCTACTCTGCGTCTCACAATGACACGGCGGTTGCAACCAAAAATCTAAAATTTGGACTCATCAGACCAAAGGACAGATTTCCACCAGTTTACTGTCCATTGCTCGTTTTTTTTGGCCCAAGCAAGTCTCTTCTTATTATTGGTGTCCTATAGTAGTGGTTTCTTTGCAACAATTAGACTTTTTCAAGCAGTCTCTTCTGAACAGTTGATGTTGAGATGTGTCTGTTACTTGAACTCTGTGCCATTAATACAGGTAACGAGTGGAGGACAGAGGAGCCTCTTAAAGAAGAAGTTATAGGTCTGTGAGAGCCAGAAATCTTGCTTGTTTGTAGGTGACCAAATACTTATTTTCCACCATAATTTGCAAATAAATTCATTAAAAATCCTACAATGTGATTTTCTGGATTTTTTTTCTCATTTTGTCTGTCATAGTTGAAGTGTACCTATGATGAAAATTACAGGCCTCTCTCATCTTTTTAAGTGGGAGAACTTGCACAATTGGTGGCTGACTAAATACTTTTTAAATACCTTATTCCATAAGAGTTCAGACCGTTTGCTATGAGAATCGAAATTGAGCTCAGGTGCATCCTATTTACATTGATCATCCTTGAGATGTTTGTACAACTTGATTGGAGTCTACGTGTGGTAGATTCAATTGATTTGACATAATTTGGAAAGGCACACACCTGTCTATATAAGGTCCCACAGTTGACAATGCATGTCAGAGCAAAAACCGAGCAATGAGGTCGATGGAATTGTCCGTAGAGCTCCGAGACAGGATTGTGTTGAGGCACAGATCTGTGGAAGGGTACCAAAACATTTCAGCAGCATGGAAGGTCCGGAAGAACACAGTGGCCTCCATCATTCTTAAATGAAAGAGGTTTGGAACCACCAAGACTCTTCCTAGAGCTGGCAGCACAGCCAAACTGAGCAATCGGGGGAGAAGGGTCTTGATCAGGGAGGTGACCAAGAACCCGATAGTCACTCTGATAGGGCTCTAGAGTTCCTCTGTGGAAATGGGAGAACCTCCTCTGCAGCACTCCACCAATCAGGCCTTTATGGTAGAGTGGCCAAATGGAAGCCACTCCTCAGTAAAAGGCACATGATAGCCCGCTTGTAGTTTTCCAAAAGGCACCTAAAGACTTTCAGACCATGAGAAACAAGATTCTCTGGTCTGATGAAACCAAGATTGAACTCTGGCCTGAATGTCAAGTGTCACGTCTGGAGGAAACCTGGCACCATCCCTACGGTGAAGCATGATGGTTGCAGCATCATGCTGTGGGGATGTTTTTCAGTGGCAAGAGCTCGGAGACTAGTCAGGACGAGGGAAAGATGAATGGAGCAAAGTACAGAGAGATCCTTGATGAAAACCTGCTCCAGAGCGCTCAGGACCTCAGACTGGGGTGAAGGTTCACCTTCCAACAAGACAATGACCTTAAGCACACAGCCAAGACAATGCAAGGGTGGCTTCGGGACAAGTCACTGAATGTTCTTGAGTGGCCCAGCCAGAGCCCGGACTTGAACCCGATTGAACATCTCTGGAGAGACTCTCCCCATCCAACCTGACAGAGCTTGAGAGGATCTGCAGAGAAGAATGGGAGAAACTCCCCAAATACAGGTGTGCCAAGCTTGTAGCGTCATACCCAAGAAGACTCAAGGCTGTAATCACTGCCAAACGTGCTTCAACAAAGTATTGGGTAAGGGGTCTGAACACTTATGTAAATGTTATTTTTCAGTTTTTTATTTGTAATAAATGTGCAAACAAAATGTGTACATTTTTTTTGCTTTGTCATTACGGGGCATTGTGTGTAGATCGATGAGATGAAAAAAACTATTTGATCAATTTTACAATCAGGCTGTAACGTAACAAAATGTGGAAAAAGTCAAGGGGTCTGAATACTTTCCGAATGCACTGTATACTGTATTCTAGTCAAGGCCATCATATTCAGTTATTGCTGTACATATGCTATTCTATCCCAACGTATTCTTCAGTTAAACTACGCTGGAGTGATGAACCACCCTTGCTGTCTTTGCATTTGCAGTTATACTAAACTTCTAAGGCATAAAAGTTAATTTATGAAAATGACAATTGAACAGGTACAGAGTTAACTTAGAAAAAAATACACATACATCTTTTTAATGTAGAATTAGTCATAATGAGTGTGGCTGTAGATTGCAAGAAAAGGCTCTTTCGGGTGTTTGAAAAATACAGAATTCACTGACTTATGGAGAATTGACCCCCCCCCCCCTTCCATCCTCGTGTACTTCGTGTCCCCTCTAAAATAATGTTTACAGTCTTCAAACCATTCACACGGACTCTATCTGGACGTTAACTCAAACCTCAATCCACAGAATGCTGTAGGGTATGGTCTGTCTGCTTTCAGACTCAACGTTGCGTCGATGCTGCTGTGTGAAAAATACATTACAGGCAAAAGGAGCTTCACAGAAGTGCAGTCAGTTATTTTGAAGCTTCCGAAGTATTGAATGTGATTGTGTTTCCACATAAATGAACGCTCAAGATATCCAAGACTTTTACGGTGACAAAAATACTATTCTACAAAGTAAGGTGTTCATAGTTTTAAGAGGAACATCAATGCGTATTTTTTAAAGGAAGCACACTTTTATTTTAAGCCTAAACAGAAGTTAAAACCAGTCAGTACCAGTGCTATGATTTCAGTGGAGACAGCTGGGTTTTTAATATCTTAGACCACTATAGTCGGGTACATGGTCAGTAAATTAGTTTAGCGCCTTTCCCAGCCAGCATGTCACTCCTGTTTGTTGTTCGGAAATTAAAATGGGACAAATCTAAAATAATGGATTTCTTGAATCTGGGCCGATCTGGCTCCAACCCGCTTAGCCATCAATTTATTTTAGGGAGTGGGAAGTTCGGATAGTACTTTTACTACTTTTTTGTGGACTGGCAAGGAGTCGACATTTCAGAACTGAGCTCTCAGCAGGTGTGCGAAAAAAACTCTCGTGTGAGATGCATTCAAATACGCCACAGGACGATTAAAAAGGACGATTAAAAGGGACGATCAAGCTGACCTGTGAGGGTGACTAGGGGGCTCGGACTACAAAAATATGACGCGTGCCTACATGTGGCGGCGGTTGTGGCTTTGAAAGCAAAGCTGTGCCAGCGATGCCAGCGATTGACCTCACGCTTCATCCTGTGTGCACCACGGCTTCCCAACAGCAGATGACAATGGAATGTATTATACTCACACCCACCTCATCCTCCCCTTTCACAACGACAAGCCATTTAAGCCGCAGGAGCTCTATGATAGGATGCGCGTCAACGCTCTCCGTAGCAGGTCCATTGTTCGCGGACGAGCTGAGGAATAGCAGCATAGCAGGTGGTTTGGAATTTACTGTCACGATTCAAAACTGGCAAAAGGGAATGTTAGTGTAGGCAGAGAGTTGTGAGTAATGTATCCTCCTTCGTAAGTTAGTCATCCACAGCTACACAATGCATTGCTAGTGCAGCAGGTTGGCACATTTGTATTTGATTGTGTGAAATTCAACTTCATCTCAGACAATCATACTTTATACTCTCCCTAAAATCAATATAACACATACATACTGTACATACACTGGTTCCAAATATAATCTATACATTATAGGCCAGGGCTGTTCAATTCTGGTCCTGGAGGGCCGAAACACATCTGTTTCTACCTGGTAGTCCATTGCACTCACCTGGTGTCCCAGGTCTGAATCATTCACTGATTAGAAGGAGAGGATGAAAACCTGAAGGGTTTCGGCCCTCCAGGACTGATATTGAACAGCCCTGATCTAAGCTATCAACTTGATCTCCAATTAGATTGTACCTAAGGTTTACAGCATTGATGGACACTGTTGCCGTGGCGAATAACTCATTACACTTTTCGGTTCAACGGTTGTCTGATTGGATTTGGCCTTCCAGCTCTAACCTGTTTTGGAATGGATTTGTGATGCAAAGCAGCCGGTCATAGCATCGATGTTCATTGTTTTTCACAACATGGCCTCCCCCCAGGCCTTGTAATCACATCACTCTGAAGAAAACAGAACAATAAAGTTGACTTAAGGGTATTTGAAGGGGCGGCTGCTCCCAGTACCTGAGTCGAACCTGGTGTGATGTTCATGTTAAATGAGTTATACACCTTTGCGAGTGCAGAGAGGTGAATTCACTCATGCACAGCATAGCAAATTTAAGCAAAACGTTTTGCAAATGAAATTGTTTTGCAACAAAAACAAGAGTTTGTTATTTGAAAAAATCAGGGTGGTCCTTTCCCTTGTTGGCCTGTTTTCTACTGTGCACCTTAACAGAGTGACTCGGCAAGAGATATAAACACACACATGCAATCGTATGTGTGAACTTAAACACAACCCCCAAGAAAGCATCCCCATAACAACATATCCAGCTTTATTTCTTCGAAAGAGCCAATGTATCTGTTCTAGAGAATAGATGGTGTTTTGTGCCCGCTGTGGAGTACATTGCAACCTCCAAGGCCTTGAGTTTCTCTCACTTTTCGGGAAGGTCAGATGCACACAGCCTCACTTCCTCACTATGACGCAGCCAAGGTCATGCTATGGTACAGTACAGTAGGACCTCACTGTGCAATTCAATGAGGGCACCGTTCAAGTGGAGATGAACAGGTGACGGGAAGGAACAGAGGGAAAGCTAATAGTAGCTAGCAATGCTATTAGGAAGAAAATACCTTAGCACTCTGAGTCACTGGGCATTGTTGGGCATCACTGTGAGCTGAGGTCTAAAAGCTGCGCCAGTCTCGTCCACCTCCTTATTATGTGCACTATGGTTCACGGTGACAATCTGATTGTTGTACTCGCGTATAGGCTGCGTCCCTTTAACAGTGCAAACAAGCACCTACTGCACTTGCAGTGGGCCATGAAAGGTATGCCCCCCCCCTTTTTTGTCTCTTAACTTGTTTTCCCGACTTACCTACTCACCTGTAACTGTTGCTATGACAGCGATTTCAGAGTTCGAGCAGCTATGCAGTGTGCCCAACGATTTGTTTTTGAGGCAATGACAGTGGTGATAAACACAACCAAAGAAGACAATAGAGAACAAGTGGACGGAAAGCTATGAAGAGTTCAGAGTTTTTCTTTCTCGGTGAGGTTCCGGCGCTCTCTTTTTCACTGGAGCTATTTGATGTATGGACGAGGAGATTGAGGTCACTAATTCATAGTGCATGGAAGAGTATACTGTAGTGCATTGAACAAATGGATAATTGGTGTTTCTTTCTTCACACAGCACATTGCGTACATCTAGACTGGACTGGAATTCAATGAAACCCACAATGTGGGAAAGTGAGCTGTTGCTACGGTAAGTTATTACAATGGTGTTACTGTGTAATAACACATGTATGAGAGTAACACATAGGCATGAAATTGTACTGATTGGCAAAAGTACTTATTGGTGATGTTACCCGAGATCGCAATGTTTTCATGTACCTCCCCCTCTACTTATGTCTTTGCAGAGACACTCTATGGAGAGTTAGCACATTCCTTAAAAGCTTTGAAAATCCTGGCTTTGGGGCATCAAAGAAAGGTTGAAACTCGTGGACATTTTGCCAAAGCAAGGCTCAACTTTATACATTTTATTCAGATGGATAGTTTGGAGGCAATTTCAGTTGAAGAGTTTCGCTGAAGGGCTCAACGGCTGGAATAACCCACCTGGGATTGCTCTAGCTACCTACTGGTTACTGCCACATTTCTCATTCCCCACTAGGCCTGACTGCTGTCTGTAAAAGGAACCCAGTGGAATGTGAAGAAGAGCCACAACCTCTGTATGCATCCAGTTAGCTCCCTTTCACAAATGATCGAGCCAAGAAGCCAACCATTTCCCTCCAGGATTTGTCCCTGGAGAAAACTAAAGAATTGAAGCGGAAGCCTATAATATTAGTGTGTGTGTGTGTGTGTGTGTGTGTGTGTGTGTGTGTGTGTGTGAGATCAGATTTTGAATGTGACGATTTTATGAATGTGGATGGTTTTATATTTTCCAGTATTGATATTAATGACATTCTGTAGTGTTGTGGCTGCACTCCTGCAGGCGGTTCATCTAGTGGTATTGAACACTGCTCATACCTCAACTATTGACTCGTTTATAATAGAAGCAGACAGTGGGTCGATGAGGAAACATGCCTGAAGGAGACAGTGCTCATGGAGGACTTTTCACTCACTGTAATGAGGAGTGACTGAAACGACCACAATACTATCTGCGATACCTTCCCCTCTTTAGAATGACTATCCAGTTCTTGGAGAGCTAGCTATCATCAGGTCTTAGGCACTCTAATGTAATTGTTTCTTTCTGCAGTGAGCCAAGGCTTGATCTTCTCATCCAATGACTTATCAAGACATGAGTCTCAACTACACCCAAAGAAAATGTAGCTTGTGATCCAAGTCTGATAAAACCTTGTTAGCCCCTTGATATCCCTCGCATTACATTACATTGGGAAATGGCCCGATATCGCACAATGAGCTTAGTCAAGTTCAAGTGGAACTATTCCTCATTTGCACTTTGGTGGAGTTTTCTTAAGACGTCTAAAAAGAGTTTAGGATTAATTCCTTTCTAGACAACTGGAGGTATACCTTGTATACTATATACCGGGGTATTTGGAAATACCCACTGGAGGGTTTTCAATGTTGTTGAAACTATTTCTTTAATATATTTGAATATCTCTAGCTACTTTTTCAGTAAATACCTGCAGTCAACTTGTGCAACACGTTAGGAGATAAAGCAGGCCGCGTTCACTTCACCTGTCATTAATTTACGTCATGAACCTTGCCATAGTTCCAGAGCTGATTGAGCCAGTCAAGAAAACAGGATTTGGTGTTTCCATATCTTTTAACTGTTTAACATGTGCTATACTCTCCACCTGTGTTATTTGGTTTAAAAGTAAGTGGCTGAATTACTTAGATGACAGGGCACCATAGTGTTAGCTTTCTGCTCTGGATGAGTTATCTATAACGCTGCCACTGACATCTCTCCATTCTCCTCTCTGCTCTGAGCAGATATGGCTAGTGGCTACCACCACCATGCTTCACCGTAGGGATGGTGCCAGATTTCTTCCAGACGGGACGCTTGAGATTATTCTTGGTTTCATCAGACCAGAGAATCTTGTTTCTCATGGACTGAGAGTCTTTATGTGTCTTTTGGCTGAGAGGTGGCTTACATCTGGCCACTCTACCATAAAGGCCTGATTGGTAGAGTGCTGCAGAGATGTCAAATAAAATAAAATAAAATCACATTTATTTATATAGCCCTTCGTACATCAGCTGATATCTCAAAGTGCTGTACAGAAACCCAGCCTAAAACCCCAAACAGCAAGCAATGCAGGTGTAGAAGCACGGTGGCTAGGAAAAACTCTCTATAAAGACCAAAACCTAGGAAGAAACCTAGAGAGGAACCAGGCTATGTGGGGTGGCCAGTTCTCTTCTGGCTGTGCCGGGTGGAGATTATAACAGAACATGGCCAAGATGTTCAAATGTTCATAAATGACAAGCATGGTCAAATAATAATAATCACAGGCAGAACAGTTGAAACTGGAGCAGCAGCACGGCCAGGTGGACTGGGGACAGCAAGGAGTCATGTCAGGTAGTCCTGAGGCATGGTCCTAGGGCTCAGGTCCTCCGAGAGAGAGAAAGAAAGAAAGAGAGAAAGAGAGAATTAGAGAGAGCATACTTAAATTCACACAGGACACCGGATAGGACAGGAGAAGTACTCCAGATATAACAAACTGACCCTAGCCCCCCCGACACATAAACTACTGCAGCATAAATACTGGAGGCTGAGGCAGGAGGGGTCAGGAGACACTGTGGCCCCATCTGGTGACACCCCCGGACAGTGCCAAACAGGAAGGATATAACCCCACCCACTTTGCCAAAGCACAGCCCCCACACCACTAGAGGGATATCTTCAACCACCAACTTAGCATCATGAGACAAGGCCGAGTATAGCCCACAAAGATCTCCGCCACGGCACAACCCAAGGGGGGGCGCCAACCCAGACAGGAAGATCACATCAGTGACTCAACCCACTCAAGTGACGCACCCCTCTTAAAGACGGTATGAAAGAGCCCTAGTAAGCCAGTGACTCAGCCCCTGTAATAGGGTTAGAGGCAGAGAATCCCAGTGGAAAGAGGGGAACCGGCCAGGCAGAGACAGCAAGGGCGATTTGTTGCTCCAGAGCCTTTCCGTTCACCTTCACTCTCCTGGGCCAGACTACACTCAATCATATGACCCACTGAAGAGATGAGTCTTCAGTAAAGACTTAAAGGTTGAGACCGAGTTTGCGTCTCTCACATGGGTAGGCAGACCATTCCATACAAATTGAGCTCTATAGGAGAAAGCCCTGTCTCCAGCTGCTTGCTTAGAAATTCTAGGGACAATTAGGAGGCCTGCGTCTTGTGACCGTAGCGTACGTGTAGGTATGTACGGCAGGACCAAATCAGAGAGATAGGTAGGAGCAAGCCCATGTAATGCTTTGTCGGTTAGCAGTAAAACCTTGAAATCAGCCCTTGCCTTGACAGGAAGCCAGTGTAGGGAGGCTAGCACTGGAGTAATATGATAATTTTTGGGGGTTCTAGTCAGGATTCTAGCAGCCGTATTTAGCACTAACTGAAGTTTATTTAGTGCTTTATCCGGGTAGCCGGAAAGTAGAGCATTGCAGTAGTCTAACCTAGAAGTGACAAAAGCATGGATTAATTTTTCTGCATCATTTTTGGACAGAAAGTTTCTGTTTGTCCTTCTGGACAGTATTCTAGTCATCAATGTTCCCTCTCATTTTTACTGGCACTGAGCAAATGTCAGGTCTGCAGAGAGTAACCTTGAACATGAACATTCTGTGCAACTTCCAGCATGTGTTTCCTGTGAACACTGAGGCTGTACCCACTTTAAGTTACAGTTTCAGACAGTGGTCAAGTAGGCTCCTGTGGCTACTTGATCATGCCGGCCTACCAGATTGGCCTGCCATCAAAAACAATCGAGAAAATGCATCCCATAACATTCTAACATAGAAATAGCTGTTCTATCATTCAGCCTACAGTATCAGCCAATGTGTGGTGTTCAATGTAGGCCTACATTCCATGAGACTTTTGAAAGAAACATGCAGGGCTTGACCTTAACCTGTTTATCCACTTGTCCTTCAGACAAGGAGGTGACTGAACATGTTGTGTTGTTGTTTTGTGCTAGAAACCATTTTACAAAATAAAATGCATTATTATTCCCAAACCATGATTAGAGAGAATCAAGTATGCTACCCCCTGCCTATTGGCTACTTAGCTTATTCAAGCCTTCCTCAAAATACAACACTGTCCCTTTAAGACAAAAAAAGCTCTTTACCCAAACTCACTTTTCAAAGATGTCTAGAAATGTACACGTTTTGTGCTTTCGTAGGAAGCAACCACTCCCCTATTGCTGACTAGAAATGATCTATAACTGGGCTGATAACTCACTAACAGGCAAAGAATATGAACAAATGTGCAGACGTGCAAATGTGCAGACGTGGCTACATGCAGCACACCTACTCACAACCACTCATGCTTTACAGTCCACTTCAAAGTGAACGGCACAAATCCATATTTGGCAATGGTCTATTTGCATATCAGCCTACTGCAGTTCTGATTGGTTATGCAGTACTAGTCTGTGTAGAGTAGGGGCTGAGTCATAAGTGTCAATGCAAAAGAATACTAATCCGATGTGTTCTACCTACAACAACATCTCTTGCATAGTTCATTTTGGTTCGGTATGTTGCATTGAAAGTGGCTAATATTGCGTTGATTCGATCAGACACGGATAGTGTTAACTAAAGGGGAAAACTCTAGAAAGTTGAGTGCACAACTCTAGAAAGTTGAGTTCTTTTTTTGCTGAGTTTATATCCATCCTGCCCTGCCTTTCTAAAATCTTCGAAAGCCATGTTAATAATTGGATCACCGAATCCCACCATACCTTCTCCACTATGCCATCTGGTTTCAAAGCTTGTCATGTGTGCACCTTAGCCACGCTCAAGGTCCTAAACAATATCATAACCACCATCGATAAAAGACAGCACTGTGCAACTGTCTTCATCGACCTGGCCAAGACTTTAGAGTCTGTCAATCACTGCATTCTCATCGACAGACTCAATGGCCTTGGCTTCTCAAATGACTGCCTCGCCTGGTTCACCAACTATCTCTCAGATAGAGTTAGTGTGTCAAATCGGAGGGCCTGTTGTCCGGACCTCTGGCAGTCTCTTTGGGGGATCCACAGGGTTCAATTCTCGGGCCGACTCTTTTCTCTGTATATATCAATGATGTCGCTTTTGCTGCTGGTGATTCTCTGATCCACCTCTACGCAGATGACACCATTCTGTATCTGGCCCTTCTTTGGACCCTGTGCTAAAAACCTCCAAACGAGCTTCAACACCATACAACACTCCTTCCGTGGCCTCCAACTGCTTTTAAATGCTAGTAAAACTAAGTGCATGCTCTTCAACCGATTGCTGCCCGCACCCTCCCACCCGACTAGCATCACTACTTTGGATGGTTGTTACCTAGAATATGTGGACAACTATAAATATTTAGGTGTCTGGTTAGACTGTAAACTCTCTTTCCAGACTCACATTAAGAATCTCCAATCCAATATTAAATCTAGAATCGGCTTCCTTTTTCACAACAAAGCCTCCTTCACTCATGCTGCCAAACATACCCTCGTAAAACTGACTATCCTACCGATCCTTGACTTCGGCGATGTCATTTACAAAATAGCCCCCAAACACTCAGCAAACTGGATGTAGTCTATCACAGTGCCATCTGTTTTATCACCAAAGCCCCATATACTACCCACCACTGCAACCTGTATGCTCTCGGTGGATGGCCCTCACTACATATCCGTCGCCAAACCCACTGGCTTCAGGTCATCTATAAGTCTTTGATAGGTAAAGCCCTCCCTTATCTCAGCTCACTGATCACCATAGCAACACCCACCCATAGCACTCGCTCCAGCAGGTATATTGCACTGGTCATCCTCAAAGCCAACACTTCCTTTGTCTGCCTTTCCTTTCAGTTCTCTGCAGCCAATGACTGGAACGAATTGCAAAATTCTCTGAAGCTGGAGTCTTATATCTCCCTCTCTAACTTTAAGCATCAGCTGTCAGAGCAGCTTACCGATCACTGTACCTGTACACAGCCAATCTGTAAATAGCACACCCGACTACCTCCTCCCCATATTATTACTTACCCTCTTGCTCTTTTGGACCACAGTATCTCTACTTACATCATCATCTGCACATCTATCCCTCCAGTATTAATGCTAAATTGTAATTATTTTTGCCTCTAGGACCTATTTATTACCTACCTACCTCCCTACTGTTCCACATTTGCACACACTATACATAGATTTTTCTATTTTTCTTTTATTTTGTGTTATTGACTGTACGTTTGTTTATGTGTACCTCTGTGTTGTTTTTGTCGCACTGCTTTGCTTTATCTTGGCCAGGTCGCAGTTGTAAATGAGAAGTTGTTCTCAACTGGCCTACCTGGTTAAATAAAGGTGAAATCAAAAATAATAAATAAAAGTTGGATGGGTCCCGCTGATGTACAGCAATTTTAAGTCATACCATAGATTCTCAATTGGATTGAGGTCTGGGCTTTGACTAGGCCATTACAATACATTTAAATGTGTCCCCTTAAACCACTCGAGTGTTACTTTAGCAGTATCCTGTGGGCCATTGTCCTGCTGGAAGGTGAACCTCCGTCCCAGTCTCAAATCTCTGGAAGACTGAAACAGGTTTCCCTCAGGAATTTCCCTGTATTTAGTGCCATCCATCATTCCTTTAATTCTGAACAGTTTCCCACATCCCCACAGCATGATTCTGCCACCACCATGCTTCACTGTGGGGGTGGTGTTCTTGGGGTAATGAGAGGTGTTGGGTTTGCGTCAGACATAGCGTTTTCTTTGATGGCCAAAAAGCTCAATTTTAGTCTCATCTGACCAGAGTACCTTCTTATTTTTTTCTTTAAGCAATGGCTTTTTTCTGTCCACTCTTCCATAAAGCCCAGCTCTGTGGAGTGTACGACTTAAAGTGGTCCTATGGACAGATACTTCAATCTTCACTGTGGAGCTTTGCAGCTCCTTCAGGATTATCTTTGGTCTCTTTGTTGCATCTGATTTATGCCTTCCTTGCCTGGTCCGTGGGTTTTGGCGGGCGGCCCTCTCTTGGCAGGTTTGTTGTGGTGCCATATTCTTAAAACATTTGAATAATGGATTTAATGGTGCTTCGTGGGATGTTCAAAGTTTCTGATATTTTTTTATAACCCAACCCTGATCTGTACTTCTCCACAACGTTGTCCCTGACCTGTTTGGAGAGCTCCTTGGTCTTTATGGTGCCGCTTGCTTGGTGGTGCCACTTGCTTAGCGGTGTTGCAGACTCTGGGGCCTTTCAGGTGTATATACAGTGCCTTGCGAAAGTATTCGGCCCCCTTGAACTTTGCGACCTTTTGCCACATTTCAGGCTTCAAACATAAAGATATAAAACTGTATTTTTTTGTGAAGAATCAACAACAAGTGGGACACAATCATGAAGTGGAACGACATTTATTGGATATTTCAAACTTTTTGAACAAATCACAAACTGAAAAATTGGGCGTGCAAAATTATTCAGCCCCTTTACTTTCAGTGCAGCAAACTCTCTCCAGAAGTTCAGTGAGGATCTCTGAATGATCCAATGTTGACCTAAATGACTAATGATGATAAATACAATCCACCTGTGTGTAATCAAGTCTCCGTATAAATGCACCTGCACTGTGATAGTCTCAGAGGTCCGTCAAAAGCGCAGAGAGCATCATGAAGAACAAGGAACACACCAGGCAGGTCCGAGATACTGTTGTGAAGCCGGATTTGGCTACAAAAAGATTTCCCAAGCTTTAAACATCCCAAGGAGCACTGTGCAAGCGACAATATTGAAATTGAAGGAGTATCAGACCACTGCAAATCTACCAAGACCTGGCCGTCCCTCTAAACTTTCAGCTCATACAAGGAGAAGACTAATCAGAGATGCAGCCAAGAGGCCCATGATCACTCTGGATGAACTGCAGAGATCTACAGCTGAGGTGGGAGACTCTGTCCATAGGACAACAATCAGTCGTATATTGCACAAATCTGGCCTTTATGGAAGAGTGGCAAGAAGAAAGCCATTTCTTAAAGATATCCATAAAAAGTGTTGTTTAAAGTTTTCCACAAGCCACCTGGGAGACACACCAAACATGTGGAAGAAGGTGCTCTGGTCAGATGAAACAAAAATTGAACTTTTTGGCAACAATGCAAAACGTTATGTTTGGCGTAAAAGCAACACAGCTGAACACACCATCCCCACTGTCAAACATGGTGGTGGCAGCATCATGGTTTGGGCCTGCTTTTCTTCAGCAGGGACAGGGAAGATGGTTAAAATTGATGGGAAGATGGATGGAGCCAAATACAGGACCATTCTGGAAGAAAACCTGATGGAGTCTGCAAAAGACCTGAGACTGGGACGGAGATTTGTCTTCCAACAAGACAATGATCCAAAACATAAAGCAAAATCTACAATGGAATGGTTCAAAAATAAACATATCCATGTGTTAGAATGGCCAAGTCAAAGTCCAGACCTGAATCCAATCGAGAATCTGTGGAAAGAACTGAAAACTGCTGTTCACAAATGCTCTCCATCCAACCTCACTGAGCTCGAGCTGTTTTGCAAGGAGGAATGGGAAAAAATGTCAGTCTCTCGATGTGCAAAACTGATAGAGACATAGCCCAAGCAACTTACAGCTGTAATCGCAGCAAAAGGTGGTGCTACAAAGTATTAACTTAAGGGGGCTGAATAATTTTGCACGCCCAATCTTTCAGTTTTTGATTTGTTAAAAAAGTTTGAAATATCCAATAAATGTCGTTCCACTTCATGATTGTGTCCCACTTGTGTTTGATTCTTCACAAAAAAATACAGTTTTATATCTTTATGTTTGAAGCCTGAAATGTGGCAAAAGGTCGCAAAGTTCAAGGGGGCCGAATACTTTCGCAAGGCACTGTATACTGAGATCATGTGACAGATATTGTGACACATAGATTGCACACAGGTGGACTTTATTTAACTAATTATGTGACTTCTGAAGGTAATTGGTTGCACCAGGTCTTATTTAGGGGCTTCATAGCAAAGGGGGTGAATACATATGCACGCACAACTTTTCATTTTTTTATTTTGTAGAATTTTTTTAAACAAGTTATTTTTTTCATTTCACTTCACCGATTTGAACTATTTTGTGGATGTCCATTGCATGAAATCCAAATAAAAATCAATTTAAATTACAGGTTGTATGTCACGACTTCTGCCGAAGTTGAACCCTCTCCTTGTTCGGGCGGCGTTCAGCGGTCGAAGTCACCAACCTTCTAGCCATCGCTGATCCACTTTTCATTTCCCATAGGTTTTGTCTTGTCTTCCATCACACCTGGATCCAATTCCATTACATGTTGTGTATTTAACCCTCTGTTACCACTCATGTCCTTGTCGGTAATTGTTTCTTGTAGTGCTTATGCACGGTATGCTGGTATTTACCCGGGTTTTGTTGGACCCATTTATTGTATTGTTCTGTTGACGGTGGTTTATGGATATTAAACCGTTGTAAATCAGTTTTCGCTCTACATTTATTTTTACAATCTCTAAGTTCCGTCTGCGCAAACACCTTTTAACTTGGACCTATAATGTTCTATTTGCAATCCAATTACACAATGCTGGGTTGTGCATAAAAAATAATTGTATTTAAGGTCATATACTTATTGAGTCATGAAAGGGGAAGACATCACAAAACAGTTCTTAGATCTGGGACTTTTCATCTCAAAACTATGCATTTTGCAGGTAGAACCTTATAGTCTCAAATCCTTGATCATTCATTGTGTGTTGCTGTTTTTGTCTTGTACTACAAAAACCTCAATGGGAGGGGTATTTCACAAAAATTACAAACTTACCACATTTTATTGATAACTAGCTAGGAGTTTACGGACTTTGGGTGTCAGAGACCAGACAAATATATCAGTTTACTCATCCAGAGCTAAACCTTTTAGTTATCCATAGGATATAGTGTATTTGTCATTTTAGGGAAATATCACTTTTTTAAGCTGCACAATGCAGAAATCGCTTGCCATTTCCTGGTTGCTAAAACTCTAATTGTTAGCCTAATTTCAGTTTATGTGACAAAATAAAATGGTACAGTGTAGAGAATCATTGTACCATCTAAACCGCTGTGAGCAAAACTCAGCAAAACTTAAGAATGGGTAGCATAGAAATAGAGCACATGCATCAGATCTACCCGTTCTTAGACTTGCTTTGAATTAGAATGATAGATTTATAACTCACATTTCTATGTGCATTTGGTCAGGTCGCCCAAAAAGTTACATATTGCTACTTTAACAAATGAACATTAATTTATATATTTGATGATGTGATTGGAAAGACATATTCTCTTTATCTAATCATTAAAGGTCTGTACTTTTCTATTTAAATTGAAATAATGGTAACATTCTGTGACTGATAGAACCTTTGTCCTAAGTCTCGTAATGTCAAATTCACTCAGGGTGAATCACAAATAATTTAAGTCACTCTGTCTCGGTCCCGTGTTTTAAGTGCTTTCTCCTTTTTATTTGACACAATGTTAGTACTACCCAAATATGCCAATAAATAGCCAAAGGAACCCTGCAGGGTGGCGTTGAAATAAAAATCTGTCTGACCTTTATAAAGCAAGCGATTGAATAACTGTTTACTCTGAGCTCTGACACCAGTGGAACATTAAATGGCACTTTTGTATTTGACAGAGTGAGATGCAATGACAAAGCAGGTTTTCTAATGCATTAGAGATCAAACAGGAACTGAACTGGGTGCATGCTGTTGGTTGTACTCCCTTGTAACAGTCCTCTGCATCACAGATGGGCATGTTGCCTAGTAGCTTCCCTCGTGGTTATGTGGGGAAACCCATCCTTTACACAGAAAGTCCACGTGTCCACTGCACTCACACTGCTAGACTGATCAAAATGGAAAATCTACAAAGGAAATTATGTTAAAGGGCTAACAGAATTCCTTTAAAATGCCTACAGTATATCAACATCATCTATGTAACTGTTTTGTTTTACTGATAGTAAACAAAGCAACCCTTGAAACGTCTGTCTACACATGTTGACATGTGCGATTACACTATATCCGCAGCATATGGTAACTGGAACAAACACAAAAGATGTAGACCATTTCAAAGAGCATTTACATTGGCACCCCAAACACAGAAGCAGTTTAACATGGAGTAAAGATCCACAACAAGAGTTAGTTGGATTCAGTTTCACCTCGCTGATGAAAGAGGCGGTGGGGAATATTGGCTTATCTCCTCTCAGCCACAAGTGACACCAAACCTTTTTGTGCTAAAAGGTCACATACTGTACACCCTGGTACTGACATGGCCAGTCTTTGCCAGGAGGACAAATCCTTTGGTTGAACCCATCACTGCAGCTTTGATCAATTTCACAGTTAAATTCAGAAGGTGTTGCCAATAAACTTACCAGGGATCTTTGGGGCTACTTAGTAAAACAAACAGGCTGTGTCACAATACTCTTGAATACTTTCTTGTTTCATTCCCTTTGTGAAAGGATACTAATCTGAATGTTGTGGATTGATAAAGGGAAACATAGGTAGCATCCCAATTCTCCACACTTCTCCCAAATTCTACTGCATGACTGGAAGTGTGCAAGAGCACACTTTGGGAGAAGGGTGGATAATCGGTACGCAGACATGGTGAGAACACCTCCAAGCCAGTCAGTGGGATGGGTGGGATTTCGGACGTGATAGATGGTCTTGATCAGGATTGCCACAATGGAATTGCTTCCCATTGAAGAAAATATTTAGGCAGCTAAGTAGCTACAGATGATATTTTTCCAGGAAGCTTCTGCAGGGCTATTTTAACAATTTACCCTTTAGCATTCCCTAACTATATTTGACATGAATTTTAAATAATTTGACAATGCCCAAATGATTGTCTATAAATAAAAATGACTGTGTAAATGCATGGTTGTCCTTGAGCTGTTCCTTTGACATGCTTAAAACGTAAATATCCTGTTTGAAATACCATCTGAGGGACAAATGGGTTGCCTGACATCTTAGAGAGTGCACTTTGGACAGTGATTGGTGGTGGCAGTGCAGACTATCTCCAAATCCCTTAATCACTCAAGCAAAAGCACATGTCCATCCTTGTCAGAGTGCTCCACTGTGTATATGTCAGAACTCCAACATTACAATAGAGCTTACATAATATTTCTTCAGCGTTTATTTTGCATGACAGCCCACTACTTTAAGCATACGAAACTGCACCACTTGCAAAACAAAATACTAAATATGCTAAATAATTACACAGAAACAGTCCACAAGGGAGGTAGTGTATTAAAATAAACACTATGTTTTATTCTTAAATATTTATTAGTCAGCATCCAAGGTGAAAAATAAAGAGGCTTTCTTACTATTAAGTATTAATAACAGGTCCAACCGTAGCCCATATTTTTAAAATGTATAGAGCAGGGCTCTCCAACCCTGTACCTGGAGAGCTACCATCATGTAGATTTTCGCTTCAACCCTAATCTACTGTAGCACACCTGATTCTAATAATTAGCTTGTTGGTAAAAAAAAAATGAATCAGGTTAGTTACAACTGGGCTTGGAGCAAAAAAAACAAAGCAAGGGGTAGTTATCCAGAAACAGGGTTGGACAGCCCAGGTATAGTCACCCCTCAACACCTCAACCACTTGTAATCCGTAGGGAAAGCATTACCCATGAAAACATGCAGTATTTTGGATTAAACTGCAGATGCGCCAGGCTAGCTCCCCTGTGTTTTTTGCATTAGCATGATCAACCTGGAAATGCTACCTGCTGTCACTTTGTTTGTAAAGGACTCAGGAGTACTGGATATCTAACATGACATTGAGTTAAAGCCTTGCGACACACTTCAGTACATCTAATTCTGGGAACCACTAAGCACACACTAAACGTGGATGGAAAATATGAAGGCCGGTAAGAGAAACAAGTAGGTTAAAAGCACTAGAGAGTTGCCTGTGAGGGGATATGAAGACGTAGTTCAGTATTATGCTCTGACTCAATTGAGTTACAGCATGACAATGTGTCTGTCCACTGTAAGTACAGTATGCACATTGCATTGTTCCATGGGCCAAATTTAAAAAAATGTCTGCTTTCACATTGATATTCCCATGGTAAATTTCATACATTTATGCTATTGACATTGTCACCTCAAGGGATATTTAGTCCTGGCTTGTCCCTCTTGTTATTACATATCTAGAAGGATTTTTTCCAAGACTTGCAAAGGATTTTCTGAAAGGCGCGCCGGAAATCCTGGTTGAAGATAGTGTAGATGGCGGGGTTGAGGGAGCTGTTACAGTAACCGATCCAGAAGAAGAACTTAAAGAGGGGATCAGGGATCTTACAGGGGTCCCCGCACACTCCGTGCAGGCAGTAGCTGAAGAAGAATGGGAACCAGCACACCACAAACACTCCCATGACCACCGCCAGCACAAAGGTGAATCTCTTCTCCCTGGCCTGGGATACCTTTTTCCTGGACGCAGAGCTCCTCCTCCTCTTCTTCCTCCTGGAAGCGAACAGGTCCATGGATTTGTTGCTGGCTCTGGAGATTCGGCTGGAGTGTTTGGAGATGGCGCTGTTCTTCCGGCTGGCTCTCTTGGCCCTCTTATGGTTCAGGTCTTGAGGTTTGGGGTGACCTTTGCCCTCTGAGGAGGAGCTCTCCTCCAGGTCCACCTCGTCTTGGACCCCTGTTGTCCTCATGCTGGTGGGTGTGGAAGGGCACTGCCAGTGCCCGTTCTCTTTGTCCCCGTTGATTTTGCACGAGGTGGCTTTGCTTAACCCATTCTCAGTCATTGTAGGTTCACCAGGACCATGTTTTTTCTCCGACATGCCCCTGGTCCTTGTCTTGGCCACTTGGTATATTCTAATGTATACTAATATCATGATTAGGCAAGGAGCAAAGAATGACGCAATGCTAGAGGAAAGGATGTACCAAGTGTCATTGTTCAGCTCACATCCTGGGTACTGAGAGTTATCATTGTTCTTGTCTATTGATATTAACGGAGGAGAAGATATCATCGCAGATATAAGCCATACAATGACGATAATACATTTCACTCGCTTAGGAGTCCGTTTGAGATTGTATTCAACAGCTTGCGTAACGGACCAGTAACGGTCCAAACTGATTGCACACAGATGGACAATGGACGAAGTGCAAAATAAGACATCTAAAGCAAGGTAAATTCCACACCAAACTTTCCCGAAATACCAATAGCCCATAAGTTCGTTTGCCAGAGAAAAAGGCATCACCAAAGTGGCGACCAGAATGTCTGCTGTGGCTAAGGAAACCAAAAACAGGTTCTGGGGTGCTTTCAGTGCCCGGCTTGTTAACACCGCAATTACAACCAGGACGTTACCGACCACTGTAAACAAAATAAGACAACTTACAAGTGCTGCAAGACTCGCTATAGTAGCCAAAGTATATGGACTTTCTGATGAGGAATTTAAATTGAAAACTGGGAACGCGTCAACTCCGCTTGAATTAAACGATCCCATCCCGTCTATGTGGTTAGTGTTATTCCAGAATGGTCGATTCAAGGAGAAGTAGTCATTTTATGCATATAGAGTCCATCAGAAAATATCAGGTCCAAGATAAATAGGCAGTATTGACATTGCCAAAATGAAAATGCACACAATGGTGAAGGAATGGATTAAATGCCATCTCCCGAATTAGATGCCAAATAAGACTTCTTCAAAGAGAAAATCACCAAACATATATCTGGTTAATTGACTAAACGAAGATGCCACCTTGCCTTGTACATAAACACTGTTATAGCATGACAGGCAACCCTTCTCCATCG
The DNA here is from genome assembly GCF_045791955.1 of Oncorhynchus clarkii lewisi. Classification (NCBI taxonomy): domain Eukaryota; kingdom Metazoa; phylum Chordata; class Actinopteri; order Salmoniformes; family Salmonidae; genus Oncorhynchus; species Oncorhynchus clarkii. The sequence goes on along the minus strand of NC_092155.1, from coordinate 26,174,927 downwards.
GCTGCTGCCTCCCTCTCAGCGCTCCGCGACATCAGAAAGCTGTCTCAGTCAGTGCCCATGTGTTGTTCACTTACAACTAACTGATTTCTGCCCCGCCCCAACACAGTGCATGATTTTCTTGGTAACTGTTACCTCATTGAATTACAGTATGCAAAACTTTTGTATTTGTTATATCAGTTCAATAAGCTATTTTGTGAAAGACGACTAGGCTATATTGAAATAAGTCGTCTGACATTATATGGTCATATGATGTTTTGATTATAACTTATGCCAATACGCTAGATAACGGAACTCAAATGAAGGTAATTATGAAATGAGGGAGAACATTTTATTTGCGAACACATCTATTGTCACCTGAAATATATATTGTAACTGATTATTATAATCACTTCTTCACATATTACAAAAAAACAGGCTAAAACATGAAAAATGCCAGTGATGAAGCTGGAATCAAATGCACTTGTTTTTTTTATTCCGCTCATTGGGTGTTTTGAGTTGAGCTCATCAGCCAAGCTGACATCGACATGATGTCATAGGAAAACGTCATCTTGGCACGTTTATGCAAAAAATGTCAAATGTTATCAGTCGATGGGAAAAGGTGAGTGTTGCAGGGTTGATGTTTTTCTCAATATATTGCAGTCAATGGGAAAAGATTAGTTTCACAGGGTTGACGCTTTTCTCAGTACCTTGCAGTCAATGGGAAAAGATGAGTGTCAGAGGGTTGACGTTTTTCTCATTTATCCCATGTTTCTCTCTCTCTATCTTCCTCTACCTCCTCGTTACCTCCCTCATTCTCCTCTCCCTCACCCTCTCCACCTCTCTCTCACCTCTCACCCCTCCCTTACTCTTCCCCTTCTCTCTTTCTCCCTTTCCCTCTCCCTCCTTCACCTCTCCCTCCTCCCTCCCTTCCCTCACTGTCCCGTTCTCTCTCTACCTCCTCCTTCCTCCATTCTCTCCCCCTCCTTCTTTCCCTGCCTCCTCCTCCTCTCATCTCTCTCCTACTCCCACCTCTGTCTGTATGTTGGCTCTCTCCCCTCCTTCCTCTCTCTCCCCCTCCCTCCTTCACTCTCCCCCTTCTTTCTTTCTCTCTCTCTCTCCTCCCCCTTCCATTCTCTTTTCCTCCTTTCCCTCCAGGGTGCCAGTGTGTCCTTAAAACGTTTTAAATTGTCTTAAATTCAGTTTTCAATGGTCTTGAAAAATGCACCCGGAGATGACTTCAGTGTTTCCGCTATGTTGTGCAGCTGCTTAATTGTTGCCACCATGGCAAAATCTGTAAAAATACAAATAAAATAAAAAACATCAAATGATAACCTACTCCTGAGGCGCATTTTCAAGATACTTGAGAACTCCACGTGTAGCCTAAGACTCTTTGTGTGCGTGTGATGTGCGTGTGCCACTGCAAGTCAGACATTGCCAGATGAGAGAGCACAGGAAGTAAGGTAGGCTACAAAATAGATAGCCAATTCGAAGCATTGCTTGTAGCTTGGCTAGTTAGCGCACTCGTTAGCTAGCTAGTTAACTATTTAACTATTAAATGATTTGTTCAAACAGTAAAGTGCATTATCTTCATAATCAGCTGTGTGCAGTTATATTTTTTTTTATTTCTCAGCTGTCTATTTTACAACCCAGATATTGATACACTCTAAACATTAGGGTTCTTCTAAGATCCCCAAAGTTCTTTGAAGAACCTTAAGGTTCTTGGCACTGAAAATTGCCCCCAAAAGGTCCTTCCAAGAACCCCATAGGAGGTGGGGTTCATCGAGGAACCTCCTTAGTTGGTGGGGGTTCTTGCAGAAACCTAACTGCCCAACTGAAACATTTGGATTTGAAAGGACAGCAGGTGCCGGCACTTAACTGAAACATTTAAAGATCTCTTCAATTTAAGGTTAAGGTTTGTGTTACGTCCATCGTTAGATGAATGAGACCAAAGCGCAGCATGGAAAGTGTTCATGATTTTTAATACTGAACTCAGACAAAACAACAAAATACAAAACCGAACGTATCGTTCTGCAGGGCTAGACAGCAACTATGCAAAAACAAGATCCCACAATCTAAGGTGGGAAAAATGGCTGCCTAAGTATGATCCCCAATCATAGACCATGACAGCAGCTGCCTCTGATTGGGAACCATACTAGGCCAACAAAGAAATAGAAACATAGATTTGCCCACCCAAGTCACACCCTGACCTAACCAAATAGAGAATAAACAAGGCTCTCTAAGGTCAGGGCGTGACAGGGTTTATCCCTTGAATGATCTAAATTGATATTGTTTTCTGATGATATCATCTATCTTTTCATATTTGTGCAAATCTTTCTAAAAGAGAAAATGGATACAATTCAATGGATATCAATCAACAAAGAGGTAATAATTATGTGCTGTAGGCTATAAGAATATGTTAGCTGTATTGGGTGCAGGCTAGCTGTATTGGGTGCAGATGACTGAACAGCTCAATTTTGTGTCTGTGTCTGCAGGTATACAGATGAGGAGACATACAAAGTTATGCCAATTGGTATTGGTATGTTATGCAGATCAGATTTACCATCCTCCTCCCTTACCTCTTCAATAAATATCCCATAGGCCTCTACATTATGGACAAGGTATGTCCATAATACAGTTTTTTTCATTTACATTTGCCACAAACACTAAGGTATTAATACTGTTGTGTGCATGTTTGGTTAATCATCTGTATAACTACTATTTTTGGGATTCACAGACTTCACCCTCCCTACACCTCTGATAAATATAACAGGAAACCTATTCCATCACCATGCACTGCAAAATCATTCTGGCTATGAATACGGAGAACATCAACACATTAACATCAACAGGCCAGAGGATATACCCATTGGACTTGGAGCTCTGCTGGGAGTTTACCTCATGTTTGGATTTTTTTAATCTGCTTTGCCACTAAAATCTAAAGAAACATTGAAAACTAAAATATTGTGTTGTTGTTGTTATTGTTATGTGTAGTTAAAACATTTACCCCAAAAGGTTTGTCAAAAGGTTATTTGAGGATCCATTAAAAGGGGTTCTTCAAAAAACGTATAGGGGTTCCCTGACAGTTTCAATTTGAAGAACCCCTAACGAATACTTCAGGAACATTTTCTGGAGCGAGTGAAAGCGCATCAGCCTCTGCGAGAACATCGGTCTCATTGGGTATTAGGCTATGATAGCAACAAAAAAATTGGACATTCATAATTACTTTACTGTTATATTAAAACATGGCTACTTCCAGTGTAAATTACATTTAGAGGTCGTGATCTAGCTACTGTGTTTTGAGTTTCCACTTACCCAGCTGGTGAATTAGCACCAAATGTATTAGTCTATGATATTCGTGCCATTAGGAGATGATTAGCCTACATATTTTTTCTATTGGTGATTGCATTAAAAAAATATGGAAATCTTATCAGGTTTGTGGTGTACGCAGACCTCAAAATTGGTATTAAATTGTATTTCAAGTGGCATTAAAAAGGTCTTAAAAAGTCTTACATTTAACTTGATGGAACCTGCAGATATCCTGCCCTTCTCTCCCCCTCCTCTCCTCTCTCTCTCTCTCTCTCTCTCTCTCTCCCCTTCCTCCTCTCTCTCCCCATCCCTCCTTCACCCTCTCCTTCTCTCTCCCCTTCCCTCACTCTCCCCCTTTTCTCTCTCTCCTACCCCTCCATTCTGCCTCCCTCTTTCTTTCCTTGCCTCCCCCTCCTCTCATCTCTCTCCATCTCTCTCCCTCCTTTCTCCCTCCTCTCTCCCACAGAAAGGCCGACTGACAGACAGACAGGCAGACACAGACAAACAGAAACAGACTGCCAGGCCGGCTGATAGATAGACCTGAAGGCAGGCAGGCAGTTAGGCAGGCAGACAGTTTCAAGTTTCAAGTAAATTTACAAACAAATTGATCAATATCTTCTTCAAAATTAATTCAGGAATTCATAACAAGGCTCGGAGTTTATATAACTGCAAGACCATTGTGTCCAATGGACGTCAATTTTTTTTTTGTGTCGATTGTCTTCAAATATCCTATTCCCAGTATGTATATGCATAATTTGGGAAGATTAAACCTTCCCAAAGCTAGGGTAAGGTTTAGGGTTGAGTTTAGAGTTTGTCTTCCTGCCTGCCTCTCTGCTTGTCTGTTTGTCTGTCTGTGAGTCTGCCTGCCTGTATGTCTGTTAGTGGATGTGTCTGTCTGTCTGTCTGAGTCTTTCACCAATTAACCCATTGCTGCTCGATCCCAAACTTTTTTCCCTTGAATGCGATGTGTTGACTTATGCGCCAATACCTTTGATGCATATTTATGCGTCAATATCCTGTCTGTGGAGGTGAGAAAGGGGAGAGAGAGGTGGGCGAAATAGGAGGGAGAGAGAGGAGGGACAAGGAGATAAATAGATCAGAGGGAGGGGGAAAGAAGGAGCACTCTAAAAATTAAAAGTTACTGGAGTATCCTTTAGGGGTTTCTTCAAATTAAAACTGTGGAGGAACCCCTGTAAGTTCTTCAAAGAACCCCTCTTAATGGATCCTCGAAGAACCTTTTGAAAAACCTTTTGGCATACATTTTTTAACTCCCTCTGCCCCCTATTATTCATAATAATACGCATAACCATAACACAATATTTTAGTTGTCAGTGTTTATTTAGATTTTAGTTGCAACACAGAATAAAAAAATGTAAATGTGAGGTAAACTCCCAGCAGAGCTCCAAGTCCAATGGGTATATCCTCTGGCTGTTGATGTTAATGTGTTGATGTTCTCCGTATTCATAGCCAGAACGATTTTGCAGAGCATGGTGATTGAACAGGTTTCCTGTTACATTCATCAGAGGTGTAGGGAGGGTGAAGTCTGTGAATCCCAAAAATAGTAATTATACAGATGTTTAACAAAACATGCACACAACAGCATTCATACCTTGGTTTGTGTGGTAAATGTGAATGAAAAAAAATGCTTTGATGATGGTTTTGAAACACATAAAGTTGAAGTCAGAAGTTTACATACACTTAGGTTGGAGTCAGTAAAACTTGTTTTTCAAACACTCCACACATTTCTTGATAACAAACTATAGTTTTGGCAAGTCGGTTAAGACATCTACTTTGTGCATGACACAAGTAATTTTTCCAACAATTGTTTACAGACAGATTATTTCACTTATAATTCACTGCATCACAATTCCAGTGGGTCAGAAGTTTACACACACTAAGTTGACTGTGCCTTTAAACAGCTTGGAAAATTCTAGAATATGATATCACGACTTTAGAAGCTTCTGATAGGCTAATTGATTAAAACATCATCTGAGTCAATTGGAGGTGTACCTGTGGATGTATTTCAAGGCCTACCTTCAAACTCAGTGCCTCTTAGCTTGACATCTTGGGAAAATCCAAAGAAATCAGCAAGAAATCACAAGTCTGGTTCCTTCTTCAGAGCAATTTCCCAACGCCTGAAGGTACCACATTCATCTGTACAAAAAATAGTTTGCAAGTATAAACACCATGGGACCACGCAGCCGTCATACCGCTCAGGAAGCAGACACGTTCTGTCTCCTAGAGATGAACGTAATTATGTGTAAAAGGTGAAAATCAATCCCAGAACAACAGCAAAGAACCTTGTGAAAATGCTGGAGGAAACAGGTACAAAAGTATCTATACCCATAGTAAACCGAGTCCTATATCGACATAACCTGAAAGACAAGGAAGAAACCACTGCTCCAAAATCGACATAAAAAAGCCATATTACGATTTGCAACTGCACATGGGGACAAAGATCGTATTTTTTGGAGAAATGTCCTCTGTTCTGATTAAACAAAAATAGAACTGTTTGGCCATAATGACAATCGTTATGTTTGAAGGAAAAGGGGAGAGGCTTGCAAGCTGAAGAACACCATCCCAACCGTGAAGCACGAAGGTGGCAGCATCATGTTGTGGGGGTGCTTTGCTGCAGGAGGGACTGGTGCACTTCACAAAATAGATGGCATCATGAGAAAATTATGTGGATATTTTTAAGCAACAGCTCAAGACATCAGTCAGGAAATTAAAGCATGGTCGCAAATGGGTCTTCCAAATGGACAATGACCCCAAGCATACCTCCAAAGTTGCGGCAAAATGGCTTAAGGACAACAAAGTCAAGGTATTGGAGTGGCCATCACAAAGCCCTGACCTCAATCCCATAGAACATTGGTGGGCAGAACTGAAAAAGTGTGTGCGAGCAAGGAGGCCTACAAACCTGACTCAGTTACACCAACTCTGTCAGGAGGAATGGGCCAAACTTATTATGGGAAGCTTGTGGAAATTTACCTGAAATGTTTGACCCAAGTTAAACAATTTAAATGCAATGCTACCAAATACTAATTGAGTGCATGTAAACTTCTGACCCACTGGGAATGCGATGAAAGAAATAAAAGCTGAAATAAATCATTCTCTCTACTATTATTCAGACATTTCACATTCTTAAAATAAAGTGGTGATCCTAACTGACCTAAGACTGTGAAATTTTATTAGGATTAAATGTCAGGAAATGTGAAAAATTGAGTTGAAATGTATTTGGCAAAGGTGTATGTGAACTTCTGACTTCAACAGTACCTTGTCCATGGGATTTTCATGGAAGAGTTAAGGAAGGAGGATGGAACGTGTGATCTGCATAACATACCAATAGACATTCCTTTGTATGCCTCCTCATCTGCATACATGCAGACACAGACACAAAAGTGAGCAGTTCAGTCATCGGCACCCAATACAGCTAGCCTTCAGAATATTCTTTAAGCATACAGTACATATTCTTACCTCTTTGTTGATTGAAATCCATTGAATTGTGTCCATTTTCTGTTTTAGAAAGATTTGCACAAATATTAAAAGATAGATGATATCATCAAACAACAATATACATTTAGATCATATAAGAGACACACCTTACCTTAAATTGAGGAGAACTTTACATTTTACATTTAAGTTCCTGCACCTGCTGTCCTTTCAAATTCAAATCCAAATGTTTCAGTTGGACAGTTAGGTTCCTGCAAGAACCCACCAACTAAGGAGATTCCTCGATTAACCACACATCCTATGTGGTTCTTGGAAGAACCTTTTGGGGTCTATTTTCAGTGCCAAGAACCCTACGGTTCTTCAAAGAACTTTGAGGATCTTAGAAGAACCGTTGTTGAACCCCTAATTTTTAGAGCGAGGGAGATAAAATGGAGGGGGGAGGAGGGCGAGACTGAAGGAAGGAGGGGGGAAAGAGAGAGAGGAGGGAGAAAGAAGAGAGAGAGAGAGAGGGACGGAGAGCGAGAGGAAGGTGTCATGTCAGTGATGCCTTTCTCTGTGTCCATATTGTGATGCTAATCTTCCCCCATTGAATGCAATGTATTAACATGAGCATCAACCCCGTGACACTCATCTTTTCCTATTGACATAAGCATCAACACTGTCCTATTTCCTATGTAGTCCTATTTTCCCATTGACTGCAAATTATTGACATATGATCAAATTGGTCGACTCATATGTTTTCACATTGACCGCAATGTATTGACATAAACATCCACCCTGTGACATTCATCTTTTGCCTATGAACCCAATGTATTGAGGTAAACATAAACCCTGTGACACTTAGGGCTGTGGAGGTCATGAAATTTTGTCAGCCGGTGTTTGTCATTCAAATAACTGCTGGTCTCACGGTAATTGACCGTTAATTAACGTAAACACATTTAGCATCTCATGCTTCAAGCAGACCTTTGGAACATCTACATTTTAAAAAGTCTAATGAATCAATTGAATGTAGCCTACACCATCCCAATAATCCTTTATTTATTTTAGGTAGATCTAACAAAATGTATTTCATGTTTTTTTTCCCTCATCAATCTACACACAATACCCCATAATGACAAAAGGAAAACATAAAAAAAAATAAAAAAATGTATGCAAATGTATTAAAAAGAAAACATATAAATACCTTATTTACATAAGTATTCAGACCCTTTACTACAGTATGAGACTCGAAATTTAGCTCAGGTGCATCCTGTTTCCATTGATCATCTTTGAGATGTTTTTACAACTTGATTGGAGTCCACCTGTGGCAAATTCAATTGATTGGACATGATTTGGAAAGGCATACACCCACAGTCGACAGTGCATGTCAGAGCAAAAACCAAGCTATGAGGTTGAAGGAATTGTCCTTAGAGCTCCGAGACAAGATTGTGTCGAGGCACCGATCTGGGGAAGGGCACCAAAACTTTTTCGGGGGAGAAGGGCCTTTGTAAGGGAGGTGACCGAGAACCCGATGATCACTCTGACAGAGTTCCGGAGTTCATCTGTGGAGATGGGAGAGCCTTCCAGAAGGACAACCATCTCTGCAGCACTCCACCAATCAGGCCATGTTATAGTGGCCAGACCAAAGCCACTCCTCTGTAGAAGGCACATGACAGCCCTCTTGGAGTTTTTTTTTATTTTACTTTTATTTAACCAGGTAGGCTAGTTGAGAACAAGTTCTCATTTGCAACTGCGACCTGGCCAAGATAAAGCATAGCAGTGTGAACAGACAACAACACAGAGTTACACATGGAGTAAACAATGAACAATAAACAAGTCAATAACATAGTAGAATAAAAAGAAAAATCTATACACATTGTGTGCAAAAGGCATGAGGAGGTAAGCAATAAATAGGAGTGAATAATTACAATTTAGCAGATTAACACTGGAGTGATAATGCCAATGTAACGGAATTCCTCTTCTTCAGAGGAGGAGTAGCAAGGATCAGACCAATGTGCAGCGTGGTGTCCATAATGATATATTTAATAAATCAACAGAACACTGAACAAAATAACAAAAGCACAAACAACCGAAAACAGTCCCGTCTGGTGATAACACTAACACAGGATACAACCACCCACAAAACACAATAGAAAACAGGCTACCTAAATATGGCTCCCAATCAGAGACAACGACTGACACCTGCCTCTAATTGAAAACCATACTAGGCCAAACACATAGAAATATAACAACAGAACAAAACATAGAAATACAACATAGAATGCACGCCCCAACTCACACCCTGACCAACTAAATTAAAGACATAAAAAAGGAACTAAGGTCAGAACATGACAGCCAAAAGGTACCTATAAAGACTCTCAGACCATGAGAAACAAGATTCTCTGGTATGATGAAACCAAGATAGAACTCTTTGGCCTGAATGCCAAGTGTCACGTCTGGAGGAAACTGTTCAAGGAATATAACACTTCCTATATGTGTTCATTATCCAATTCAATTTAAATCACTCTGTTTCTAAAAATTTGTAAGATCCTTATTTGCATAAAATAGACAGACACCAGTCTACCAAAATTAGCCAATAGCATTTATTCTCGAGAGCGCTAGTCATAATACAATGCACATTGGTTTATATACCTCACATTTCGTCATAAATGTCTCTCCTCCTCTCAGATACAATGGCAATATAGTTCACAAGCCTTCCCACATTGTCTGCCACCTGTTAAACAATCCACTAAAAGCCCAAGGTTTCTCCCCTCCCTGGGTAGGGACAGAATGTCCTGTAAGGAACACAGTATTCCAGCCGGTCTGACGATAGCTCCATTCGTTTCTAACAAGGAATAGAAAGTCCTTGTTCTAATTCTTGACTAAAACTACACACATTATATTCAGTATTATGATTATAATAAGATTCATACATTCATACAGTAACATAGTAGTGTTCTGTTTAGTTATAGTTCTAAGTTAAATGTATACATAATTTAGTCATTATTCATAAAAATCCCATAACAGAAACCTAGCACCATCCCTACAGTGAAGCATTGTGGTGGCAGCATCATGCTGTGGGCGCCAGAGACTGGGAGACTTGTCAGGATCGAGGGAAAGATGAACGGAGCAAAGTACAGAAAGATCCATATTGAAAACCTGCTCCAGGGCAGGTTTTGGAAGGTGAAGCGGCGCAATTGCGCCTTCTTCACCACACTGTCTGTGTGGGTGGACCATTTCAGTTTGTTAGTGATGTGTATGCCAAGGAACTTAAAACTTTCCACCTTCTCCACTGCTATCCCGTCGATGTGGATAGGGGGTTGTTCCCTCTGCTGTTTCCTGAAGTCCACGATCATCTGCTTTGTTTTGTTGACGCTGAGTGAGAGATTATTTTCCTGGCACCACACTCCCAGATCCTTCACCTCCTCCCAGTAGGCTGTCTCTTTGTTGTTGGTAATCAAGCCTACAACTGTTGTGTCGTCTGCAAACTTGATGATTGAGTTGGAGGCCTGCTTGGCCACGCAGTCATGGGTGAACAGGGAGTACAGGAGGGGGCTGAGCATGCACCCTTGTGGGGCCCCAGTGTTGAGGATCAGCGAAGTGCAGGTGTTGTTTCCTACCTTCACCATCTGGGGGACGGCCCTTCAGGATGTCCAGGACCCAATTACATAGGGCTGGGTTCAGACCCAGGGCCTCAAGCTTAATGATGAGCTTGGAGGGTACTATGGTGCTGAATGCTGAGCTATAGTCAATGAACAGTATTCTTACATTGGTTTCCTCTTGTCCAGATTGAATAGGACAGTGTACAGTGTGATGGTGATTACATCGTCTGTGGACCTATTGGGGCAGTAAGCAAATTGAAGTTTGTCTAGGGTGACAGGTAAGGTGGAGGTAATATAATCCTTGACTAGTCTCTCAAAGCGCTTCATGATGACAGAAGTGGATGCTACGAGGCGATAGTCATTTAGTTCAGTTACCTTTGCATTCTTGGGTACAGGAACAATGGTGGCCATCTTGAAGAATGTGGGGACAGCAGACTGGGATAGGGAGAGATTAAATATGTCCATAAACACACCAGCCAGCTGGTCTGCGCATGCTCTGAGGATGCGGCTAGGGATACGAGGGTTAACACATTTAAATGTCTTTCTCATGTCGGCCACGGAGAAGGAGAGCCCACAGTCCTTGGTAGCGGGCCACATCGGTGGCACTGTGTTATCCTCAATGCGGGCAGAGAAGGTGTTTAGCTTGTCCGGAAGCAAGACGTCGGTGTCCGCGACATGGCTGGTTTTCCTTTTTCAGTCCGTGATTGTCTGGAGAACCTGCCACATACGTCTCATGTCTTATCCGTTGAATTGCGACTCCACTTTGTCTCTATACTGACGTTTTGCCTGTTTGATTGCCTTGCGAAGGGAATGAGTACTCTGTTTGTATTCTGCAATATTTCCAGTCACCGTGCCATGGTTAAATGCGGTGGTTTGCGCTTTCAAACTGTTGCCTTCTATCCAGGATTTCTGGTTAGGGTAGGTTTTAATTGTCATAGTGTGTACAACATCTCCTATACACTAACTGATAAACTCAGTCACCATCTCAGTGTATTTGTCAATATTATTCTCAGAAGCTACCCGGAACATATCCCAGTCAGCGTGATCAAAACAATCTTGAAGCGTGGATTCCGATTGGTCAGACCAGCGTTGAATAGTCCTTTGCATGGGTACTTCCTGTTTGAGTTTCTGCCTATAGGAAGGGAGGAACAAAATTAAGTCATGGTCAGATTTTCAGAAAGGAGGGTGGGGGAGGGCATCCCGGAAGTTGGAGTAACTGTGGTCGAGTGTTTTAGCAGCGTGATTACTACAGTCGATATGCTGATATAATTTAGGCAGCATTTTCCTCAAATTTGCTTTGTTAAAATCCCCAGCTACAATAAATGCAGCCTCAGGATATATGCTTTCCAGTTTGCATAAAGTCGAGTGAAGGGAGGGCCGTCGTGGTTCCTTGGGGGCCGTCGTGGTATCGGTATGAGGGGGGATATGCATGGCAGTGACTATAACCAAGAAAATTATCTTGGGAGATAATACGGCCGGCATTTGATTGTGAGGTATTCTAGGTCGGATGAACAAAAGGACTTGAGTTCCTATATGTTACCACAATTACACCATGAGTCGTTAATCATAAAACATACACCCCTGCCCTTCTTCTTCCCTTGAGAGATGTTTATTCCTGTCGGCGTGATGAACTGAGAATCCAGATGGCTGGACCGACAGTATATCCTGAGAGAGCCATGTTTCCTTGAAACAGAGTATGTTACAACCCCTGATGTCTCTCTGGAAAGAAACCCTTGCCCTGAGCTCGTCAACTTTATTATGCAGGGAGTGAACATTAGCGAGTAATATACTCGGAAGCCGTGGGTGGTGTGTGCGCCTCCTCAGTCGGACTAGAAGACCGCTCCGAGTACCTCTCCTTCGCCGACATTGTTTTCGGTCGGCCTCTGGAATCAGTTCAATTGGGTAGTGCGAACACAGGATCCACTTCGGAATAGTCGTATTCCTGGTCGTAATGCTGGTAGTGCTAGTGATATACCACCGCTCTGATATCCAATAGTTCTTCCCGGCTATATGTAAGAGCACATACAATTTTCTGGGCTAACAATGTTAGAAATAATACATAGAAAAACAAAATACTGCAAAGTTTCCTAAGGACTAGAAGCGAGGCAGCCCTCTCTGTTGGCGCCATCTTACTCAGTCTATAGGCTATATGTTTTAATTTCTAATACATTCTATGGCTGCATGATGGGACAAATGATGCATTGAAAAAAGTAACATGAAAGGGAGGCACTCTGCTCTATTTCTTGCTCAGGCTGCACACACTTCGTCAGCCTCTCATTCACAATTTGACAAGCACTTGATAATTATGCTCATGCAGTATTGCGCATTTTATCTGGTCTTTACATACAGCCTACTAAAATATGTGTAATATTGTTTTATTTAGAAATTGCCCACAAAATATATATATATATAACCATCCATAGCTTGCACTTGAATAGTGTATGGAGGTTACTTGCAGCAGCTTTCTTAATATGCCAGGTAGGCTACACCGTTTGTTAAGTGGATTAATGTGCTTTGATCAATAATTATAGCAGCACAAATTAAGAATTGAGCAATAAATATAGCAGCATGAGAAAGCTGGGATCCGCTTTGATTATATAGTGGTCAGTATCACACACGATTGCACAATGACTAGTCTTATACATTTAAATACATTTGTCAAAGTTATGGATATACTACTGTCTGTTCTGATAGAAATGAAATAATTCAGCATAGCCTACTGCACCATGAGAAGGCCTATAATTTAACCACAGAGCATCAATAATGTTTAAAAAAAAAATCCTAGCTGTGGATTGTGTTTAGCCCAATAACATGGCATAGCCTACAATTGGAAACACACAGCAAATCTGTCAGTGAACTGCATGCAGACAAAACAGGCTTTTCGCAATATTTAAAATCCAATCGCGGGAAAACAGGTTGGAAAGCAAATGTCTCCTGTTGAAAAGAGAAGACAAATTTGTATCAATTTCCAAATATTGTTTTACAAAGGAAAACTAGAGAGAGATAGGCTTTTGGCACGATTGCATCGGTCATGTGAGCTGCACATCATTGGGTGAATCAGTGAAACTGAAAAGCATGTTTAGGACTATAATTTCCTCCTCATATTGTAGCCTACATTATGTCTCCACACACCTAGGCCAAGGCTATTGATGGATGGAAGTCAATGTCGTTTTTATTGATCTTAGATTGTCAGTTTGTCAGTGTCAAAGTAGGCTGTCCTTTCAATCATTTAAGCAGTATTAAATGCATTTATAAAATAACAAATTTTCCCAGGATCCTAGGTAACTAAATATTTGTGTGCAACTGTAAGTGCCTCAACTTTACTGACCTCAGCCACTGCGCAAATGCAATGATATGCATGCAATGCTTAATTATAAGAGGTGTTTTCTTTTCTCATGCATTCTGGTACCTCAAAGCTCCCCAGGTCACCCCTCTCTCTCTCTCTCTCTCCAGCTCACTTTTTGTTCCGGCAACTCACGATTTACAAATTAAGCACTGGTATTTACATATACTAAATACTATGTGTGAAATTAGTTTTGATTTAGAATGGGCCATTATCATGCACCTGTCGGAACAGAGCAGAGTAAAAAAAGACCTCATCTGCTTTTCTTGCGGTTTATTTTCATGTCAGCCAGGTAGGCTACTCCGGTTAGCCTTTATGGGTAAGTCTCTAAGAGCTTTCCACACCTGGATTGTGCAGCATTTTCCATTATTCTTTTAAAAATTCTTCAAGCTCTGTCAAATTGGTTGTTGATCATTGCTAGACAACCATATTCACTGTCTTCTTGCTGAGCAACTCCAGTGTAGATATGGCCTTGTGTTTTAGGTTATTGTCCTACTGAAAGGTGAATTAGTCTCCCAGTTTCTGGTGGAAAGTCGACTGAGCCAGGTTTTCCTCTAGAATTTTGCCTATGCTTAGCTCCATTCCTTTTTTATCCTGAAAAACTCCCCAATCCTTAATGATTACAAGTATACCCATAACGATGATGTAGCCACCACTATGCTTGAAAATATGGAGAGAGTAACTACAATGTTGATCCATCCTCAGTTAACTCCTATCACAGCCATTAAACTTTAACTGTTTTAAAGTCACCATTGGCCTCATGGTGAAATCCCTGAGAGGTATCCTTCCTCTCTGGGCAACTGAGTTAATTAGGATGGCTGAATCTTTGTAGCGAGTGGGTGTATTGATACGCCACCCAAAGTGTAATTAATAACTTCACCATGCTCAAAAGGATATTCAATATATGCTTTTTATTTTTTACCCATCTACCAATAGGTGCCCTTCTTTGCGAGGCATGGGGAAGCCCCTCTGGTCTTTGTGGTTGAAATTCACTACTCAACTAAGAGACTTTACAGATAATTATGTGTGGGGTACAGAGATGAGACAGTCATTAAAAAAATAATGTTAAACACTTATTGCACACAGAGTGAATCCATGCAACTTGTGACTTGTTAAGCAAATATGATTTATTTAGGCTTGCCATAACAAAAGGGGTTGAATAGTTTCATTTTGGTTTACGTTCGAAAAACATAATTCCACTTTGACATTATGAGGTATGTGGTATTGCCTGTGACAAAAATCTAAATTGAATCAATTTTAAATTCAGGCTAACAGAACATGTGGAAAAAGTCAAGGGGTGTGAATACGTTTTGAAGTCCCTGTATATATTTCCATAGACAGTAACAGAGAGCTATGGTAATTTGGAAGCAGTTGTGAATATGGAATAAAAAAAACTTTGTAACCTGGTGTTGATGTCATTTCACATTCTTTCATAATAAATTACGTAAAACACATTAAAACAGCCATTATTAAATTAAGCATACTTCATATCTCCAAAAAGGCCATTAGCTACAGTACACTTGATAGGTGACATCACTACACTGTTCCATCAGAAAGCAGCATAATGAACCATTGCACTCTCAATGGACTTTGTTCTTCTCAAGAATGCAGATTGTGAACCCTGGGTTACCCTTAAATTGTGATTCCTCATGTCCCCTCTCCTTTCACCCTTCTCAAAATTCGAGAAGATTCCAGGTGCCTGCCCTTTGTCGTGTCCTGACTAGCATTAACGTGATTATTCTGTAAAATAACAGTCAATTACATACCACGTTAAGTTATTATGCAATTAAATTACTCATGTAACAATTAATTAATTAGTAATCTGGGGCACCACAGAAAAAGTTAACAAGTTACTATCTCCCGACTAAACTCTAAATATAAAAATCTCTTACATCAGTCACAGTCAATTCATTCATTCTTATTTACCTTCAGTCTCATTCTGAATGTCGCAAAATCCTTGGATATCTGCACGAACTCTAGTATAAATGATGAATCAGAGATGTACAAATTGGCTTAATTATTTATTCACTAACTAATCACACAGAATGACAAACACACAAACATAATGAGTTCACACATTGATTACTACATAATGCAACTCAACTGGTATGGCGGGTTGTTCCACAAAATGGTGGATTCAAAAGAGAGGGAAAGGGAGGGGCAGGAAAGAAAGAGCGGGAGAAGAAACAAAGAACTTCCTTACGCACATACAGCCGATAACTATGCTCATGAAAATGTGAATACTTTGCACATGAACGGCCGCTCATTCGAAAAGAATTGCAATGTACATATTTACGTGTGTATGTCTTGTCTCTCTGTTGAAATCGCCGGTCCATCTGGTGAGTAATTCAACAGAAAGTCTCTGGTTTGTCCACCAGAGATCAAAATCTTTCATAGTTGTAGCTCTGTTATAATGTGTACGTCAGACGTACCAATGGTCATTTAGAATGGATCTTTAAGAGTACCACTCCTGTTTACTAGACTAAAGTACCTAAACAGCTGCAGACTGAATGTTCCTGTGTAGTCTTCATCTTCTGGGTACAGCTAAGACCACTTTCCACACCAGCAGCAACCCGCTGTGTTTTGGTCTAATCGATTCCAACTATTTGTGACGTCCAGTTCACACTGTCCGCCTGCTTGGTCTCTAGTTTTAAACAATTTCTCAGCCATGTAGCCACCGCTTCACACTTTCTGGTCTTTGTAAATGTTCTTAGAAGTGGGTTTTATACTCTCTGGGAAAAGGAGGCGTTCCATAACGCCGACGTAATGTCTGTGCACACGTGGGTGTGGTCAATGACTAGTTAAGGCTTTATATGAAAAACAATACTCTCATTTACAAGGCTAACATCACATTTCATCTTCTCACAAATAGTTTCATATTTAATCACATAAGTTCCAACATTTGGATATAACTCTGACAACTGGGAAATATACACATTCAGAGATAGGACAGTATAACAACATAAAGAACAATCCTGTCGAAAGTTAAGTACCCATGGACCATTCCAACTGCTTGGATTACAGAAATATTGTTCCATTATTCAATCTTTTTATGTTACCGTATTGGCGGGAGGAATCTCCTTGTGACAAAGAAGAGGCTTCTTTCCCCTCAATCCTGCCAAACACAAAGGCAGAGATTCTACAAGGTATTTATGACCGTCATAAAACTGGTGGGGGAGAGAGAGAGGCGGGGGGGAATCTGGCGCCTATGATCTTCACCCTTCTCAACCAATGCATTTCTGGAAGGACACAAGGAAATGGACACATAAATTGAGATCCACCACCTGTGTTCTTGGGAGGCGTGGTAGAGGGAGGGGTCACCTGGGGGCGTGTGGGAGAGGGGTGGGCCCTCGCAGGCTAAACGTGTCTCCACTGGATGAGTATCAAGACGGGGCCTTCCCACACACCAGAGAAGGCTCCGCCTCCGATCTCCATGGCTCACTTGTAGAACTTTGCTTCTTTCTCAAAGTCCCCTTCCTCATAGCTGGGGAAAAGAGAGGGAGGAGGATGGACAGAGACAAAACAAGGTTGATGACGATGTTCAGCTCATAGTATTGCATGTATATTACCAATAACACTGTGTGTGTGTGTGTGTGTGTGTAACCGCTCTAGTAGCACAAAATTGAAAATAACATTGAGGATAAAGTCTGGAATGTGTACTACATCAAAAGACCTGCATCACTATACTGAGAGCGTTTCAGTTTCTAAAAGTATATATTTGGGTCTTTTTGTAGTCTTTGTTCATGTTTTCGGCACCCCCATACTGCACAATGAGGATGAGGAAGTGCTTCTTCTGTCAGACACAATAACACACAGACAGAATATGGGAGAAACACTCGAAATTTCCATTTGAAATCTAATTAAGCTGGGAATCCAATTAAAATCAAACCACACACAGCTGTCCCTAGTATGCATGCAGCAGACCAGGGGTTCAAATATATGAAAAATCATTTCAAACACGTTTGTGCCCATTCCAGCTTGCCTGGCTTAATAAACCAATAGAAGAGTCCCAAAACTGCAACCCCCACACATCTGGCACTCCAGGCAGACTCAACCAAACGATCATCTATTTGAAAGGATTTTTAAACTCCAATCTGGTATGCAGTGAACTGTAAGCAGTATTGGTCCTCTCACCAGTTTGCTGTAGAATACAGCCAGGTTGACCAATACTGTGGCCATACTGGGGTGTTTAAGTCCAAAACTCTTCTCCCTGATGTCCAGAGCCAGCTCATACAGGAGCAGCCTTTTCCAGCTTCCCCTGGACATCACACATATCCTCTGTCAGCGTCACAAATCAGGATTACACAACCTACAACCCAATAGAATTTGAGTTGAGTGAGGAATAAGAATTCAAGGTCCCTAAGCTAACTTTCAAAACAGCAACGTTATAGAAGAGAAAACTTTTGCGATTTCCCTTGGTTTAGAGAAACTTTCCCCACCAGCGATACACTTCCTCATTGCTCGTTCTGCATTATGGGGCCGTGGATAAACATGAACAAAGGCTCCAATAATACCCAAATACGTCCTTTAGAAACGGCAAAGCTCTCAGTATTAGGGATGCAGATCTTTAGATGTTGTATACAAGAAATCCTGTCAATCAAAACTTTAGAAGTGATACCTCTGTCCATTCTAGCAGCAGGCTACACGGAGAATAGAACAGCTGGATAGGGAAAACCGCTCAATTCGCACAAAATGGAATATAACTTTGCAGATAAAGTGCAGAAAGACACAATTTCATATGTACAAAATCTAAAAACCTTCATCACAACAATGAGAGTGTTTCCATTTCTAAGAGGACATACGTTTTGGGAGCCTTTGTTCATGTTTTTTGTGTCCCCACGCATCTATAACATGTCATTTACATCCAAAATACAGAATTGGTTGTAAAAAGAGTGAACTTCTCCTGGTCTAGGACTTGGTTTAATGGGATTATATGCAACAGCCCTGTGGTGGCTTGGTTAGAAACATCCCATCTCCTCAACCTACCCTGTGTTTGTAGAGCATTCTCAGGGGTTTGGGGGTGTAGGCCAGGGAGGAGTGGTCAGGGGACAGGGCTCTCATCCTGATATCCGGGGCTCTCTCGTACATTTCCTCTGCATTGTCATACTCCCTCCTCTCAGTGTGGCGGGCAGGTTGGTTGTTGAGGGACTGGGCACAGTCCGAGCAGACTGGCCCCAACACACTCTGTCCCATCTCCAGACGGGTCAAGAGCTCAAGAACACTTTGGCTGCCCTGGAATACACAGTAGGGAGTGACACGGAACGTTAAAATGGTTCTGGACCATTCTGACCAACATTTTTGTGTACAGATCGCTCTGTGAACTGTGCAACATCAATTCCTGTGCACCCCGTGACAGCTCTGGTTGTCCCGCATCGTATGCCTTTCTCATCTGAGATGCAGTATGTGAAATTTGAAATCTAATTTGCATTGGGAGCGAAGCATCACATTCTCTTTTCATCAAGACAAGATCGAACTTCGCAGCTCCTCTCAACATGAAAAAAAATACTAAATCATTTATCAGAATTTAAACAAGACCACTTTTGTACTGTCACTAAGCATTTATTTCATAGTTAGAAGAATAGTGAAATATAGTTTATAGTTTGACTGTTACTATATTTAGAACGCATTTCAAACATTTCAAGCTTTATTCCCTGACTTTTGTTGAATAGAAAACATATATAATATCTATACTGTGTATAGAGCTTGTGTCCTCAAAAGTGACCACACCTCAGCAATTTATATCTATTTTATATTTCTGGCAGTATAAGCAATACTAGGTATTGATCATGGCCCTCATCATTTAACAGGTTAAGGCCACAACATGATCAAAACCATTAGATGCAGCAAGAAGTGAAATTTAAAAAAAATATATATAAAAAAAAAAATATATATATATATATATATATATATATATATATTTTTTTTTTTAAACTTTATTTAACTAGGCAAGTCAGTTAAGAACAAATTCTTATTTTCAATGACGGCCTAGGAACAGTGGGTTAACTGCCCAGAACGACAGATTTTTACTTTGTCAGCTCGGGGATTCGATCTTGCAAAAACAGCACATCATGTGGTAAAAAACATTGGTGACACTTTCCATGGAGCTTCTGTCATGTGGCCTGTGACAATCAAATGTTAAGCACACAACACCGTCAATTACAACTGTACTTAGTCATATACATCCTTTACACACCTTAGGTCATGATGGGAGAGGTAGAGAGAGAAACAGAGAGGAGATAGAGACAAACAGGAAGAGAGAGAGAGACAGAAAAACACAGCGACCACCAGAGACAGAAAGTGAGAGCGAGAGGAAGGAGCCTTCGTTACCTTATAGCTGTCCTGCGGTTTTCTGCAGTGGCGGTCATCACACGTGGGGTTGGCCTGCAGTGGCGGTCATCACACGTGGGGTTGGCCTGCAGTGGCGGTCATCACACGTGGGGTTGGCCTGCAGTGGCCATAGTGGAAAAGAAGTACTGCATAGAGTTGTAGCCCAGGTAGCATCTGACAGTGCCAAACTTCAACAGGTAAGAGAACCACAAACCATTGTTAGGGGCTACGATCAGGGTTGGTATTCATTAGGGCAAACAGTTGCAAAACATTTCACAACAGGAAAAAATGTGTTTCCTATTGGACAAGTTCAGGTAGTGTCTCCCTGTTTTAGTAAATGTTCTTTCCGTTTGGTTCCTAATGAATATGGGGGACCCAAACAAATGTCATTCAGATCTTACTTCAGGACATTTTGATATTGGGTTGGCTGGCACCACACACCCCTATCTTATCATCGATGTTAGCCGCCACCACCAGGGGAGGAGCGCACTGTCACAGGGACAAAGAGATTAGTACACTGCACAGCACTGAAAACTCACTAACATCTTTTTAATCTCTATAGCAGTAACTTGTGTTATGTATACATATGAACAAACATATAAAAAGCAACATGTAAAGTGTTGGTCCCATGTTTCATGAGCTGAAATAAAAGATCCCAAAAATTGTCCATATGCAAAAAAAGCTTAGTTCTCTCAAATGTGTTTACCAGTGGAGGCTCGTCAGAGGAGTAAGGGGAGAACCATCCTCCTCAGTGAATTACATAAAAATAGTGAAATATAAAGTTATCATTTTTAGATACTAAATATATTCATGTCACTAAATAATTGGTTAAAACACAACGTTTTGCAATGAAGGTCTACAGTAGCACTCTTTAGGGTAGCACCATGGTGTAGCTGGAGGACAGGTAGCTTCTGTCTTCCTCTGGGTACATTGACTTCAACACTAAACCTAGGAGGCTCATGGTTCTCAGCCCCTTCCATAGACTTACACAGTAATTATGACAACCTCCAGAGGATGTCCTCTAACCTATCAGACCTCTTGCAGCATGAACTGACATGTCCATCCAATCAAAGGATCAGAGAATGAATCTAGTACTGAAATAATAAGCTACAGCTAGCTAGCACTGCAATGCATAAAAATGTGGTGAGCAGTTGACTCAGAGAGAGAAAGACAATAGTTGAACAGTTTAAGAAATTAATTTATTCAAAAATTAAGGAGAACAGGCCTCCCGAGTGGCGCAGTGGTCTAAGGCACTGCCTCGCAGTGCTAGCTGTGCCACTAGAGATTCTGGGTTCTAGTCCAGGCTCTGTCGCAGCCGGCCGCGACTGGGACGCCCATGGGGCGGCGCACAATCGGCTCAGCGTCGTCCGGGTTAGGCCGGCAGGGATATCCTTGTCTCATCGCGCACTAGCGAACTCTTGTGGCGGGCCGGGCGCAGTGCACGCTGAAAAGGTCGCCAGGTGTACGGTGTTTCCTCCGACACTTTGGTGCGGCTGGCTTCCGGGTTGGATGAGAATTGTGTCAAGAAGCAGTGCGGCTTGGTTGGGCTGTGTTTCAGAGGACGCATGGCTCTCGACCTTCGCCTCTCCCGAGTCCGTACAGAGATGAGAAGACTGTAACTACTACCAGTTGGATACCATGAAATTGGGGTGAAAAATACACTAAATAAAAATTAAGGAGAACCAATGGTCATGGGCAGGCATAAGTT
This sequence comes from Oncorhynchus clarkii lewisi, assembly GCF_045791955.1. Classification (NCBI taxonomy): domain Eukaryota; kingdom Metazoa; phylum Chordata; class Actinopteri; order Salmoniformes; family Salmonidae; genus Oncorhynchus; species Oncorhynchus clarkii. The sequence continues at coordinate 26,153,233 of NC_092155.1, read as the reverse complement.
ACAAACACAATTGCATTTTATTGATGGCAATTTGAATAAAAAAAGATACCGTGAGGAGATCCTGAGGATCATTGTTGTGCCATTCATCCGCCACCATCACCTCATGTTTCAGCATGATAATGCACAGCCCAACGTCGCAAGGTTCTGTAATCAATTCCTGGAAGCAGTTCTTCCATGGCCTGCCTACTCACTAGACAGGTCACCCAATGGGCATGTGTGGGATGCTCTGGATCGACGTGCATGACAGGTTGTTCCAGTTCCCGCCAATATTCAGAAAGAGATATATTGTGTTGCATGAGGCAAATGGTAAACACACCAGATTGACTGGTTTTCTGATCCATACCTTTTTTTAAGGTATCTGTGACCAACAGTTACATATGTATTCCCAGTGATGTGAAATCCATCGATTAGGGCCTAATGAATTTATTTAAATTGACTGAACTGTAACTCAGTAAAATCTTTGAAATGGTTGCGTTTATATTTTTGTTCAGTGTAGATTAAATAGGAACAAAAATGTATAGAGTAAGTGTGTGTTGTGACACTGCGAAGCAGTCAGTCTCCCTGGTATGATGAGCTGTATGTTTCCAGACTAGGGGTGGGCGGTGTACCGGTATAAATGTGAATACCGGTATGACATTGTGCCATGATATGGATTTTGCCATATTGTGCAGATCTTGATCAATTTAATAAATGTATTAAATAAGACATTTTTGTTTTGTTCGAAATTTCAAATCAAGTGATGTGGGCTAGTTCAAAATGTTTATTTTACTAAAAACAGCCTTTTTTAGCAAAGAAAACAAACTAGAAGCATGATGTTACACGCTATCTGCCTGACAGTCAAAGTCAAAACAAGCATGCGCAACAGCAGAGTAAGAGAACATTTAGTGAAGTAAACTCCTTTCCTAAGTGAAAGTGTCCGAAAATCTGGTGCCAATCTGTAAGCAAGCATTGAGGATGACTGAAGACAAGGGAAATAAAGCTATTGAGGTTTATTTGCAGGACGACAAAGAATTGGTTAAAAAAAAAGCTTGCCTCCTCTGCCATTTGGAACTGGTTTGGCGTTAAGATATCCGACCTCGACCAAAAAAACAGTACTGTAAGTTGTGTCGACGCATTGTGCTAGCCAAAAGGTGGAAACTACAGCAATCTTTTTCACCACCTGAAAACCCTGCATGTGCGCGTATATGAAGAATCTACCAGAATGCGAGCAACAAATCCCCGGAGCAAGTCCCAAGACATCTTCAAACCAGGCCTGCACTCAGCTATCACTCAAGGCATCATTAGGTAGTGGTACTCCATATGACAAGACGAGCAAGAAGTGGAATGAGAACGAGTACAATTACGTATCACATAGCGAAAGACATGAAACCAATTCAAACTGTGGAGAAGGACGGTTTCAGAAAGTCGATTCGAATTCTAGACCCAAGATACGAGACCCTGAGTCAAATACTTCAGCATGTCTGCCAGAACTCTACCCAAAATGTTGGGACAGAGTTGCCAACGAAATTCTGCATTCTTCTCTACCACTGTCGACTTATGGCCAAGCCGGACCACAAAGCCCTACATTAGCCTCCCGATTCATTACATTGATGACAACTGGAAGCTGCAAATCAAAAGCCTTCAGACCTCTTATTTCCCAGACAACCACACTAGAGAAATAATTGCAGTTGGGCATTTTCATCCTGGGGCTTGAAAGAGTCTTGTCAAGTATGTATGACTACTGACAGCGGATCGAACATGATCAAAGCATTAGAGCTGAACAAATGGACAAGACTAGGGTGTTTCAGACACAGGCTACACATTGCCATTGGTAAGTTTTAACGTCTAAAAACACAGAGCTAGTTAGAAAAACAACGTAACTTAAAAACAATATAACTTAAAATGCAGAATAACTATTGTACTCTTAATTTCCTCTGTTTAAAGTTATAGCTGATTACACTGCCTGATCCTTCTTATAAGTTAAGCCAAATATATACAGCTATATAAATATATAGTATTTGTAAGTGTGTGCAATATCCAAACATTATTGTATGTATTTATACATTAGCCTATGGTTTCAATATATGAATCTATCCTCGCAATAAATGATCCTGTTTTTTAAAGCAACATAGCTCTCTCAATCACAACAGTTGTATGCAAATCTATAGATGGATTGCATTTGTAATCATGTCCAGAGTCCATTCTGTAAATTGCTGTAATTACAGCAGATGCAATGTTATTGAATAAAAGTTGATTCAAATGTAATTATTTTTCACATTTTTACTTTTTCCAGAGAGGAGTGTCCAAAACGAACCTCGGGTTTCCCGGGCCACAGAAGTGTGCAAGAAAGTGGTCAGCACATTTTCCTATAGTTGGAAGAAGCAGAAGGTCCTGACAAAGTACACAGGATAAACTGAGCCTCCCCTCCACAAGCTCATCACGGAATCCCCGACAAGGTGGGGATCTCACCTGCAGATGATGGTAAGAGTCCTTGAGGCAGACAAAAAAAGCACGGCACCTTGCACCCTCCTGGCAAGACATTGAGGTCTTTGAATCTATCACGGCAGCACTTAAGCCCCTCCAGGATTTCACAGATGCCCTGTCAGGAGAGACATACGTGAGTGTGTCCTATCTGAAGCCCGTCCTCCATTTGTTCAAGGCGGAGGTTCTGAAATCAAATGAGGGCGGGGCCAAACTGACCCGAAAGATTAAGATGAGGGTCCGAGATTACCTGAATGACAAATACACCGACCCTAAAACAGATGAGCTGCTCACCATAGCTACCTTTCTGGACCCACGGTTCAAGACCACCTACATCACCACTGAGAAGCTGGTGGAGGTGAAGGTGAGAGCTGCCTCATAGACAGAAGCCCTCCTGGTAGGGAACACAGATGTTGGAGACTTCTCTCTTGAAGAGGACCATAGTGGGAAAGAAGCTGGCACTGCTCCACAATCAGCAAAGAAGTCCAAGAAGAGCCTTGGGAGCTTTTTTAAGAAAACCAGTAGTGCACCGGCCTTAAGAACTCAGAGACAGGTCATCGAGCAAGAGCTGGACAGCTACACTCTGATGATGGCAGCAGACAGTGAGGCTGATCCTTTGGATTGGTAGCGAGTTCACACATTCAACTTCCCACAAGTGAGTTGTCTGACAACTCTATCTGAAATACTTAGGCATCCCTGCCACAAGTTCACCCTCAGAGAGCATTTAGCACTAGGGGCAATGTGGTCACATGCCACAGAGCAACTTTGAAGCCAGAATCTGTCAATAGGCTGGTGTTCCTGGCACAGAACTTGTGAAGAGGGAGCCAGTGAATTGTTACATGGTAAACTGAGAAACATACACACTGTCTGGTTAATGCTTGAAGAAGTTAGTTTGAAAAGGTTAACAACTTCAATTCAAAATAACTAGTGTTATGCTGAAAAAAGACTGCACTTATATTTAGCAGGAAAAAGTAAGCCATTTGTAGCCATTTTCTTTACATCCCAAGTACTTTAAATATTTGTTTATTGAATTTTACTGCATATTTGTTTTCATATATCTTTTAAGTTTCATGTTTGCACAGGATTACGCAGAAGTAAAAAAAATAATGTGCCCCCCCCTTTCTGTTTCTATAACGTTAAAAGCAATATTTTGTCATTTATTAACTTTGAAGGGCTCATAACATGTATTTTTTTTAAACTATTTAAATTTAAAAAAAAACAATGGTACAGTATATATAATATATATGTTATCGTCCGGACAGTAGAAAATATTGTGATATTAATTTTTGTTCATATTGCCCAGACACGGCATTCTCACTCACACCTGACTCCATACAGATCTGACCCAGCTCATTACACGCCTAGGAACAAAAAGACGACCCAACATACATTATTGAGTTGGTGAGGATCTTATGATGCATGTTTTACAGTCAGGAAATAAGTGATGTTAGTAGTCAAATCAGAGTTTATTTGAAGGGGTGGGTATAATTTGTGGAACGTTCCAACAGGAATCTGCAGAATAAGATACCGCAGTGGGCAATTTAATTATGTTTTTCACTCACCACGTTTATTCCGAAAATGTCGCTCCTCACTCTGGTAACCTATGGACAAACATTAAGAATAAGTTAAGTGGTGAGTTTATGCCTATTCGGCAGCTAGTTAGCTAGGTAAATTGATCATGCTACTCTGTATGCGTTGTTTGTTGGCATCCTTGTACTTTACGAAGTTTTGGAATAGATTCCTATTGGAACGTTCCACAAATTATACCCAGTCTATTTGAAGTGCATTTCACATGCGTCTCGAGTACACACTTTACATCCTTAAAAAAGGGAATAAAAGAATGTCGGGAAAGAGGAATATGAAGTACTGACTGATGACCAGGGCTGTGTTTCAAACTCATTAAAGACACGCCCTCGTCCACTTACAGCAGCCAAATTTGTCGTCGGTCCAAATGATTAGTCAAGCAAGGGAAGTTTTCAACGTAAGCCCCTCAGCCCTCGTTTTTAATAGAGTTTGCGAGTGTACAATTATGTTCCCTTTTTTAATAGAGTTTGCGAGTGTACAATTATGTTCCCTTCGTGGCCTAAAATGCCCCATAATTCAATTCACGATTATTGTACTTCCACTAAGAAAAGTCCGCCAAAAATTAAAACCTCAACGTTAATATGGAGTCAACATACAAGTGCAAGTAAAAACGAATGTAAATCAGTTCAATTGTGCTACTAATGCACAAACACATCTAGTTTGTTTGGGTTAGCTTTTGGAAATTGTAGAAATAAAACACTTTCCTTCTTCAGAAGTTCCAGCTAGACAGGCTAACGTTAGTTAGCTAATTAATTTGCTAGCTATCATACAGTAGGCGTATAAATAATTATATAGTTAATATAATTAGACATGCAATCCTAATTGACTGTAGCTCATATAAAGCACCCACAAGCTGAAAACACAATCATTGCAGGATGAACAAGTGACGAATTCCAAACACGAATTTCCGGGCAAGGCAGTCCATTTAAAAATAATTCCTTCCTTCCATCTTCGCCCTGCAAGTGTATACTCGTCAGATGTTATACATTATCGGAAGTGTCCACTTCATTTGAGGGCTGAGGAGTATACACTTGCAGGGCAAGTGGCGAGGAAGGAAGGAAGGAAGGATTTTTAAATGGACCTTGCCCTTGCCCGGAAATTCATGTTTGGAATGCAGCCCAGTACTGACAGTTCTGCTCTTAGAGCAGCAAAATCTAGGTCTAGTTGAGCGGCAGTGCTGATAGTTTACTTGAGCTGCTTCTAGACCAGCAACATCAAGATAACACAGTACAGAAGATCCAGTTGACTAAAACTACTCTTAGAGCAGCAATACCTACTGTGATTGACACAGTTATGCTCCAAGAGCAGCAGAACTCTCTGTGCATTCATGCTGTTACTACTAGAACAGCAAAATATTTAGCTGGCTAGTTAGCCTGCAGGTTTAAATTGTTTACTATCAAGCTAGCTTGATAGTAAGGCTAAAACTGCTATATCTAGCTTGCTAGTTAGCAAAATTTAATTGTTTTCTAAATTGGTATCTAAGGCTAAACTGTTGGCTAGCTAACATTAGCTGGAAAAACATTTTAGCAAACTAACTTTAGCTTGCATCACATTTAGTATTTAATAAATTATTTAGACTAGCTGGAAACAGGACATTCATGTGCAAAATGAATAACTTTCTAGCTATATTCAACTTACCTTGGTTTGCTTTCTTGCTACTTGCTCCTGCAGAATTTATTTTCTTAATCTTTACTTTTCACCCTCAAATGCTTTCGAAACCCATCAAGTGACACATCTCCTCCTCCACCTACTCTTAGTTTGGTATTCTTCTTCTTCCTCTATGATGTAATAGTGGTCCGCAAATCAACGTTAAAGGTGCATGCCGCCACCTACTCTGCTGGAGTGTGTTGCCAATCATGGTTTACAACATTTCTAAATCCTCCTACCTAACTCAGTACTTCTGAGAAAATAGAAAAGAGCACTACTAACTTCTAATTAACCTTAGACCTTCCACCATTCCCAAAATGTCTTCCAACCCCATCCAACATCAATGACCCTACACTTCAATCTGTCCCTCACTTCAACAGACTTACAACAACAATATAACAACACATGCTCCATCATTTCATCTACCATACACTCCAGACACAAACCATTCACATGCTTGCCAACCAGATATAATGACGAGTTCAATGTACAGTGTTCTAAGCGCAATCGAGCCAACACCACCTCTTCCTTCCTAATCTCACCTTTGAATCTTGGTCATCAACCTTTCTTTGGAGGGCATATAAATGCCGGCCCTTGTGCTCAGTGTCCCATCTCTTTTGCCACACATCTATAAACATGGCTCTGATCTCTACCCAATGGAACATTAATATAAATTGTATCTCCAATCATAATCCTTTTGTTTAAGTAAGTAACATGTTTAAGTAAGTAAAACTCCCATGAGCAATATTGAGGCGGCTTACTCTCATGCTTACCCAATAAAACCACACTAAATCACAGATTTGGCAAATCACCGTGCACGTTAGGCTACACATCTTGAAATATATTGAGACAAATTACAGACCTTCAAGTAGCAAAATATAACTCAATTTATTGAACTATAACGACACAAGGCGAGACCCAGATGCAGACACGGGAGGCAGATAGTTTGAGCTCTGATATTTATTATAGTCCAAGGGGTAGGTAAAAGGCAGGTCAGGGACAAGCAATTGTCAGAACCAGGAGGAAGAGAAAAACAAGAGACTGGGGTAAAACAGGAGCTAGGAGGAAACCGCTGGTTGACTTGGCAAACAAGACGAACTGGCACAGACAGACAGAAAACACAGGTATAAATACACAGGGGATAATAAGGAAGATGGGTGACACCTTGAGGGAGGTGGAGACAAGCAAAAGGACAGGTGAAACAGATCAGGGTGTGACAGTACCCCCCTTCTATGGGTGCCACCTGGCGTTCTACCTGGACGCATACTTGGTTTACCAGGGTGCCGGCGGTGGAAGTCAGCAATGAGTGCTGGGTCCAGGATGTCTCTAGCGGGGAGCCAGCACCTCTCCTCCTGGCCATAACCCTCCCAGTCATCCAGGTACTGGAAACTCCTGCCCCGTGGTCGAACACTCAGGAGGCGTCTCACCGTGTACGCCGGATGGACATCGATGACATGGGGAGGAGGGGTGGGTCTGGAAACAGAAGACAAAGGGCTGTGAGACACGGGCTTAATCCTAGACAGGGTACGGGGTAACAAAAGACAAATAGCAATGGAACTAAGGACTTTAGAGATGGGGAAAGGACCAATGAAATCGGGAGAACTTTTACAGGACCCCACCCAAAGGGGCAGGTCCGGTGTTGATAGACATACCCTCTGCCCAATGCAATAGCGAGGAGCCGTAGTCCGGTGGTGGTCCGCTTGTCGACGATACCTGGAATTGGTCATGAGAAGCGCCGCCCAAGCTCTCCTCCAGGTACGCTGACAGCGGCGGATGAACATCTGGGTCGAGGGTATGTTGACTTCATGCTCTTGTTCTGGGAACAACCCCATGGAGCACTCGAAAGGGGAGAGTCCCATGGCCAAACAGGGAAGAATATTCTGGGCATACTCCACCCAGACCAGTTGTCGACTCCAGGTAGTGGGGTTGGTCGAGACAAGGCATCTTCTTGATGCACCCATCCCGTTAGCGGGATAATTTTCGTCAACCACTGCTGAATTGCAGAGCGCCAAATTCAAATTAAATCACTAAAAATATTAAATGTTCATGAAATCACAAGTGCAATATAGCAAATCACAGCTTAGCTTGTTGTTAATCCACCTGGCATTTCAGATTTCAATAAAGCTTTTCGGCGAAAGCATACCAAGCGTTTATGTAGGCACATCTCTCTCAGTAGGAAAAATATTACAAACAGCTAGCAGCCAAGTAGATTGGTCACGAAAGTCAGAAAAGCAATAAATTAAATTGCTTACCTTTGATGATCTTCGGATGTTTGCACTCATGAGACTCCCAGTTACACAATAAATGTTCCTTTTGTTCCATAAAGATATTTTTTATATCCAAAATACCTCCATTTGGTTAGTGAGTTATGTTCAGAAATCCACAGGCTCAAGCGGTCACGACATCGCAGACGAAAATTCCAAATAGTATCCACAATGTTTGTAGAAACATGCCAAAGTTTTTTATAATCAATCCTCAGGTTGTTTTTACAATATATAATCGATAATATATCAACCGGGAATGTAGCTTCTTCAGAGCGAGAGAGAGAGAGAAAATGGATGCTCCAAGCTTTTGCGCATACAAAACGCTGCGGTCACCCAGCCATACAATGACGCGATGTGATCTTTCTCGCTCATTTTTTAAAATAAAAGCCTGAAACTATGTCTAAAGACTGTTCACACCTAGAGGAAGCCATGTGAAAATGAATCTGGTTGATATCCCTTTAAATGGAGGCAAGGCATCCAATGGAACAGAGAGCTTTCAGGAAAAACAGCACTTCCTTGTTGGATTTTCCTCAGGTTTTCGCCTGCAATATCAGTTCTGTTATACTCATAGACAATATTTTGGCAGTTTTGGAAACTTTAGAGTGTTTTCTATCCTAATCTGACAATTATATGCATATTCTAGTTTCTGGACCTGAGAAATAGGCAGTTTCAATTGGGTATGTTTTTCAGCCAAACACGAAAATACTGCCCCATACACTCAAGAGGTTTTAAGGTTGTTTCCAGGTCTTGGTTCGCTCGCTCCTGGCCGTTGGATTGGGGAGGGGGGGGGGAATCCGGAGGACAGGCTGGCTGACGACACAATAATGGTGCAGAACGCCTTCCAGAACCAAGAAAAGAACTGAGGACCCCGGTCGGAGACCATGTCCATCGGGAGTCCATGGATCCGGAAGACATGCCGGAGCTGGGTCGTCTCTTTGGCAGAGGGTAGTTTGGGGAGAGCAATGAAATGGACGGCCTTTGAAAACCGATCCACTACCGTCAGAATGATGCTGTTGCCATCAAACGGAGGGAGCCCAGTGACAAAGTCCAGGGAAACATCGGACCAAGGACGATGAGGGACAGGTAGTGGCTGAAGGAGGTCAGACGGAGCTTGCCGCAGAGTTTTATTGTGAGCACAAACAGTGCATGCGGCAACAAAGACAGAGGCATCATGAACCATTGTAGGCCATCAGAAACGTTGTCGGAGGAAGGCCAGGGTTCGACAGGAACCTGGGTTGCAGGTAAGCCTGGAGGAATGAGCCCATTCCAGGACCCGGAACTGGACTGAATTAGGGACGAACAACCTGTTAGCCGGGCCCCCTCCAGTGGCAGGCTGGGAACTTGCGGACCAGGGTGTCAATAACCCAGCCCACTGAATCCGCAAGGCATGAGGTAGGGAGGATGGTCTCGGGGTCAGAGGGAGTGGCAGTGGAACTGTATAGGCGAGAGAGGGCACCAGGTTTCACATTCTTGGACCCTGGGCGGTAGGAAATGGTGAAGTTGAATCTGGTGAATAACAGAGCCCACCGGGCCTGCCTGGAGTTAAGTTGCTTGGCTGTCCGGAGATATTACAAATTCTTATGGTCGGTCCAAACCAAAAATGGATGTTCTGCTCCTTCAAGCCAGTGCCTCTACTCCTCCAGTGCCATCTTGACCGCCAGAAATTCTTGGTTACCTACATTGTAGTTTCTTGCTGCAGAATAGAGATGACAAGAAGGCACAGGGATGGAGCTTTTGGTCCTGGGCAGACCGCTGGGACAGGATAGCCCCCACTCCAACGTCAGAAGCATCAACCTCAACCACAAACTGACGGGACGGTCCGGATGGACGAGGATGGGGGCTGTAGTGAACCGATGCTTCAGGTCCACAAAGGCTCTGTCAACAGCTGGGGACCATGTGAACGGTACCTTGGGAGAGGTGAGTGCAGAGAGGGGGGCTTCCAGGGTGCTGTAGCCTCAAATGGAACGGCGGTAGAAATTGGCAAACCCAAACGTTGTAGCTGCACCCTGGACGTAGGTTGGGACCAATCCTCTACTGCTTACAACTTTTCAGGGCCCATCTGGACATTTCCCTCAGCATTGACAAATCCCAGAAAGGAGATTGTAGAACATTGGAACTCGCACTTCTCCTCTTTCATAAATAGCTGGTTCTCCAGGAGGCGCTGAAGGAATTGTCGAACATGGAGGATGTGTTCTTGGGCAGAACGGGAAAAAACTGGATATCGTCGAGGTAGACGAACACAAAACGATTTACCATGTCCGGGAGCACATCGTTTACCAGGGCCTCGAAGACAACGGGGGCGTTGGCGAGACCAAACGGCATGACTAGGTACTCATAATGTCCACTGGCAGTGTTGAAGGCTGTCTGTCTTCCACTCATCTTCTTTGCGTATCCGAACCAGGTGTTAGGCATTCCGAATGTCCAGCTTGGAAGAGATGGTAGCCCCCTGGTGAGGTTTGAAAGCCGATGAGAGGAGTGGTAGGGTGTAACGATTCTTCATCGTTATGTCATTAAGACCCCAGTAGTCAATGCACGGATGCAGGGTCTTGTCCTTCTTTGCCACAAAGAAAAACCCTGCGCCGGCATGGGTTGCAGAAGAACGGATGCTTCCAGCAGCCAGAGAGTCCTCAATATACTCCTCCATGGCCTCCATGGCTGGATAAAGAATATAGCCAACCACAAGGTGGTGTGGTGCCTGGGAGAAGGTCAATGGCACAATCGTAGGGACGATGCAGGGGAAGAGAAGTAGCCGTGCCTTGCTGAAGACCTCCAGGAGGTCATGGCACTCTGCTGTGTTTTCTTGGAGACAAGAAAATCCCAAAACAACAGGAACATGGGGGGAATCAATGAGGTGAAGCTGTATTGACTCACTGTGATTGAAATTGGCCTATAGCATACTGTTTATATTTTAATGCAGTCATCTCGGTTTTCATTTGAAGCGTCTTTTTCCATGTCACTTGTTGGTTTCAATTGCAAAGACATTGACAACTTTGTATTTGTAGTCAACTGTGTTCTGAAGTTATCGGTGGTCACAGAGAGACGGATAAACTATCTGATTCTATGTTTAGTGGAGATCTTCTGTGTATAAACAGACGTGGGAGGGCAAAAAAGCATCTAATGACGCACTTAGCTGTTCTATGAGTGGTGTGAGGCAGGCGTTACATGACGAGCATTGTCAAGTGCAACATTAATAACAATGGTGTTGTTAAACAGCTCTGAGATTTAACGATCCTCCTACGAAGGTTCTGATAATGAACTTAGCCAGATACTTTTGGGAAACCGGGCACTGGATGTTTCAAGTCTTGGTGTCAACCTGTGTGTTCCACAGTTCAGCCGAGTTTGGACATCATGTTGTCCACATTCAGCTTCAATGTACTGCTCTGTCAGGTCCATATCAACACGGGTCAGCATATCAGCTTGTATCCTGGATGCTGATTGGACAAGCAGCGTTCTGAGCCAGGTTGTATTGGTTGTCACAGGCACAGTATGCCTGTTAACAGTTCCATCTGAAAATAATAACTGTGCCTCCATAAGAATATCATGTTCATGTTGCTTTCCGAATCATCTCTTGTATTTATCTCAACTCGCACATTATTTCACCTTGCTTCCATCCAAGCATTTTGTTTGGTATAGTGCTTAATATAAGTCTGCCTGTTCGACCTAGGAAACAGTTTCACTTTTGCTAGCTAGCCCAGACAACTTTTTCCAGGAGAAATCAGGCGAAATCAGGCATCAACGTCATTATCATGGATATATCCAAGTAAATGCCAATAGAAAAAGCGCTACAATAAATTAAAATGCAGCTTGTGTACTGTCATTCCAGGTGCAATGTTTGATGTGTCTGAGTTAGCTAAGTTGGCTAGCTAGCTAGCCAAGTGACAAGAACATTACCCAGCCTGCATAGCAACCATTTTGGTTTGAACAGAAGATAATTTTTATTTAGCAACTATGCAAAAATAGTTAATGACTGGGTCAGTCTGTAGCAACACGACCAAAATAACAAACAACCAGATTTTTGTCTGGACTATATCTTCTGGTGGTGAAAGAATGACATTTTACAAATGTACTTATCAAAATAATGTTTTAATGAAAATGTGTAATTCGTTGTTATTTTAATATGTTAGTATTATAAAAGCAATAAGGCATGCAAGGCAATATCGCATCGGGACGAAAACCGGCGTTTTCCTGTGACTGTATTCATGATACAGCACTGCCTCGTGTGCCTTATTGCTTAGATACGGCTTATACCAAGTGATTTTTTTCTCTCTTGAGCTTTGGTATGTCTCTCTGATGCATTTCAGAGACTTCAAAACATACTTCCTTTTGTTTTATTTTTGGCCTATATTATTTGCCATGTATGATCTGCAAACCTGATCTCCTCCGGCAGACCATTCCAAAGTCTAGGAGCCCTAATGTCAAATCCACAAGGATTTCCTGAGTGGTGATGTGGTGAACGCTGTTGGAGTTCAGGACCATGTGGAGATGTAATGGAGAGATGAAATGCCCTATGGTGACGAGTTCTTTGAGTTAACATGGAACAGACACACACAGTGCTCTACCCCAGGGGGTGTGTGTGTGTGTGTGTGTGTGTGTGTGTGTGTGTGTGTGTGTGTGTGTGTGTGTGTGTGTGTGTGTGCGTGCGCATGTGTGTGTATTCATGTGTGCGTATGTGTAGAGAGGGGATTACTTTGGGTTGGAGGTTAAGGACATTTTGTCAGCATGAGTGCTTTGTGCCATGTGAAAGCTCTGGGGCTATTGTTCATTTTTTAACCAATGGGGTCCACCCCTTAAAATAGACAGGGTATTTGCTGAGTGACTGTACGAATGTGCCAGCCTCATCTCTGGGAGCCATTCTTTTCATTTTTGTTTGGTTTTGTGACAAATTAACTGACCTCAGGTCATAATATTCAGTAGTCAGTGGACCCCACTGTGACTGCTGCTACTAGGTGTTACTACTGCCTATTTCGACCAAATCCAGGAGTATGGCACACTAATACCATTACAGTCCATTACAATGCAGGAATGACCAAACTAAATGCTGGCTCCACTGTTCCTCCAATTTATGTCAACCTAACCAGGAAGGTCTGATAGGAGATGGCTAATTGTGAGCTAAAAAAAAGTAACAGACTAAAATCCAGACTAAGACGTCATTTTTTTTCTGGAGAACCATGCTAATTTAAAAGTCTGTGGATATACAGTATTTACTACAGAGGTCGTTTTTTCTTTGGAGCGCTCCACTAAGCTGGGCTTGTCAAGCTGTCAACACATGCTATGAATAATGCAATAGATGACTTGTGTTAATGTTTCTTTCTTAATTATTAATTGGACCTTCTTCTGAATACATCAGTATTCTTTCTCTTTATGATATGCCTATCTTGAAAGAAAGTAACACTATATTGTGAAGCCACCTGGCGTTTTTAAGACCTCAGTGACCTATACTGTCAAGGACATTTACATGTACTGTAGGATAAAGTATTCACTCTATAGGGGTCGAAACACACACGGTTGCATCAAACAGTAAAAGCACGTCTTGTATCGTTCCTATTTTACATGCATACAGCTGGGTAGTGGCTAATTATATTCAGACTGGCTTAGACACAACAAACTCTGTGCTATTGGAATGATTGGTTATCCATAATAACTAAACACCCTGATACCTGTCATAGCTAGGGGTTTGCAATAGTTACCCATTTATATGGAACATGTACTAGAAGCTAGGGAGTTAATATATGATGGGTTGTTCTTGACTGTTATGGTGTATGACAGTAATGCACATTATGCATTACAATGCTGTCTCTGGTAACTCACTGTAGAAAGTGTCACGGCCGTTGAATGAAGAGGACCAAAGCGCAGCGTGGGGAGCGTACATATTCGGTGAGCGTACATATTCCCTTTATTTAGAAATGACGCCGACAAAAACAATAAACAATACAAAACAACCGTGAAGCTTGAGGGCTATGTGCCACAAACAAAGTAAACTTCCCACAAAGAAAGGAGGGAAAGGCTACCTAAGTATGGTTCCCAATCAGAGACAACGATAGACAGCTGTCCCTGATTGAGAACCATACCCGGCCAAAACATAGAAATACAAAATCATAGAAAAACAAAACATAGAATGCCCACCCCACATCACACCCTGACCTAACCAAATAGAGAAATAAAACGTCTCTCTAAGGTCAGGGCATGACAGTCCCCCCCCCCCCCCCCCCCCCCCAAAGGTGCGGACTCCGGCGGCCCTGGTGTGGGACGTAGACCCCGCTCCACCTCTGGCTCACCCCGCTTTGGTGGCGCCTCTGGTGTGGGGTGACCCTTGCCGCCGACCCCGGACTGGGGACCCTCTCTGCGGGCCCCGGACTGAGGACCCTCGCTGCTGGCCCCAGACTGGGCACCCTCGTTGCGGTCCCCGGACTGGGCACCCTCTCTGCGGGCCCTGGACTGGGCACCCTCGCTGCGGGCCCCGGACTGGGAACACTCGTTGCGGGCCCCGTTCTGGGCACCCTCGCTGGAGGTCGTCGCTGGGGGCTCCGGACTGGAGGACGTCGCTGGAGGCTCCAGACTGAAGGACGTCGCTGGAGGCTCCGGACTGGAGACCGCCGCTGGAGGCTTCGTGCCATGACTCCTCACTGGAAGCTTCGTGCCATGGATCACCACTGGAGGCTTCTTGTCATGGATCATCACTGGAGGCTTCGTGCCATGGATCATCACTGGAGACTTCGTGCCATGGATCATTACTGGTGGCTTCTTCCCATGGATCATCACTGGAGGCTTCGTGCCATGGATAATCACTGGAGGCTTCGTGCCATGGATCATCACTGAAGGCTTCGTGCCATGGATCATCACTGGTGGCTTCTTGCCATGGATAATCACTGGAGGCTTCGTGCCATGGATCATCACTGGAGGCTTCGTGCCATGGATCATCACTGGAGGCTTTGTGCCATGGATTCATCACTGGAGGCTTCGTGCCATGGATCATCACTAGAGGCTTCTTGCCATGGATCATCGCTGGAGGCTTCTTGCCATGGATCATCGCTGGAGTGGAGAGACACACAGGAGGCCTGGCTCTGGGAGCAGGCACAGGACTCACCAGGCTGGGAAGACATAAAGGAGGCTTAGTTCTGGGCACAGGCACAGGACTCACCAGGCTGGGGAGACATATGTCCTTGGCCGAGGCACCGGATACACTGGGCCGTGGAGGCGCACTGGAGGTCTCAAGCTTAGAGCCTGCACAACCCGTCCTGGCTGGGTGGTTATCTTCGTCCTGCAAATGCGGGGCGCTGGCACAGGACGCACTGGGCTTTGTAGACGTACCGGAGACACAGTGCGCTGAGCCGGCGCAGGATATCCTGGACCGAAGAGACGCACTGGAGACCAGGCGCGCTGAGCCGGCACCATCTGTCCTGGCTGGATGCTCACCCTAGCCGGGCAGATGCGGGGAGCTGGGATGTAGCGCACCGGTCTGTGGACGCGCACTTGCTAGCCGTGTTCCCTCATAACGCTGGCCCCTTTACCAGCTGCCTTCGCCTTCCTCTCTGCTTCTACCTGCTCCTACGGCAGGCGATCCTTTCCGGCCAGGATCTCCTCCCACGTTCAAGATCCCTTGCCATTCAAAATGTCCTCCCACGTCCATTCCTCCTTACCACGAGGACCAAAGCGCAGCGTGGTGAGCGTACATATTCCCTTTATTTAGAAATGACGCCAACAATAAACAATACAAAACAACTGTGAAGCTTAAGGGCTATGTGCCACACACAAAGTTAACTTCCCACAGAGAAAGGAGGGAAAGGGGCTACCTAAGTATGGATCCACATCAGAGACAACGATAGACAGCTGTCCCTGATTGAGAACCATACCCGGCCAAAACATAGAAATACAAAATCATAGAAAAACAAAACATAGAATGCCCACCCCACATCACACCCTGACCTAACCAAATAGAGAAATAAAACGTCTCTCTAAGGTCAGGGTGTGACAGAAAGAAATTACCCAACTGTTAAATATGAAAGTAAAGTCTTGATGAAAGTTTTATTTGACACAAATAGGTATCATTTAATGTTGTTGATAACACAGGCTTCCATGTACGACATTATGAATGCCTTGTCTTTGAACAGTATTTTGAGTTCGTTTCGGATGTTCTTGGCAGCAATAATTTGATTCTGAGATTCAAAAGTCATTGTTTTATATCAATCACCTAGTCTCCGACAGGTCTTCAAGTCAGCAAAGGTCTTATTTTCAATTTCCTCAAGCATCTCCTAGTGGGGTACATGTGGATATCTGAATGTGTGTGTAAATAAAATTGTGATAACAAGTACTGTGATAGTGATAACAAGTACTTTAGTCCAGGCCTCTAAATAGGCTCACTTCACTCTTAGAAAAAAGAGTTCCTTAATAACAGTTATTCGGCTGTCCCCAAAGCAGCTCTTTTGAGTTCCATGTAGAACCCTGTATGTAACCAAAAGGGGTTCTTCATAGGGTTCTCCTATGGGGACAGCCAAGAAAACAGTTTAGGTTCTAGATAGCACCTTTTATTCCAAGTGTATAAAAACAAGGAATCCAGGGAGACAAATGAAGTTTGCAATTTACCTGGAACATTTCATCATTCATTTTGACACTTTGAGCTCGACAGTGGCCTGTTTAGGCTTGATTAAGTTGCCAGTATCTTCTCCCTCTCCATCTGATTATGTATCATGTTCACCTTCACACATTCTGAAAAGAGAGAGACAGATCGCGTTCTGCCGTTATTAGCATGCAGGGCATATGGCAACTCACATGCTGGGTGTGAGAATGGACTTTTCCCGGCAGGCCCAAAGCAGGGGGGAAAGAGATTTGACTTCAAACGCAGAAGCAGTTGCTTCCTGTGCCGAGACCAAATGTGTGAGCGGGCTGCAACAGTAGCGTCATTACAACAGGGTAGGATTTGCCAGACATAAACCCTTCTCTAGCAGCCAGTCAAGGGAACCGAAAGAACAAATGGTCTCCCAAGGCTACCATGTGAGAAGCATACTGTTAAATGTGTGTAGAAATCCAATTGTGAGGCATGAGGACGAATACAAAACAACCAAATGGGACTTACAGGGATTGCTTTGTCTGCTGATTGTTATGCATGGGGCTTATTTATAATCAGCATGGAAAATCTAATTAAGCTGTTTTCAAGTAATGAACTGATTAAGGGGCTTATGAATGATTATTACCTTGTCATTTCATGGTTATTATATCAATGTAATAACAAGGAAATTGATGACAAGACATTCACAAGTTAAAGGAGATACATGACACGCTCTACGTCTTTGTTATAAATCTCAGAGGGACTTGTCATTGAGTAAGCCACTTTAGAATGGTCAATGGGCCTGGCCGGTGCAGAATTCATGGAGAGCACTGATCCACACATTAGTCTACCAGTCACAGTCAGCTACAGCATCTCAATCGAGGTGAACCATCGTCGAGGTGATGAAATGTGTTTGGAATGACGAAACGCCCTGCGAGTGTTGGTGGTTTTGCCGGCGTGAGCGTCGTTAACAGGCGATAACATTTAATTAGAGCTGAGCGGGCCAGTCATTGGATCAATCACGACTTCTAACTCGCTCTCCTAAGATGGCCCCTTTTAGTGGCGTTGTTCGTCAGAGGTTCCCCCTTAGTCATAAAAACAATGGCAACCTGTCTGGATAATGATCATTATGTAGGTAAAGCTTTTTCACTGATGAGACACACATACTTACAGTATATGGATGTATATTTCATATCATTAGCATCCCCACAGCTGTTCGTGGGAACGGAAAGTCCCTGGTGTTGTGTCTGTGGTTGCTGTCAGCACATTGCAATTCTCACTGACAATAGACACACCTGGAAACATTTTGTGCCAAGTCAAATAAATCAAAGTATTATTGGGAAGTTGGTAGGATGACTTTCATCACTTCCACCCATTCGGAACGGACATCTTTATACACCTGACGCTGAGTACCATATGGGAGGCATTGAATCAAGGCAGTCATTGTCAACCTAACTGAACCTGTGGCACCCCCATTGCTCGAGAACCTGTGGCACCCCAAAGCTCATTGCATGCAAGCCCATAGGAACAGCCAAAGAGAGAGAGCGACATTTTATTTATAGTGTGTTGGTCTGATAGTTGCTGGAATATTTATGCATACAGATTTGGGGTAAGTGTAATTATTGTAAAATGTTGACGGTTTGTGTTAGAAAGCATATCTAAACCGATTGTTTTCCGAAGCCAACCATTTTAGTCATATTTTTTAATGAAGTGTTTATCTACATTGAGTGAGTGATGCAGGGAAGGGTTTTGTTTTGTCTTTCCTACCTGCCCACTTTAGTGGCAATTACAGACTAATTAAGAGGAAGACACCAGGAGGCATAGACATCAAAAACGCCTGGGTGCTGATTGGTTGATAGCAGGGAGTTATTCACCATAATCCCTGGGTAATCCCCGCATAATGCCTGCATTTATCAATGCGCATCCACTGTCCAACAGCCCAGCCAGGCAATTCATAAACTTAATCTCCCCAGGAAAAATGATCTAGACATTTCTTCCACATGCTTATAGCCAAGCATTTGGTTTGCAAATGTTGGGGTTTGTCTAAACCTTGCTGCCATAGAGAATGAATGTGTGTGGACGAGACTGACAGCTTCTCTGAGCCACCCAAATAAATTACAATAGAAACAAAGGTAAAACAAATGAAATGTACATAGTTTGCTGTCATTTCAACTGTTTGATGATTGTGTGTTTGCTTTGGTTGTCTAGCTAGCAAAGGAGAAGTAGCTAACCTCCATAGCAAACTCTTTTGCTTAGAATGGAAGAATGGACCACCAGCCTGTTTGGCTAGCAAAGTCAGAATCTCAGAACTAGCGACTGGCTTTTGCCCAGACTATATTATATGGTGGAAGGAGGAAATACAAATAATTTATTTGTGAAAATAACTTTTTTAATGTAAAACATTTTCATATTTCATGTTGGCAACCGTTTTATTAAAGCAATAGGGACCCTTGAACCCTGGAGTTATCATGATTAACACCCTCCTAAGGGATGTTCCCCGGTCCTTCGCTTCACGTTGTGCCTAAGAACAGCCCTTAGTCAGAAGTTATTCACACAATAATCCCTGGAGTTTTGCCGGCAAAGCTAAAGCCTAGCTAATTTAGCTAGCTAGCTGGTCCCTGGACCAATGTAGCTATCTACAGTAGGTGGATAATTGGTTCCAAAGTTGTTTCAAGCATAAGAGTACCTTTATTCCAAAGTCAACCTCAAGTGACTTGAGTATTTTTCTCCCTTGAGCCAACTTGGACAAGGGTGACATTAAAGGGTGACATTAAATGCCTACAAGAGCGGAAATTCCATTTTTAAGCTGAAATACAATTCCCATGATGTTGCACAACGATTGCACAACTCTTTAAGTCAATAAGACACCGTTTTAGTTCAAGTATGATATATTTATTTGAATGTTACCACCCACCAGTATGTGTATTAATCAGAAGCACCTGTAAAGTTCTTCCTCTTCGCGAGTCGAACCTGAGCTGAGCCAAACAACTTTTCGCCATAGCTTACACTTGGCTGCCTTGGAGACAAATAAAATAGGAAATCCAAACTTGTGTTTTTGCACCTCTACTTTTTTACTAACAAATTATCATAATCAATTGGACATTTGTCAAATTTCACTTATGTTTTAGCTAGTCTGTATAAAAAAAATGTATATGAACATTTCATAAATGGTAAAATTGCGTGTGATATGATTGCATTTTGGAACCCCGCTCCCCTTTTGATTGGTGCAACTAGATACCACAAGTGTCTCTATCCTATTCTCGTGGTGGCTGCCTGTTATAGGATCTGGAGGTGTAGCATGTTGGAGGCATGGCCTTGGGCTAGCTCTGTTGGACAAACTGTGGGTGAAAGTGTCATGCCAGTCCATGTATTATGTTATACTTTAATGAAAAGACGCCTACGAAACAAATTCCACAAACTTGTTTGTCTATTATGTTGTGCTGTTGTTACATTTGTATTGGTGTTTTATTTTGTGTCCGATGCGCTTAGGGTGTTGTTACATATCATTAGCGGCGTACATACTGAGCAAAGTCATTGTAGACTATCATTTCACTTCTCCTATCTGTAAGATCCATGGCATGAGCACGGGCTGACTTGGCATTGCTGTAGCACAGCCGAATAGCCTGCCAGCAGCTTATCAAATGTCGCACCGTGTCCATTACAAAGTAGAAAAACGTGTGTCTAGTCCAACCGTTCAATTGCCAGGCTATCCATATTACCGGGGCTTCATCTTATTCTTTATATTTCTATGGCGATTCACGCCCGCAATTTATGGAAGATGCCAACACTTTGGAGATAACAAGAGATGCCAAAGTCTAAGATATTGATTTCCCCTATCCATCTGTGGTGAGGTTTTCCATAAATGCTTATGACAAATCCAGCTCCAGAACCAGCCATAGCATTTCCAACCAGGTAATATTTTGAATATTTTGTATTTATTTTTTATTTAACCTTTATTGAATGATTGCCTACCAAAAGGCAAAAGGCCTCCTGTGGGGACGGGGGCCTGGGATTATTATAATTTTTTAAATAAATACAATATAAAAAACACAGATCACAACAAGAGAGACACAGCACTACTACGACCTAAAACAACAACATAACAAGACAGCAAAACATGACAACACAGCATGGTAGCAACACAACATGACAACAATATGGTAGCAAAACAACATGGTACAAACATTATTGGGCAAAGTCAACAGCACAAAGGACAAGAAGGTAGAGACAACAATACATCATACAAAGCAGCCACAACTGTCAGAGTGTCCATGATTGAGTCTTTAAATGAAGAGATTGAGATACAATTGTCAAGTTTGAGTGTTTGTTGCAGCTCGTTCTAGTCGCCAGCTGCAGCGAACTGAAAAGAGGAGCGACCCAGGGATGTGTGTGCTTTGGGGACCTTTAACAGAATGTGACTGGCATAGCACGTGTTGTATGTGGAGAGTGAGGGCTGCATTAGATATCTCAGATAGGGGGGAGTGAGGCCTAAGAGGGTTTTATAAATAAGCATCAACCAGTAGGTCTTGCGACGGGTATACAGAGATGACCAGTTTACAGAGGATTATAGAGTGCAGTGATGTGTCCTATAAGTAGCATTGGTGGCAAATCTGATGGCCAAATGGTAAAGAACATCTAGCCGCTCGAGAGCACCCAATCTATAAATTATGGCTCCGTGATCTAGCATGGGTAGGATGGTCATCTGAATCATGGTTAGTTTGGCAGCTGGGGTGAAAGAGGAGCGATTACGATTGAGGAAACCAAGTCTAGATTTAACTTTAGCCTGCAGCTTTGATATGTGCTGAGAGAAGGACAGTGCACCCAAGTACTTGTATGAGGTGACTACCTCAAGCTCTAAACCCTCAGAGGTAGCAATAACACCTGTGGGAAGCATGGTGGGGGCAGCATCACCCTGTGGGGATGGTTTTCAGTGGCAAGGAGACTAGTTAGGATGAGGGAAAGATGAACGGAGCAAAGTACAGAGAGATCCTTGATGGAAACCTGCTCCAGAGTGCTCGGGACCTCAGACTGGGGGGAAGGTTCACCTTCCAACAGGACAACGACCCTGAGCACACAGCCAAGACAATGCAGGAGTGGCTTTGAGACTTGTCCCAAAGCCTCTCCTGCATTGTCCTTGAGTGGCCCAGCCAGAGCCCGGACTTGAATCTGACATCTCTGGACAGACCTGAAAATAGCTGTGCAGTGACGCTCCCCATCCAAAATGACAGAGCTTGAGAGGATCTGCAGAGAAGAATGGGAGAAACTCCCCAAATACAGGTGTGCCAAGCTTCTAGCATCATACCCAAGAAGACTTTAGGCTGTAATCGCTGCCAAAGGTGCGTCAACAAAGTACTGCATAAAGGGTCAGAATATTTATGTAAATGTATTGTTTTGGGAGTTTTTGGCTAAAGTTTCTAAAAACCTGTTTTTTCCTTTGTCGTTATGGGGTATTGTGTATAGATAGATGAGCAAAAACATATATTTAATCAATTTTAGAATAAGGCTGTAACATAACAAAATGTTGAAAAAGTCAAATTACAGATTAATGGCTCAGGCCCATCCGATGGTAAGAGTCAGGGAAAATCCAATAGCTATAGTGAGAAAAATCCAAAATAGATAGAGTACAGATGAGGTACTTA
Source organism: Oncorhynchus clarkii lewisi (assembly GCF_045791955.1). Classification (NCBI taxonomy): domain Eukaryota; kingdom Metazoa; phylum Chordata; class Actinopteri; order Salmoniformes; family Salmonidae; genus Oncorhynchus; species Oncorhynchus clarkii. The sequence continues at coordinate 26,131,097 of NC_092155.1, read as the reverse complement.
CGTTACACAATTACAACAAGCAGGTATGAAAGTAGCCTCCAGAGCCTGCAGTGCTAATGGGTTCCCACTAGACAACACAGCCACAAAGTCCATGAAGAGCATGAGGTGTGGCTAACGTCAGTCAGCTTGAGCTATCTACCGAGCTAGCATACGAGCTACCAAGCTAGCATCGGTAGCACAGAGTAGATCCTCCATATGACGTTGAGAAATAGTGCATTATGGGTAGATTAGAAGATATCCAAAATAACTTAATAAATATGTAATAACCCAACACCATAACCATGTTTGTACTTATAGGTAACCAGATTGTGACTACAACTAAGCCTTTGAACACACTGAGTTGCTACATTGGTGACTAAAAACTACCCTATAAGGTGACTTTAGCTGTTTATTTAAACTCCTGAAGTATTACGACACCTCTCCAATTCACAATTTTCTTCGGATGAAAAATGATAAACAAAACGCCATGATGAATAATTGATCAGACACGCTTTTTTCAGATGGACATGAACCATATGCTGCATCTGCCATGCTGTCATGACCTTCTGAAACATTCAAGTCAGTCGTCTTTAGCCAAGATCAGCAGGGAACCGCAATGACAAAGAAGATGACGAAGAAGGCGAAGAAGTGGAAAAAAAAACGTGTTAAGAATAGACCTAATAGCTATCACTTTGAAGCAATACGCAATTCAAATCAAAGAGAATAATGATGCATGCACTCAACCTGAGGACAAGCGAGGGAATAAGGAGGAAGGAAACAGCACAGACAGCAAAGGAGACGACAACAAACACCTTTGAAAGGTTGCTGGCTGAAGCTGAGAGGCAGGAGGTTGCTTTTAAGAGAGGCAGCATGAGGAAGGTGGTGTCAAAGCCTGGAAGTCGGTCAGCATTTGAGGAGCTTTTTGTTTTGGCTGCTCGCTCGTGGTCTGGAGAGGTTTTTGCTCATTCGAAAAAGACCCCTTTACAAGGGACAACTCTCCTCCTCTAATATCTTTCATTAAACAAGGGTCACTTCTTATCGTCTTATCACCGATCTTTCAGATAAATGGCATCAGGAGTGGTCCTAACCTCCACCCAAGCACCGGAAGTAAATAATCAAGTGAATGAATGGATAACAACATGAAAGAGACATGTCATCATAGATAACAGATCTTTAGCACGAAAGAAGGAATGCGTGAATGACTGAAAAAACAAATGGCCGAAAGTAATTAAACATATGATGAACTGAATAACTGTATGTCAGATTGCTCCATGAGGCACTTCTAAGAAGGTTAATAATTAGCGTCGGCTCAGTTTTTCTAGAAAACACAGAAGGTTATGTTTCCCAGAATGCCACCTGTTTCCACCAGCAAGGACAGTGACATCCTGCAAAGTCAGGTGTGGGTCAGACGAAATCCCGGGGGAAAAACCTTGATGTCCAAAAATAAAAATGCTTTGATGAAGGAAATTAATTAACAGCTCTCAAAGGCCTTATTTAGCTTTAATTATCTTCAATGGAATAACTGTGTGTTAGTGGTGGTGGTGTAAAAAGGAATAACACTCCTCCTATAATATCTCACAGTCACTCTTCTTATCGTCTTCTCACCGATCTTCCCCAATAAATGGCATGTGGTCCTTACCTCAACCCAAGCATCGCAAGTAAATAATCAAGTGAATAAATGAATAACAACATGAAAGAGACATGACATCATAAATAACAGCAGCTAGGTTTCCATCCAATTGGCAACAGATTTTCATGCATATTTTTAAAAATCTGCATAAAGAAAATATACGCATTTTCGCACCAGTGGTGTGTTTCCATCAAACTGACTTGTTGCAGATAAAAATCTGTGCCTTTTGGCTTAAGTTTTAATTTACCAAATAAAAATTGCGTGTTCAATGTGTTTCCATTGCATTTTCCAGTAGTTTTATCTCAAACTGTTGAGTTAAAAAAGCAAATGTGTCTATTCTGGTCTTGGCACGTACGCTCTAGCCAACAGCTCACAGATACAGTGGGTAGGCTCAGCCGGTAGGTCAGGGATGGGCAATTTTGATGGGGGTGGGGGCCACAAAAAAACCTGTCAGGGTACCCACATCCATGCACCCATTTTTGCAGCACCCCTCATGACAGAGAAGAGAAATGTTTCCCTGCAATTCTAAAGCAAGTTTGCTGCTATTCTACAAATTTTGCCACGGGGCAGAGAGATGAATTTGCAATTTTACAACTAAATTCATGCAATTGTACTTTTTTGGGGTGGTTCTGAGATGCCAGTTGCCCATCCCCGGTCTACATGATGAGATTATTATGGATAAGAGCGAGAATATATTTATTTGTCAAACGGCTGTCAAGCATTGATCATTAAGTCACCAGAATAAGACCCTCTTCATCTATTGGAAAGGAGTATCAAAATCACTGTGCACTTTCACAACCCTGCAAAGATCATCATAAATTATTTAATCTGTAGTCTAATAAACTCCATGGTTTCCGGAGTCGTTGTCACGCCCTGACTTTAGAAAGCCTTTTTATTTCTCTATTTGGTTAGGTCGGGGTGTGATTTGGGTGGGCATTCTAGTTTTCTATTTCTTTGTTGGCCGGGTATGGCTCCCAATCAGAGGCAGCTGTCTATCGTTGTCTCTGATTGGGGATCATACTTAGGCAGCCTTTTTTCCCACCTTAGGTTGTGGGATCTTGTTTTTGTGTAATGCCTGTGAGCACTCCAGTCGTTACGTCTCGTTTGCTGTTCGTTGTTTTTGTTTGTGAGTTTCATTTGAATAAACATGTGGAACTCTATGCATGCTACGCCTTGGTCCGCTCATTTCAACAAACGTGAAAATGTTCAGGGACAGAACAACAGATTTTTACCTTGTCAGCTCACGGATTCGATCTAGCAACCTTTTGGTTAATGGCCCAACGCTCTAACCACTAGGCTACCTGCCGCACCGGTTCCACTGCCATTTCTCTGAAAATGAATTCCCACCATGTCGAACTAACAAATGATCTGTTGGCATTTATAAAATTGTACAGAAACTTCCTGTTTCCATCACAGCTGTCATGATAATTTTTTTTAATATGGTATAACTTTACTCTCATAACAACTGTGGATGGAAACGTGGTTACAGACTGAGAGTTAGATTCTAGAAGTCAACCACATTAACTGTCTTGTGTTTTAGGAACATACTGTTCCAGACAGATTCCATTCCAGACATCAAGACCTAAACCGAAGACGTCTGTACCAAGAGGCTTCTGCCTAACCCAGCAGAGCTTACCTATATGACCAGCATAGGCATGGCTTCTACACCACTGCACTTATCCCCGATGTCAGTGGGCATGAAATTACTCGAATGATAATTAGAGACTGATGCGATGACTTGTGATCATCTTTGGAAATGAAGCTAAATAAAGAGAGAACATGAAGATGGTGGCATGTGTGCCATATAGTTTTTGGCCAGATAGCTCAAGATTGCCTGAGTTGATCTCATCATGGAGATCACAGTGACTTTAATATTCTAAATGTGTGGATGTTGGAGGTGGCTGGTGGAGATGATCATGATGATGACGACGATTATGACAATGTCAACAATTATTCCAGTTTAAGGTAGAGATTGAATTTACTGGGGGGAAGGGGTGGTCCAAAATAAAGGAGGATTGTCCAACTTTTTTTGTTGCTTTGGGGAGGGTTGTTTGATTTTTTATTGGGCACGGGGGAGGAGTGCATTCTGGTCGTATTTTCTCTAATAAACAATGGCTTGACTTACTTTTTATATTATTACCCTGATAAAGTTTAGAAACATTTGTGAAGGTTTGGTATGGTGTGGCTATTACTAAGCTTTAGCTACTGCAGGCCTATGATATGAAACCAGTGTGCTCATTCGCTCCAACTGACTCAGACAGTTGAACTTGAGGTGAGGAAGTCTGTTTCTGTCACCCCCTGATCTGTTTCACCTGTCTTCGTGCTTGTCTCCACCCCCCTCCAGGTGTCGCCCATCTTCCCCATTATCCCCTGTGCATTTATGCTTCGCTGTATGTCTGTTGCCAATTTGTTTTGTTCATAGAACCTACCAGCATTTTGTTTCCTTGCTTCCGCCTGTACCTTACTCCTGTTTTCTAGTTTCCCGGTTCTGACCCTGAGCCTGCCTGTCGTACTGTACCTTTGCCCCACTACTCTGGATTACCGACCTCTGCCTGACCTGACCCTAAACCCGCCTGCTGTTCCGGTGCTTTACACCCTCTCTGGATTATTGACCCCTGCCTGCCTTGACCTGTCGTTTGCCTGCCCCTGTTTAAAGAATAAACGTTGGTTTCTTCAACACTGTCTGCACCTGGGTCATACCTTAAAACGTTATAGTTTCAGGCCTGCCAGAGTTATTCTTTATACAAAATATTTGGATCGAAAATTAAGAATTAGATTCCTTCTGCACATCTATATCTCTATAGCAGACGCAGTAGCCATCTGTCATAAATAAATGCATGTCGGTGTCGTAGCATGCCACCATCATATCTCTACCACTCTCTCTCTCTATGGGGTTAAGCCTAAACTTCTCTTCCTGTATGTATATGTATATATATATATGTATACAGTACCAGTCAAAAGTTTGGACACACCTACTCATTCCAGGGTTTTTCTTTCTTTTTACTATTTTCTACATTGTAGAATAATAGTGAAGACATCACAACTATGAAATAACACATATGAAATCATGTAGTAACCAAAAAAGTGTTAAACAAATCAAAATATATTTTATATTTGAGATTCTTCAAAGAAGCCACCCTTTGCCTTGACAGCTTTGCACACTCTTGGCATGATCTCAAACAGCTTCATGAGGTAGTCACCTGCAATACATTTCAATTAACAGGTGTGCCTTGTTAAAAGTTCATTTGTGGAATTTCTTTCCTTCTTACTGCATTTGAGCCAATCAGTTGTGTTGTGACAAGATAGGGGTGGTATACAGAAGATAGCCCATCTCCACAGAGGAACTCTGGAGCTCTGTCAGAGTGACCATCGGGTTCTTGGTCACTTCCCTGACAAAGGCCCTTCTCCCCTGATTGCTCAAGGAAGAGTCTTGGGGGCTCCAAACTTATTCCATTTAAGAGGCCACTGTTTTCCTGGGGACCTTCAATGCTGCAGACAATTTTTTGGTACCCTTCCCCAGATCTGTGCCTAAACACAATCCTGTCTCGGAGCTCTACGAACAATTCCTTCAACCTCATGGCTTGGTTTTTTCTCTGACATGCACTGTCAACCGTGGGACCTTATACAGGCAGGTGTGTGCCTTTCCAAATCATGTCCAATCAATTGAATTTACCACAGGTGCTCCAATCGAGTTGTAGAAACATCTCAAGGATGATCAATGGAAACAGGATGCACCTGAGCTCAATTTAGATTCTAATAGCAAAGGGTCTGAATACTTATGTAAAAAGTCAAGGGTCTGAATTCTTTCAGAATGCAATGTATTTATGTAAAAACAAAAAAAGGGACGACAATTGAAATAAGTTCCCAACTTTATTGTGCAATCCCGCTCACTTTTACACTTTTAAAAATCTTTGTTTATATTTGTCTTTTTTTTACCGACAAATGAAAGCAATCAATCAATCCAAACTGTGCAGTGGCCAATGGATGAATGTAAAGAGACATCTATTACAAAACACAAAAAAGTTTAATGACATTCGGAGATTCTCAAGCCTTCAATACTGAGTAAGCCTATGAGGTAGGGAGGGATTTGTTTTCTGTTTGTCCAGATTTACATAGTCTATTTACTGTGAGTTTTTTTGATGACACCTTGAGTTGGACCAGCTCCTCTCCCCCAGCAAAAGTCCTTTCATTGTATTCACTCCTATTATATCTGTCTTTGAAGTGAGATTTTTCAACCTCCATGCAAAGTGAAAATTTGTCTCGAAGCTGGTTGGGAACAACATCAGGCTGTTTAATGGCTCATCTCTAAACAGCTCCTGACCTTTAGTTTGTTTGTCAGTTTGTTAGCTGAGGCTGGGGAAACAATGCAGGTTCCCTGCTCTTACCATATTCTCTCCACGCAGCATACTGACGCTACAAACAAGTCCACTATGACTCTGAAACGTTTAAGCACTATCTATGATCAACTAACATTTAGAGCTTACAATAGTCTGTAATATTATATTAATATATTACCTGACCATAACGTGGTACAATCATAATCATGCTTTCCATGTTTTAACAGAATAGGTGGTTGTCACGTTTGTCGTAAGGCATGGACCAAAGCGCAGCGTGGTAAGTGTTCATGATTCTTTATTGCTCAAAACACTCAAACAAAATAACAAAGAGAAAAACAAACTGTTCTGTAGTTCTGTAAGGCAAATCAACAACACAGAAAACAACTACCCACAAAAAACAGGTTGGAAAAAAGGCTGCCTAAGTATGATTCCCAATCAGAGAAAAACAAAGAAATAGAAAACATAGAAATAAAGAAACTAGAATGCCCACCTTAGTCACACCCTGGCCTATCCAAAATTGAGAATAAAAGCCTCTCTATGGCCAGAGCGTGACAGTGGTACATTTGACTGATTTGGCAGTACACAAAAATATAGGATTTAATTGGGTCTTGCTTCTCCAAAAATATTTAATCAGGAGTTGCATATAGTTTATATTCAACATACTGTACTTGATCAATGGTTTCGCAATAATAAAAATTAAATTAACATGTGCTCTTACATCATACTCTGCATGGTTACATGAGTGAATAACATTTGTTTCACGAATGAGGGATACATGTGCATTGAGAAGTAAATTAAAGGGTGAAGTATACGTCAATATAATGGTTACACGAAATGAATGACTTTGACATTAAAGCTTGCATTGTGTTACTTTCATTTCTGGTCAAAAGGGCTGCTTCTGGTTTTACACTTATTTGTGTTTGTAGTAACAGGACTTCCTTATCTAGCTCAATCAAATGACTCATTATGCAACGTTTAAAGTTTTGTTAGAAGTACAGTATGTACAGGATACACATTGTATGCACCGTCCAACTAAATGTTTCCTTGCAGGTTCCCTCTCTGTAATGCACAACAATAACAAATGATAAAACATACGAATAAAGTATAAATACAAGGGACCCAACCATTTATAGTACAATATTTACATGTGTGTCGGAAGGGGGGATTATGTGTGTGAATGCATGTATGCTAAGGTGTGGAGATTCAGGGCAGGTGATCAGTCCAGTGTTCAGCAGCCTGATGACTTGTGGATAGAAACTGTCTCTGAGCCTGTTGATCTGAGACCCGATGCTCCGATACCATCTGCCTGACGGTAAGGGAGTGAACAGTCTGTGGCAGGGGTGAGTGGGGTCCTTAATGTTGCTGTGGGACTTCCTCAGGCACCATTTTGATTGGATGTCCTGAATGGGTGGGAGCATGGCCTCAGTGACGTGCTGGGCCGTCTTCACCACCTTCTCTGTCAGATTCTCTGTCAGGTTCTCTGTATACGCTGAGGAACTTAAAACTGCTGACTCTCTCCACTGCAGTCGCGTCAATGTGTATCAGGCCCAGGACCCTGAGCTTGGTGACAACCTTTGGGAACACTAGTATTGAATACTGAACTGGGATCAATAGTATTGAATGCTGAACTGGGAACTATAGTATTGAATACTGAACGGTGGTCAATGAACAGCATTCTCAAATAGGTGTTCCTCTTTTCCAGGTGTGTTAGGGCGTGGATCTGTTGTAGGCAAATTGGAGTGGGTCCAGTGTGTCTGACATTCTGGCCTTGATGTGGGCCATGACCAACCTCTCAAAACACTTCATGACAGGGGTGAGTACAACGGGGCGATAGTCATTTAGGCAGGTCACCTCCGGTTTCTTGGGCACTGTGACAATGGTGGTCTCCTTGAAACAAGTGGGGACTACAGCCTGGGACATGAAGATGTCTGAGAAGATGCCTTCCAGCTGCTCAGCGCACACTATGAAGAAGCAGCCAGAGATGCCTTCTGGGCCAGTGGATTTGTGAGTATTCACTCCCTTCAGAGTTTTCCTCACATCAGCCTCGGAGAGCGAAAGCAAAAAAGATAAAAGATTATCCGGCGCAGCGAGAGCCCTCCTGGGTGGCTCGGTGTTGTCTGCCTTGAAGAGAGCATAGAATGTATTAAGCTTGTCTAGGAGAAAGGCTTCAGTGGGCATCACACCTGGATTTGCCTTTGTATTCCGTGATAGCTTGTAGTCCTTGCCACATGCGTCGCGAGTCTGAGTTACCGAACAGTGATTCAAGTTTGAGTCAATATTGTCTTTTAGCATCCCTAATTGTTTTGCGGAGCTCGTACCTGCTCGCCTTGTATGCATCGTGTGCAACCTGGTCATCAGGGTTTGTTTTACTGACCTTGAATGCTGCAGTACGGGCTCTCAGCATGGCATGTACTTCTCCATTCATCCATTGTTTTTGGTTGGGCTATGTCTGGATTGTTATTGTGGGTATAACATCATCAACACATTTCATGATGAAGCCTGTGACTGACAATGTATATTCTTCAATGTTGATGGATGAGACCTGGTTGGATGAGTGTTTGATCATATTCCAGTCAGTATTCTCAAAGCAGTCGTGCAGCATTGAGTCTGCATCCGTCTAGCACCTCATTATTCTCTGTGCTGGTGGCTTCCTCTTGAGGAGCTGCTTGTAGTCATGGAGTAGGAACAAAGAGACGTGATCTGATTGGTCAAAGTGGGGGCGGGGAATGGCTTTGTATGAGTCACAGAGGTGTGTGTACCCATGGTCTAGTACATTGGTTCCTATTGTGGGACAGAACACATGTTAATGGTATAAAATAAAAATGTGTTTGGTTAAAATCTCCTTCAACAATAAAGACTGCTTCTGGATGAGAGGATTCTTGCTGGCTAATGATCTTGTACAGTTCGCTGAGTGCCGCTGTGGAGTTGGCTTGTGGCGGTATTTGTACACAGGTCACAATAACAGATGCGTATTCCCCCGGCATATAGTGGGGTCTGCATTTTAGCATACACCTCCCCCTACTCTGGGGTTTGATCCATATCGGAAGACGGAGAAACCGTCTAGTTGAATAGCTGAGGTCGGTGTATTGTTTAGCCATGTTTCTGTGAAGACTAAAAACAAAGCATTCCCTGATGTCCCTCTGCGATTGAAGCCTTGCTCTGAGTTCGTCAATTTTATTATCCAGTGATTGGCCATTAGCCATCAGAATACTAGCAAGAGGAGGCTGTGGTGCCTGTCCTTTCAGCCTAGCTTGGTGTCCCCTTTTCAGTCCGCCGGTCAGCAGCAACAAGTAACAGCAAATTAGGGAATATATTCCAGATCTGGGAAGTTTATAGCTTCGGATCTAATGTCCAGAAGTGTTTGTCGGTCATAGGCAATTGTTACATGAATATTCTGAGCAAACAAAGTAATTATTATAAAAATTGCCATACAATCGACCAGGAACCGGCAAGACGAGCACCCTACCCAGCACCGCCATCTTACTTTTTACCGTAGCCTATAAGTAAGAAGAGGAAAGAACATTTCCATAAATCTTCAGAAGAATATAAGGGGAAGTGTATAGAGTCCCCACATAATGACATTGTGGCTTTCCCCATGACTCCAGAACAGAAGCAAATGTAGATACAATAGACCTTTTGTATATGCCATTATCAGTTCAGTTGGCTGAACGCAACCCAATATTTCATACATCAGAACGTCTTTCCCCTCCATCTGCACAAATTATGCGTGTTGCGCCCCGTCAATATGAAACAAGGAATCATGGTGCGCTCTCAACTATATATCCATCGGGAGAAGTCAGTATTTTAATCACTTCGGCAAGCGAGAGCTGACTGTGAGTGCTGTGTGTGTGCCAGCAAGTCAGCCTGACTAAAACAAACGTGCTCCTATCACCCCTCCGAAAAGCCAGCAGCCTTTCTTCTCAAATGTAGTTTCCCCCCCGACAATATCTCCCATAGATAGTAATAAAACACTTGGAAAGTGAAAGTTAATAGATCTTCGAGTCGGGTTGCCTAGCGCCTGCATTAGTAATGTCGCTCCTTTGTCAGCAGCAGACTTGAGCTAAATTAGAGTTTGATTGCTATGGCGTCATTGACAAATTACAAGTGAATTTGGGGTTTTGAAGGGTCTTCTAATTGGCTCCGAAAGGAGCCTGCGACTTCTGCCATGAATCACATTTATTGGTGATCATATCAACAAGCATTAGAGGCTAAGGCATGAATGTGTCACATATTGGCCAGTAGAGTCAAGGATGTCTATACTTTTTAACTAGTGGTGAGGAAAACAACTGTAAGTGACTAAGGCTTCTGTGAAGCAGCATCATACAGTATACCCTGTGAGGGCCTGTCTGTCTTCAAATACAGGATATCACAATACCTAATCTCTTGTGGACAGACTACGTTAACAAAAAATGGTATCGTAGATCTGTCATGACACAACGGGATGCGTGAGATAAATGAGCAGCATTAGTTTCGGTGCTTGGGTTTTTCGTCACTGGTTATTTGGACAAATCACAATTTTGCTGCTGTTAGCGTCTTTCGAATTTCAGAAGGGGATGGGACATTTGACCAATAGACTTGGACGTAACTTGCAAAGAGACAGGGTTGAGCGCTTCGTTCCGTTTCCGATCCTCATTCTATCTCTTCACTTAACAAGTATGCAAGACTTTAGTTCTGGGTAAACTGAGATTACACAACTTAACTATATTCAAACCAACCAATATCGTCAATGACAATGGCAAAGTCGTAGCTGTGAGGAGACGACAGCTAAGCGTGAAAGAGGTAAACATAAGTATTTCGCTCCTGACATTACATTTTACTTTATCAATAGCATCACACGACGAGTATTACTTCCATTGGTTCTAGTTGGCCTACTGTATTCCCCCTGTGTATCAGCTCAGGAAACATAATGGATATACACTGAGTGTACAAAACATTATGAACACTTACTCTTTCCATGACATAAACTGACCAGGTGAATCCAGGGGAAGCTATGAGGGAAGGAGACAGGTTAAAGAATAATAGTTAGGCCTTGAGACATTGATTTGTGTATGTGTGCCATTCAGCGGATGAATGGGCAAGAAAAAATATTTAAGTGAACGGGGTAAGGTAGTAGGTGCCAGGCGCACCGGTGATGTCAAGAATTGCAATGCTATGTGTTTTTCACACACACAACAGTTTCCCATGTGTATCACACACACACAACAGTTTCCCATGTGTATCCTGTGGTAGCGAACCATTCATGTAAACTTGCTAGAACAGGTGGCTTGCGAGGCTAGCATTTATCTTTATTGCAGTTTATTCCCTTTCAGAGCGTCCCTGGCTATTGCACAGATGGGAAACGTGGACAAATTGGAAATAACAGGAATTTGACCAACATCGTTGTTGGCTAAATTACCGTAACCGCAACCTCATTCACCTCAACCTCATTCACAAAAAAAAGTAATATGACAGTTTGACACAAGGATGTGAAAGAAGAGTTCTCTCAAGCTCCAAATTAATTGTCATGACTGTGCCATTACTTCTCCATGGCAACTGGTTCAAGCAGGCTTCAAGGGGTGCATTAAACCTTTCAAAATATACTAATAACATGAAAGAGACTACAACAATGACAATTGGCTTAATTTCATTGCCAAGTAATTTCATACAGCATATTCTTAGACATCTATTGTAGTCTCTCTACTCTCCACAATGATTATCTATCTTTGTTGTAGGAGGTATCTCGCAAATGATTAATGATTTAGTTTAGTTGGTTGATAGTCAAGCTCAGTCATATTCAATTCAACTCAAGATGTAGCCTTAAAAGGTAAATTAATGTATCTTTCTGCAAAAACTCAAAGGCCATGAATTTCAAGTTCACATGGCCATTATGAAGCAGGTTAGGATCCAAGCTTTTTCTGGGTCAGTCCTCAGGACACAATTCTTAATTGAAAGAGACAGGGGAACAGGGACTAGGCACGGAGCACATGAGAGGGTAGAGTACCTCATCTCGTTCATCCATCAGAACCAGCCTATATGCCAAACCACCAAAAGGCCAGGCTCAGCACAGGAATTAAAGGGATAGTTTGTGATTTTGGAAGTGAAGCCCTTTATCTACTTCCCCAGAGTCAGATGAGCTCATGGATAACATTTTTATGACTCTGCGTGCTGTTTGAAAGAAGCTGCTAACTAATGTTAGTGCAATTGCTATCTATTGGCTTGCGAAACTACCTCTAACTTCCTTCACACTGGACTCTGGGGAAGTAAATAATGGGCTTCATTGCCCAAATCCCGAACTATCCCTTTAAGAGAGTTGACTCCGGAAAATGTCTGCTAACATTTTGGTCTCCTGTTTGAGGTTGATTCCTAGTTAAAGATCCCCAAATAGAAGTAGGCTACCTTTCCACCATAGCCTACAGAGCAGCATGTCAAAGTCATGATGGTAGATCGATGATAATGGATGCTGTGAGACCCTATGGAATCTCACAACCTGGGGTATGTTCAATGAGCTGAAACATTAGTTTTGAACATTCTACACAATGCATTTATATCTAAATGTTCTGTCATTGACAGCCTACCAAAAGGCAAAAGGCCTCCTGCCTCCTGCCTTCTACATAAATAAATATAGGACAAAACATACATCACAACAAGAGAGACACCACAACACTACATAAAGAGAGACCTAAAGACAACAACATAGCAAGGCAGCAACACATGACAACAACATGGTAGCAACACAACACTGTGTTGGTAGCAGCACAAAAACATGGTACACACATTATTGGGCACTGACAACAGCACAAAGGGCAAGAAGGTAGAGACGACAATACATCACGCAGAGCAGCCACAACTGTCAGTACGAGTGACCATGATGGAGTCTTTGAGTGAAGTGATTGAGAATAAACTGTCCAGTTTGAGTGTTTGTGTCCTGCTTGTTCCAGTCACTAGCTGCAGCGAACTGAAAAGAGGAGCGACCCAGGGATGTGTGTGCTTTGATCTTTAACAGAATGAGACTGGCAGAACGGGTGTTGTATGTGGAGGATGAGGGCTGCATTAGATATCTCAGATAGGGGAGTGAGGCCTAAGAGGGTTTTATAAATAAGTATCAACCAGTGGGTTTTGCGACGGGTATACAGAGATGACCAGTTTACAGAGGAGTATAGAGTGCAGTGATGTGTCCTATAAGGAGCATTAGTGGCAAATCTGATGGCCGAATGGTAAAGCACATCGAGCCGCTCGAGAGCACCCTTACCTGTCGATCTATAAATGATGTCTCCATAATCTAGCAGGGGTAGGATGGTCATCTGAATCAGGGTTAGTTTGGCAGCTGGGGTGAAAGAGGAACGATTACGATAGAGGAAATCTGTCTAGATTTAACTTTAGCCTGCAGCTTAGATATGTGCTGAGAGAACGACAGTGTACCACCTAGCCATACTCCCAAGTAGTTGTATGAGGTGACTACCTCAAGCTCTAAACCCTCAGAGGTAGTAATCACACCTGTCGGGAGAGGGGCATTCTTCTTACCAAACAACAGGACCTTTGTTTTGGAGGTATTCAGAACAAGGTTAAGGGTAGAGAACGCTTGTTGGACACTAAGAAAGCTTTGTTGTAGAGCATTTAACACAAAATCCAGGGAGTGGCCAGGTGAGTATCAGACTGTATCATCTGCATATAAATATTTGAGAGAGCTTCCTACTGCCTGAGCTATATTGTTGATGTCAATAGAGAAGAGCGTGGCGCCTAGGATTGAGCCTTGTGGTTCTCCCTTGGTGACAGGTAGTGGCTGAGACAGCAGATTTTCTGACTTTATACACTGCACTCTTTGAGAGAGGTAGTTAGCAAACCAGGCCAAAGACACCAATACTCCTTAGCCGGTCCACAAGAATGGAATGGTGTACTGTATCAAAAGCTTTGGCCAAGTCAATAAAAATAGCAGCACAACATTGCTTAGAATCAAGGGCAATGGTGACATCATTGAGGACATTTAAGGTTGCAGTGACACATCCATAGCCTGAGCAGAAACCATATTGCATACCAGAGAGAATACTATAGACATCAAGAAAGCCAGTCAATTGATTATTGACACATTTTTCCAACTTTTGATAAACAGGGCAAAAAAGGGGTTGTATATACAGTGGGACAAAAAAGTATTTAGTCAGCCACCAATTGTGCAAGTTCTCCCACTTAAAAAGATGAGAGAGGCCTGTAATTTTCTTTATAGGTACACTTCAACTATGACAGACAAAATGATTTAAAAAATCACATTGTAGGATTTTTAATGAATTTATTTGCAAATTTTGGTGGAAAATAAGTATGCAAATTACAGGCCTCTCATCTTTTTAAGTGGGAGAACTTGCACAATTGGTGGCTGACTAAATACTTTTTTGCCCCACTGTAGAAGATAGCCCTAAGACATGAAGTTCAGTCAATCCGGAATATTTCAAGAACTTTGAAAGTTTCTTCAAGTGCAGTCACAAAAACCAACAAGGGCTATGATGAAACTGGCACTGATGAGGACCGCCACAGGAAAGGAAGACCCAGAGTTACCACTGCTGCAGAGGATAAGTTCATTATAGTTACTAGCCTCAGAAATGGCAGCCCAAATAAATGCTTCACAGAGTTCAAGTAACAGACCCATCTCAAAATCAACTGTTCAGAGGAGACTGCGTGAATCAGGCCTTCATGGTCGAAAGGATCATCTTGGTGACCACAGGGCAACAGGTTTGAAACCTAATGCGCTCTACTCGCCCATGTGAGTAATGACACAACATCACCTGAATCCCTTCAGTAAATTATTTAAAATGACTGTTGAATAAAGACATCTCAAATCTGTGAGGAAATCTTTAAAATAATTGCCAACTGAAAGCTATGCCTCAGTCTCTATATCCCTTTTCAAATCAACCTTTTCTGCCTGCAACTGTTATTGACTTTTTTTGAGAATAGTTTTTATGCATTTTATTTTAATTTCAGTGCTACCTAAGTCAGGTCGAGTGCTCCTGGGTAGCTTGGATGTTAAATTGTATTGGAAAAGAGGAAAGTTCAATAATGAAAAAGTCAGGAGGAAAATCATTCACTATCACGCTTCATCAAACCCAAGCTCAAGAGTAAAACATGAGAGTTGTCAGCAATCTATCTTGCGACGCAGGAAATGGAACGGTTCATTTAGTTAAGAAGTGGAACATAAAATGCATTAATTCAAACCGGAATAATTCATGTTGGAGCTGAGGTGTGGTAGGATGAAGAGGGTGCTATAGGTCATAGGAGTCACCAGCCTCGACTGACCTAGCCTGGCAGCAGACCCAGAACTTCTCTGACGTCCATGCCAACCCACTGGCGTACCACCTCACTGATACTTGCAAATGCTGCTGCTATAGCAATGTGGAAATGTCAATAGAAATACTCACAAGAAGTCAACAGAATGTTGAAAATCTGAATTACAGTGAAAACTCGAAATTTAGTGTCACGGCGGGCTACGTGTGTAGAGAGGAATCAGGCGCAGAGAGCAGAGAGGTCCAGGGGAAAGATGCACTAATGCGGCACCAAAAATGAAATGCCCAAACACGCAGGGCGCAAACACTGACCAACCCATAACAACGGGAAACAAGGTCCAGAGCACTAACAACACCAACGACACAACGTGAACATCAAAATAATCCCGGACAACAAAGGGGCGGGTTCCATACGCTAAATAGGAAAGCAAATCAAGCACACACAAAACAGGAACAGGTGTAACAAATGAGACAAAACTAACCCAAAAGAAAAAGGGATCGGTGGCAGCTGGTAGGCCGGTGACGACGACTGCCGAGCACCACCCGAACAGGCGGGGGAGCCAACTTCGGCGGGAGTCGTGACAATTAGACCGGCCGTAGACAGAGCTGTAGCTACATGTGAGGACAACTAAGGTCCGAACCTCTGTAAAAATTATTTTTAGAATGACTGACATGAAGTTCAGTCAATTCGGATCTTCCTTTGGTATTATGAGTCCAAATTTGAGATTGTCTTTGTGTGATGATGGTTGCTGAAAATGGGCCTCTGTGCGCCTATGTAGATATTCTATTAAAAATCTGCCGTTTCCAGCTACAATAGTAATTTACAAGATTAAAACTTCTTCAGGCTAGGGTCTATTTTTCTCCACTTCTTGTTTGAATGACGTGCCCAAAGTTAACTGCCTGTTACTCAGACCCAGAAGCCAGGATAGGCATATCATTTGTACCATTGGATAGAAAACACATTGAAGTTTGTAGAAATGTTAAAATAATGTATGAGACTATAACACAATTTATATGGTAGGTGAAAATCCAAAGAAAAACCAGCCAGAATTGTTTTTTCAGAGCCCATACTCTTTCAATGGAATGCTATGCAATTCCAGCTCCCAGATTGCAATTCCTATGGCTTTCACTAGAGGTCTCTATTTGGGCCCCGAATAGACGCGAGACTCCGGCAGCACCAGACAGGTGGGAGACTCCAGCAGCATCGTAGTGAAGGGCGACTCCGGCAGCGGCATAGTGAAGGGCGACTCCGGCAGCGGCGTAGTGAAGGGCGACTCCGGCAGCTCCTGATTGACGGGCGGCTCCGGCAGCTCCTGATTGACGGGCGGCTCCGGCGGCTCCGGCAGCTCCTTACTGACGGGCGGCTCTGGCAGCTCCTGACTGACGGGCAGCTCTGGCAGCTCAGGACAGACGGGCAGCTCTGGCAGCTCAGGACAGACGGGCAGCTCTGGCCTGGAGAGAGAACCTGGAGGGAGAAGACGGAGAGACAGCCTGGTGCGTGGGGCTGCCACAAGACCATCCAGGCTGGGGAGACCTACAGGAGGCCTGGTGCATGGCGGAGGCACCGGATGGACCGGGCTGTGGGGGAGCACTGGACCTCTGGTGCGAAGCCTTGGTACCACTCCTCCAGGCTGGATGACCACTTTAGCCTGAACCATCCAGAGTGCAGGCACAGGTTGAACCGAGCTGTGGGTGAGCACTGGTGATCTGGTGCATAGGACGCGCTGCATCCCCCCAGCGCCCCGGAGACACAGCATGCAGAGCAGGCGACCAGACACGCTGTAAGGCGACCAGACACGCTGTAAGGACATCAGGGATAAAATTGACCTCTACAGAAGTTTACATACACTAAGTTGACTGTGCCTTTAAACAGCTTGGAAAATTCCAGAAAATGATGTCATGACTTTAGAAGCTTCTGATAGGCTAATTGACATAATTTGAGTCAATTGGAGGTGTACCTGTGGATGTATTTCAAGGCCTACCTTCAAACTCAGTGCCTCATTGCTTGACATCATGGGAAAATCTAAATAAATCAGCCAAGACCTCAGAAAATAAATTGTGACTTCCATGAGTCTGGTTCATCCTTGGAAGCAATTTACAAACGCCTGAAGATACCACGTTCATCTGTACAAACAATAGTACGCAAGTATAAACACCATGGGACCACGCAGCTGTAACACCACGCGTTCTGTCTCCTAGAGATGAACGTACTTTGGTGCGAAAAGTGCGAATCAATCCCAGAACAACAGCAAATGACCTTGTGAAGATGCTGGAGGAAACAGGTACAAAAGCAAGGAAGAAGCCACTGCTCCAAATCTGCCATAAAAATGCCAGATTACGGTTTGCAACTGCACATACGGACAAAGATCGTACTTTTTGGAGAAATGTCCTCTGGTCTGGTCAAACAAAATAGAACTGTTTGGCCATAATGACCATCATTATGTTTGGAGGAAAAGGGGGATGCCTGCAAGCGGAAGAACACCATCCCAACCTTGAAGCACGGGGGTGGCAGCATAATGTTGTGGGGGTGCTTTGATGCAGGAGGGACTGGTGCACTTCACAAACTAGATGGCATCATGAGGAAGGAAAATTATGTGGATATATTGAAGCAACATCTCAAAACATCAGTCAGGAAGTTAAACATGGGACCAACACTTTACAAGTTCAGTTGAAATGCCTGTATACATACATGTGGGTGCCTCCCAGGTAGCACAGTGGTCTAAGGCACTGCATCACAGTGCTAGCTGTGCACAGCGCATGCTGACCAGGTTGCTAGGTGTACGGTGTTTCCTCCGACACATTGGTGCGGCTGGCTTCCGGGTTGGATGTGCGTTGTGTCAAGAAGCTTGGTTGGGTTGTGTTTCAGAGGACGCATGGCTCTCAACCTTCGCCTCTCCCAAGCCCGTACGGGAGTTGCAGCAATGAGACCAGACAGTAACTACTACCAATTGGGGAGAAAAAAGGGGGGGTTAAAATATATATATATATTTGAACTCAGTAGGGTTCTCAACTTACTGTTGAGAGTTGGTATAGTAGAATACAAAATGTGCAATTTCAAAACTTAGTTGTGCATTAGCAGTTTTCCTCTTGTTATCTAGATCACCTGTACTCCACACAGAGAGACACGTACAAAGCTCTCCCTCGCCCTTAATTTGGCAAATCTGACCATAATTCTATCCTCCTGATTCCTGCTTACAAGCAAAAATTTAAGCTGGAAGCACCAGTGACTCTATCAATAAAAAAGTGGTCAGATGAAGCAGATGCTAAAATACAGGACTGGTTTGCTAGCACAGACTGGACTATGTTCCGGCATTCTTCCTGTGGCATTGAGGAGTACACCACATCTGTCGTTGGCTTCATCAATAAGTGCATCGATGACGTCGTCCCCACAGTGACGTACATACATACCCCAACCAGAAGCCATGGATTACAGGCAACATCCGCACTGAACTAAAGACTAGAGCTGCCGCTTTCAAGGAGCGGGACTCTAACCCGGAAGCTTATAAGAAAACCCGCTATGCCCTCCGACAAACCATCAAACAGGCAAAGTGTCAATACAGGACTAAGATCGAATCGTACAACATCGGCTTCGGTCGGATGTGAGAATGCTATTCATTGACTACAGCTCAGCCCTTAACAACATAGTGCCTTAGCTAATCAATAAGCTAATAAGCTAATCAATAAGCTAAGGACCCTGGGACTAAGCACCTCACTCTGCAACTGGATCCTAGACTTCCTGACAGGCCAACCCAGGTGGTAAGGGTAGGTAACAACACATCCGCCGCACTGATCCTCAACACGGGGGCCCCTCAGGGGTGTGTGCTCAGTCCCCTCCTGTACTCCCTGTTCACTCATGACTGCATGGCCAGACACAACTCCAAAACCATCATTCAATTTGCTGTTGACACAACAGTGGTAGGCCTGATCACCGACAATGAAGAGAAAGCCTATAGGGAGGAGGTCAGAGACCTGACCTTGTTGTGCAAGGACAACAACCTCTCCCTCAACGTGATCAAGACAAAGGAGATGATTGGGGACTACAGGAAAAGGACGACCGAGCACGCCCCCAATTCTCATCGACGGGGCTGTAGTGGAGCAGATTGAGAGCTTCATGTTCCTTGGTGTCCACATTACCAACAAACTAACATGGTCCAAGCACACCAAGGCAGTCATGAAGAGGGCACGACAAAACCTATTCCCCCTCAGGAGACTGAAAAGATTTGGCATGGGTCCACAGATCCTCAAAAGGTTTTACAGCTGCACCATCAAGAGCATCCTGACTGGTTGCATCACTGCCTGGTATGGCAACTGCTCGGCCTCCGACCGCAAGGCATTACAGAGGGTAGTGTGTACGGCCCAGTACATCACTGGGGCCACGCTTCCTGCCATCCAGGACCTCTATACCAGGCGGTGTCAGAGGAAGGCCCTAAAAATTGTCAAAGACTCCAGTCACCCTAGTCATAGACTATTCTCTCTGCTACCACACGGCAAGTGGTACCGTCTAGGTCCAAGAGGCTTCTAAACAGTTTCTACCCACAAGCCATAAGACTCCTGAACATCAAATGGCTACCCAGACTATTTGCATATCCCACCCCCCTTTTATGCCGCTGCTACTCTCTGTTATTATCTATGCTTAGTCACTTTAATAACTCTACGTACATGTACATATTACCTCAATTACCTTGACTAACCGGTGCCCCCGCACATTGACTCTGAACCGGTACCCCCTGTATACAGTCTCGCTATTGTTATTTTACTGCAGCTCTTTAACTACTTGTTACTTTTATTTCTTATTCTTATTAATATTTTTTCAACTGCATTGTTGGTTAGGGGCTTGTAAATAAGCATTTCACTGTAAGCTGTTGTATTCCGCACGTGACTAATAAAATGTGATTTGATTTGAAATCAAATCACCTTGTAGAGTCCATGCCCGGACAAATTGAGGCTGTTATGAGTGCAACTCCATAATAAGAAGGTTTTTCAAATGTTTGATATACTCAATGTATGTTGGTTGTTTTTTGTCAATTTCAATTCACCGCAGAATTTGTTTTTGCTGTGTGGTTGACTGTGTAATGGTCCAATGAAGAACCACTATTTCAGAGTAATTCTATTCGGTTTTGAAACACTTTATGTGTATGTGTATACGTTGGGTTTACATTCAAACACCCTCCAAACACCAAATATCAGGTTAGGTGTTTTGAGTCTTTCTATTTTTACAGTGCATGTAATCTTATTCAAATCCAAATTATGCTGCCCACTTCTCTTAACATCCATGACCCTCTCCTCCAATTGGCAGTTATTGCAGTGTAACATGTCCACGCATCTCTCATATCTGGCTCTACTACGCATTTGTCTCCCTGCCGCTATGTGAATACTAAATTAGACCAAGTAGCCGTCTGCTGCTTACTTGGGCATCGGTCCTCTCCAAGCATAACATAATCTCCCCGGGGCAAAGTTCAAAACATTTATCTTTTCATGCCTTCTCTCTATTCCTTAGCTTTTTGTTATCGCCTGCAATTTCTGTGATCTCCTATCTTGTGTTTAGGAGTTGTTGTGGAAGTGTAGGCACCTGATCACTGTTGCTGTTACCTCCTGGGAAGATCGTTGAGGGATAGCTGGGGTCAGAGGGAGGTCATGGGTCATTCCCACGAATGGCAGGCCCATCTGTGACCATATCCCAGACTGCACTTCAAGGACCATGTGGTTGTTACCTTGAACAAGGGGGCTTCACGGTCATTACTTACTTTCATGGTTGTTACTAGGCTACCTTGCCATGCTGGAGAAAAGCACAAATGAGAAGTAAATACCTTACCCGAACCTTAACCCTATGTAAAGCACATACAGTAGAGCTCATTTACTTGCTCAGCAGCCCGCAGTTCTGATGTCAATTCCACTGTAGCATGGCTGGGGATTCATTACATGGCTATTGGATAGTACAGGACTTATTCCTCAAAAACCCAGTGATATTGGAAACTGACCTTCTGTGTCGGCCATTTTATTCAGCAGAAAATAATTACGTGCCAAAAGACAATATGCTTTGTGTTACAGTGGATTCTAGAGTGGCCTAACTACAGTTTCTACCATAAAAATGCTTCATACTCTGTGTATGGGTACCGGATTTCACTTATGAACTGAGCTATGTGGGCTCATCTGAAATGGATCTGTGGTCAGCTTCGGCTCAAAACTAGTTCGCTGTTCTTAGAAGATATTACTTTTACATTATAAATAGTATATTTTAATACAAAGGAAACCTTATTCAAATCGCTTATTAAATACATTAAACGCCACAGTTAAGATGAATGACACTGTAAAACATGGTTGCCACTAAGTGAGTCAAATCTAAGCATCTTAGAATTGCACAGTGCTGTTCAGATTAGTTAAGGATGTTACATAAAGCATATTTTCGCATTTCGGCAGATTTGTTCAAACAAAAGCAATGAGAAAGTCAAATCCATTGTGAACAGGATTGAGTGATTACATTGCAAATTTGTATTCTTTGGCTTTGAAGTAAAATATTTTAGTTGTCAAAATAGAAATGAAAGAGGGGGAGTTTTGTGGGGAAAATGGGCAACTCTCTCAGTGTGTGTCATAGACTGTGACAGAAAGCTGGAGTCAGTGAAAAAGGAGTGAGGAGAAAGTCAAGATGATAGAGAGCGAACAATGGCGAAGATCAGTCTGAATTGAAACGTTGCAAATAATAACTTAAAATTAAGAGTCATTTAGAAACAGGAGTTTGAGATACAATGCATATTCTGAGAAATAGTTATATTGTGCAGTTATTTAGCATCCACAAATAGCGCATTAACTGATTATTAGCACCAATTTGTGCAGTTAGAAGGGCTAATATGTATGTGATGGCATGGTCTTTACATTTTCCCTATAAGTTCATTGAGAATCATTAGAAGACAGGTACTGCTATTAGTGTTCCTAAAGGTCGGGACGTATTTCATATCGGAATGGTCAGTCCGGTTTTACACTGAACAAAAATCGAAACGCAACATGTAAAGTGTAAGTCCCATGTTTCATGAGCTGAAATAAAAGATCCCAGAAATGTTCCGTACACACAAAAAAGCTTATTTAAAAAAAATGATGTGCACAAATTTGTTTACATCCCTGTTAGTGATCATTTCTCATTTGCCAAGTAAATCCATAACACCTGACAGGTGTGGCATATCAAGAAGCTGATTAAACGACATGATCTTTACACAGGTGCACCTTGTGCTGGTGACAATAAAAGACCACACTAAAATGTGCAGTTTTGTCACAAAACACAATGCCACAGATGTCTCCACCAGAGCTGTTGCCAGATAATTGAATGTTCATTTTCTTACATAAGTTGCCTCCACGTCATTTTTTGTGAATTTGGCAGAACGTCCAACCGGCATCACAACCGTAAATCAAGTGTATGGCGTTGTGTGGGTGAGCGGTTTGCTGATGTCAACATTGTGAACAAAGTGCTCCATGGTGACAGTGGCCTGCATACTCACCAGACATGTCACCCATTGAGCATGTTTGGGATGCTCTGGGTCGACGTGTATGACAGCGTGTTCCAGTTCCCGCCATTATCCAGCAACTTCACACAGCCACTGAAGAGGAGTGGGAAAACATTCCACAGACCACAATCAACAGCCTGATCAACTCTATGCAAAGGAGATGTGTTGTGCTGCATGAGGCAAATGGTGGTCACAGCAGATACTGACTGGTTTGCCTATCTGTATTCCCAGTCATGTGAAATCCATAGTTTAGATCCTAATGAATGTATTTCAATTGACTGATTTCCTTACGTGAACTGTAACTCTGAAAAATCTTTAAATTCAATTGCTTGTAGCATTCATATTTTTGTTCAGTATAGCTGCAGCCACTAGACTTGATCCATCACCAGAATTCCCCTTTCTCGGAGCTTAACAGTTTGTACTACTACAGCTATAACAGTGTCAACATCGACATCTACTGTACAGCATGTCAGACCCCCCCAAGACTTGGTAGCCCTCCTCACCTCCTTTGTCACTTGTGCGCGTGCATGCACGCATGTTCCATCCATTATTTTACCTTGATGTAGAAATTGGACAAACAGCACAAGGCTAGAAGCATGCACACATCACAACAAGTTTCAGTGCACACGAAGAGAAAAACACAGAGAGATAAGGAGTCATATCTGTCACATCTGTTCTTCCCCCGCCCGCCTCACACACAGACTGGTATTATGTGATCCGTTTTCAAGTAAGTGACATGTACAATTGGGTGTGCTGTTTATGCATTGAATGTCTCGCAGCGGCATGTTCATTGTTTGCCCGTCTTCATGTATGTGTGACATTTACCACAATTAAAAACACAATTAAAAGTCGCTTTTTTATTAAAACAATTAAAGGTTATTGTTTACATTTCAAACGTTGTATATTTAGCCTATTGTTGAAGCATAAAACATCACATAGGGACATTCAGAACAAGACATACTTTTAAGAAGCTTTTATATGCTCAGCGGGAACGATTTCATGGAAGTGACCTTCGTCTTTTTGTTGTCCAGATGAGATTTGTATTTCAATATTTAATCAATTCCAGCGGCTTTCTGTTTGATGCTTTCTGCCATTGTGAGGCGTTTTGATTAACCCTAAGGGGCAGGGGTAGGCAACTAGATTCAGCCGTGGGCTAATTTTTGTCGGAGCGCGTGGTCGGTGGCCAGAACATAATTATAATAATGTGTACACTGCAAATTGACCACAACTAAGGCCAAAAAATTATTTTACAAAATGTATTTTGAAATTACAATAATTTCAAAGCTTGATTATATTGAGATCATATTCGTGGGAATACTACAGATTTCCTTTTGCTGAATTCTTGGTGATTTTACAGTCTTTTTTGACCAGAAATGAAAATATTATATAACCTCTTCACACACAATGAGGCAGAGGAGAGAGAACCTTTGCTGTTTGACAAGTTTGAGATGAGTGCTATGGTGAGTTGTCCCAGAGGACAGGGCACTTGAGAAAACTGAAATTAATTTGAAGGATGTTATGAAACACTGTTTCTACAGAGGCAGGATTTGCAACTTTAGTATGCATCGTTAACATGACATTTAATCAGTGGTATAAAGTATTTAAGTAAAAATACTTTAAAGTACTTCTTAAGTAGTTTTTTGGGGGATATCTGTACTTTACTTTACTCTTTATATTTTTGACTAATTTTACTTTTACTTCACTACATTCCTCAAGAAAATAATGTACTTTTCACTCCATACATTTTCCCTGACACCCAAAAGTAGTCGTTACATATTAAATTCTTAGCAGGACAGAAAATGGTCCAATTCACGCACTTATCAAAATAACATTCCTGGTCATCCCTAATGCCTCTGATCTGGTGGACTCATTCACCATAAATGCTTTGTTTGTAAATTATGTCTGAGTGTTGGAGAGTGCCCCTGGCTATCCATACATTAAAAATATAAAAAAATGTGCCGTCTGGTTTTCTAAATATAAATATTTTTTAATAATTCATACTTTTACTTTTGATACTTAAGTATATTTTAACAATTACATTTACTTTTGATACTTAAGTTTAATATACTTTTAGACTTTTACTCAAATAGTATTTTACTGGGTGACTTTCACTTTTACTTGAGTCATTTTCTAGTAAAGTATCTTTACTTTTACTCAAGTATAACATTTGGGTACTTTTTCCACCACTGCATTTAATGTTATTCGAAACTATAAATAGTTAAGTTTCAAAGTACTTTACAGGTCAGAAATTGAGACGTACACTCAGATACAAGCAATCTCACTGTATATTTTGAACATGGTATAGTGGGGAGTGGGGTAAGTTGAGTCAAAGGGGTAAGTTGAGTCAAAGGGGTAAGTTGAGCGACCCGTGTTTGAAGGAAACCATACACAAAATGTATAATTTTACCAAATATTTAGGAAGAGGTCATCATTTCATGATCAAGGAAGAAGCCCCATGGAAAAAAGTGATAAGCAAGTTAAGTCCACAAAACTGATTTTCACCAAGTCAAATTAATTTATTGTGTTAGACATTTCATGATGCTTGTATCTAAACCAAAATAGATCATTTTAAGAGTGTTCTACAGTATACATCAGTTGGGGTCTCTATAAGCTTCAATATAAGGTCCTAAACCTAGCATGAAAGTGCATCCTTGTAGCTGTGTGAGATAATGTAGTCAAAATGTTTGCCATGGGGTAAGTTGAGCCAATGGCCATGGAGTAAGTTGAGAAAATTGAAGTGTTTTCTTCGCAGACGTAATGCAATGTATTATCACTGGGATATGAGGTAACAGCAGGGCCTGGCCTATGTTAAAAGTATTTTAAAAAGTACAAAGTTTTTGCTAGGTGTGTTAAAAGATGCTTAAAATGACTAAAATACAAAAAGGTGATTGTTTTGAATTGTGTTTGGGAAAGAAAGATAGACATGGTTTTATATAGGTAGTGGTAATATTTTATATAGACGGCTTAACTTACCCTGGTCTGCGGCTCAATTTACCCCCAACCCGGTGTAAATTGTGCCAAGAAATGTACCCCATACCCGGTGTAAATTGTGCCAAGAAATGTACCCCCAACCCGGTGTAAATTGTGCCTAGAAATGTACCCCCAACCCGGTGTAAATTGTGCCAAGAAATGTACCCCCAACCCGGTGTAAATTGTGCCAAGAAATGTACCCCATACCCGGGGTAAATTGTGTTGTTATTGTTGTTTTGGCTCTGTACCCTATCACTTTGGATTTGAAATGATACAATGACTATGGGGTTAAAGTGTAGACGGTCTAATTTAAGGGTATTTTCATCCATATCGGATGAACCGTTTAGAAACAGTTACAGCACATTTTGTACATAGTCTCCCCATTTTAGGAAACCAAAAGTATTGGGACAAATTCACTTCTATGTGTATTTTTAAAGTTGTCAAAAGTTTAGTATTTGGTCCCATATTCCTAGCACGCAATGATTACATCAAGCTTGTGAGTCTACAAACTTGTTGGATGCATTTGCTGTTTGTTTTGGTTCTGTTTCAGATTATTTGGTGCCCAATAGAAATTCATGGTAAATCATATATTGTCTCATTTTGGAGTTACTTTTATTGCAAATAAGAATAGAATATGTTTCTAAACACTTCTACATTCATTAGGATGCTACCGTTATTACAGATGGTCCTGAATGAATCGTGATTAATGATGAGTGAGAAAGTTAGACGCACAAATATCATACCCTAAAGACATGCTAACCTCTCACCATTACAATAACAGGGGAGGTTAGCATTTTTGGTGGGTATGATATTTATGCCTCTGCCACTTTCTCACTCATCATTAATCATGATTCAGTCAGGACTATCCGTAAACATGGTAGCATCAACAAATCAAAGAAATCAGCTGTAATCAAAGTCAAAAATAGGATAGACATAGTTGATAGCACGTTATACTGTATATCATTATTATCAAACAGGCGAATGAGGAACTTTACTCTCTGACATGATAGAAAGGATATTTAAGATATGTTTTAACCACGGATAAACAGCTGGGTTGACCTTGTATTAAACTATAAATATCTATTCACACTCCTGTTACCTGACAGTTATTTCAATGTCAAGGCACATACAGTATATTCATTTGTCCAAAGCTGTATTTTTACCCCACCAACAGAAAACTCATACTATACACTAAATGAAACATTATGGGTTATCTAAAAACTTGCCATTGGCTTGAAATCCAGTTGTTGCTGTTCAATTGTTAAGCGGTAATTAGGTCTTGTTAGAATGCTAGAACATGAGTCATTGCGTTGTTAACTGACTTACAGACAGATTCATTTCACCAGTGCATTGGAATCTCACAGAGCTGAATGTGTTGACTATTACTGCAAGTGCAATGTGTGTGCATTACAGAGTCAAGGTAAGAGTGAAGGTAAGAGTTGTATCTGCCGCCCCAATGGTTTACAGTACTTAGTCACTTACAGAACAAGATGACTGTGTTTCAAGATGTCAATGACCTAAGGAGGCCAGGATCTCAAGTCATGGCTTGTACAGAAAGAGGTCTGATACTCATTTTTACTATAGGTTCATGAGATGAACTAGAACAGCCCAACCATCTTTGAAACTGCTGTTCACTTATTGGTTTTGTGAAACTTCCCAGAACATTGGTTAGGTCGCATCAAATGTTCTCATGACACAAAAACAGTCCGGTCGTGGTGACGATTATAGAATTGTTTGTATAAAACATTTGCCTGATGTTGCAAGAATGTTCCTAGAACACATTTAATCTGTTCTTTAATGGTTCCCAGAATGTTTCTTTAGGTTGTGGGAACAGTCGGGTAAAAACAATGTGGAGAAGTCACAAAAGATATGTTCCCAAAACACAAAAACTGTCCAGTTGTGTGGATGATTCTACAATGTTTCTATTAGGGTGCAGAAAACGTTATTTCGATGTTGCAAGAATGTGGACAGAACAACCTTTCTGAGTTCTTTAAAGGTTCCTAGAAAGTGTAATTAGGTTGTTGGAGCAGTGTGGGTACATTACAAGAGGCAGATTCCCAAAACATAAAATATGCTCAGTTGTGATGACATTCATGCAATGTTTAAGTTAGGTTGCACAAGACATTCCGTTAATGTTGTAAGAATTAAATTGTCCGTTTTTATTAACACAACCTAATAGAGTGCAATGAGAAAAGTAAAGACCCTCCCCCCAACCAAACCCTCCCTTCACCTGGACAACGCTGGGCCAATTGTGCGCCGCCCTATGGGACTTCCGATCACCACCGGTTGTGATACAGCCCATGATCAAACCTGGGTCTGTAGTGATCCTGCATACATTTTCATACATTTTCATACTGATCCCCTGTGGGAATTGAACCCACAACCCTGGTGTTGCAAGCACCATGCTCTACCAACTGAGCCACACCAACTTAGCCACATTGGACATGACATCACTATATACCATTCATCAGACCATCGTATAACCGAGATCAATTGAAATCAATACAAAAAATGATGTAAAGAAATACTTTAAAAAAAAGTATAAATCTCATCAAGGATAAGCTCTGGGCTGCATAATCAACACAGTGACGTCATTGATAAGTGGATTGTTTTTGTGATTATATCGCCTTTAGTTTTGAGGACAGGGAGGATGCTCTGCAGGCACTCCAAGGTGCTTGCGCACGACAGTCAAAGCTCCACGTACGAGCTGCGGATTATGATGCGGCTTAAGTGCTAGTCATCACATCCTCTGGGTGGCCAGAAGTAACCTTGTCGAGTTCTGATGACAGCACCTCTCTGACGCTTACCATTTCATCCTAATTAGCCTACACGTAGCACACTATACTGCAAAAAGTTGTGAGGAGTTGCAAAGACAAAGGTGGTTAACTGGTAATGTTGTTCTGAGCCTACCTTGAGCCATGGGTACCTCCCCGAATATTCAATTTCACCCTAGCTAGTCTACATGACTCATAGCACACTGTACTGCGGCGAGTTACAAAGACAAAGGTCATTAACTTATAATGTTGTTCTGTACCTTGAGCCTTGTTTGTGCCTCTGGAATCTTCCATGAAGACATCACAGAGCCGGTCTTGTGTCCCCCACTGGCAGTCATTCTGTCAAGGAAGGGCCTAACACAGACAATAAACAGCATTGAGTATACCCATTCACGTTATCCATTTATTTTCTTATTTGAACTTTATTCATTCCAGATTTTATAGTTTCAGCAACAACAACATTCTCATCAAGGTTAGGTCAAACCATTTGAAATAGTGTAACATCAGTATAACATGTGTATCATAGAGAGACAGAGAGAGAGAGAGAGAGAGAGAGAGAGAGAGACCAAATCAAGAGAGCATCAACTAGTGGAGCAGCAGTAACAACAACAGAAAGAAAGAAAGAAAGAAAGAAAGAAAGAAAGAAAGAGGGTATTATACATTAAAAACAACGAGATTAGGACATCTCTCCTCCACAATGCCTCCTGGGTCCTGCCTGTAAGAGCTACTTTCTGTGGGACATTAGGGGCTGTAATCGAGTTACGTTCAACGAGGCCAATGACCAGGGCCCAATGACCAGGACGGAAAGGTCAGTGGCCAAGGTTTATTGGGTTGCCAGGCGTTTGGAAATGTTACCCAGACCTCCAGGCCTTGACCATTCACAACAAATCACGTCCGACAGCTAAACTGATAAGCTGCTATTTGTGGAGGCATAGCATTTACTTAGAATCGATGCAGGTTGAAGGTTGGAGCGCCAATGTGCGTTAAAGACCATTTTAAAACACTTGGAGACCATTTCCGAACACTTATGAGGACGAGCATGACACCTATGAGTTGACATGCTTGGCATGATTGCCATGATAGTCATGATGCTTACTCACAGAGATGCTTTAGTGGAGGGGGTACGTATGAGGTCTTTACCATTCTTACATAAGCATAATATGACACTCAACATTAGTACTACATGTCATTTGAATTGACACGTGCATTATTTTACGTTCACATTGCGTGCAACACACTGAACGAGTGCAAAGGCATTCAAATGTCAAACGAATGTGTCAAGTGTGTCACGCTTCTGTTTTCCGGTGCTCAACTGAAAGCCTTTTCAAGTGTGACTCCTTCCTTTCTGCCGTCTACACCTAGCTGCATGAACGACTGAAGAGCAAAAAAATGATTCATGTAGATCGAAACAACGTCGGGGAAAAAGGCGATTAAGTAAATCGACAATGATGTTGATCGATAAAGTCAATGGCTAAAATACTTCCGTGGCTAATGTACTGTATCTATTACATCACTCAATATGTACTTTTGTAAAGTTGACCCGCACAGTGCCTTCCGGGGGGCCTTTGAAAGGGTTTGTTGGGGAAACTGATGGAGACAGGATGGGGGAAGAGGGGGCCTATCACCTGGTTCTAATCATAGAGCTGGTTGTTATGCATTTACACCTTCAGGGGGGTTTCTTTCCATTTGCCCTTCACTCCTCTAGTTAGCCAGCCCTCTTTTCTCTCTCCTGCACGTAATTATCAAGTAAAAACAACAGATAAGGGTGAGATATTGGTGACCTTTTGGATGGAAAAAGTAACAAAAAGGGATGGAGAAAAGCAGAGGGGAAGAAGTGAGAAAGGTCATTGTGTGGTCATGTTGTCATGAGAGAACTGACATGGTGTTATGCTGACTCATTCCCGACCATGTCACTATATACTCTGGAAATCTAATATCATCAAATTCTCAATGTTATTAACTAAAGCTTATTAAACCATGCCCAGGCTAGGCTATTCCTGTGTTGTCCGCTCTCTGTGTTTGATGATAAGGTGCGAATAAGGCTAAGTCTCCCTCTGTTGTTGATTTTTTTTATTGAATTTGGTGGTTTATTCATTTTAAGTTGTTTGAAAAACCAGGAATTTAGACTGCTATAAAGCTGAGTAAGTATTTTCCAGCAGAATTGCGCCTGAATAATTGAGAAGTGTGCAGTTATTTGAATTTCTTTTTGACGAGACGTAAGATTGACAAATCAAACATCAGGTCTCATTTTCAGGTCTACATAACTAATTCAACAGTTGTTATTTTCTCCAAAGCTAAAAGCTAGAGGGTTTCAGAGACAAAAAAACTCACTGAACTCGTTAAATGCTCTCTCTCATAGGTCAGCTACATCCTTGCTTTCATAGGCACCTCACATTGTAGTAGGAATCCTGCTTGGTGAGAGGAGGCTTGAACCAAAGATTATGGATATACTGACAATATACTGTACATGTCTTTCCACCCTAACAATGGGAGTTGTTGTCCACAAAGGGGCATGGCAGGCTGTCTAGCTCCCGCCTATCCTGTCTTTGGATTGGTGGATACATCTCATTATTGTAATCCTTTTAAAAATGTAGATGAGGATTGTTGACGTCAACCGCATTGCATTCAAGGGAGAGAGATGCTATTTTACTAGCCTCATGCCATGAATATGAATAGCCATCTCAAGACAACTCCAATATAAAGTCTACTTACTTAAGTACACTCGTAACAACTTAAGCATTCCAAAACTACTATTCGATCAAACAAACCTTACGTATCAAATAAGCCATTAATTTTTTTGTTGACCAACTTCTACACTCTCATTGACCTCCATATAAAAGCTTCTTGCTTGGTGGGCGAAATAACAACAAAAAACGCCACCTGCCAGAGGGAGACAGATTTTCCCCAGGTGGGCCTCTCTTCGTCTCTGCTTGAACATACAGTATTATGCATGCCAATCAAAAGAGGCAGGAGCATCACTTCAAACACACTTGAGTGACAGAAAGATTTCACTACACTTGATTGGTCTTACTGCGGGGCAGACAGAGCAGTCGGTTGGCATGGCATCCTGAGGAAACCTCAGACCCATCTCCCTCTGGCTCGGAGCCTCGGATGAGGAGACCTCAACCTTTCCCATTTCAACAACAATCAATCAAAGTGTTAGTCAAAGTTTAAATGAAACTTCAAATACATTGAATGATGTGGTTGGCGGGTTGACTGTAAGTTAGACCATATGTGTATTATTTCACATCCCGGAACACTTTTTACTTGGCCAAGATCCCAAGCTTGTGGGTATCTAGGTCTGTCTGCCTGTCCATGGGTTACCATGGTGACCTGGTTTGCCTAAAGCCCACCAAGCCAGTGTTTACAGTAAAACCAGGCTACACAATCCTAGAAATCAACGGAGACCACAGAGTTACTTGTGGGATTTACAAACAGCAGAAACAGTGCGAGAGCAAGCAGCAGTTCTGATAAAAGCTTACCATCTGCCATGTTGGGAGACTAAAGTGGTGTTAATTACAGCTCTGCTGTAGCTGGGTGATTTGGGGATGAGGCTCAGCTGTGTGGCTTTGGACAACGTTTGCCTTGTCTGTGGTGCTGATTTTGGCCAAGTCATATTGGCGTTGTGGTTTTCTGCCTATGTCGTCGATTCATAATGTTTTTATGAATAGTTCACATCATGTTTGAGTAAAACATGTGAGCATGCTGTCTACATAGACCCAGAGGTATTGAAAAGAATACACTGCGCCTGTGTCAAGTGAAGTTTATTTGCCATACGCACAGGATACACATGGCACACAATACGGTGAAACGCTTACTTGCAGGTTCACTCTCGACAATGCCGCATAGTAAGAATTTTAAAAAAGGAACAATCAAATAGATTTAGCTCGATGGAATAGAAATAGAGTACATTTTTCAGAAATATAAATACAGGTAGGCATTTAAACAATTTAAAGGGGGCAAACATTTACAGTAGAATGTTTACACGTGCCAGGAAGGCGGAATTGAGAGCAAATTGTTGAATGTACAATAATAGTATGTAATAGCTGGAGTCGTGGATATGTACCGTGAAAGTATGTGTGTGTGTGCGTCCGTGTGTGTATACAGTATGTGTTTACTTTGTACGTACTGTATGTGTGCTAAGGTGTGAGCTCCAGTGCAAGGAGACTGTTGGTATGCAGGGGGTCGGTCCTGATTCAGGTGTTCAGCAGTCAGATGGCTTGAGGGTAAAAACTGTCTCTGAGCCTGGAGGTCCGGATCTCGATGCACCGATACCACGATAAAGGAGTGAACAGTCAGTCCGTGGCTGGGGTTTGGGGGCGTCCTTGATGATGTTGCAGACCTTCCTGAGGAACCGCTTGGAGTAAATGTCCTCTATGGGTGGGAGCTGGGCCCCAGTGATAGACTGGGCTATCTTCAGCACCCGTTGAAGGGCCTTGCGGGTCGGGAGCGGAGCAGTTTCCGTAACAGGCCATGATGCAGCCTGTCAGGATGCTATCAATTGTGCAGTGGTAGAAGTTGCAGATTGTTCGGGGGATATGCAGAATTTCTTCAGCCGCCTGTGGTAGAAGAGGCGCTGTTAAGCCTTTTTGACTAAAGTTGTCGTGTTGTGGTCCATGTCAAGTTCTCTGTGATGTGGATGCTGATTAAAACCTGTTGCGACGAGCAATCCCGTATCCGGGAGCGTAATTATAGCCTCAAGCTCATTACCATAACGCAACGTTAACTATTCATGAAAATCGCAAATGAAATGAAATAAATATATTGGCTCTCAAGCTTAGCCTTTTGTTAACAACACTGTCATCTCAGATTTTCAAAATATGCTTTTCAACCATAGCAAAACAAGCATTTGTGTAAGAGTATTGATAGCTAGCATAGCATTAAGCCTAGCATTCAGCACGCAACATTTTCACAAAAACAAGAAAAGCATTCAAATAAAATCATTTACCTTTGAAGAACTTCGGATGTTTTCAATGAGGAGACTCTCAGTTAGATAGCAAATGTTCAGTTTTTCCAAAAATATTATTTGTGTAGGAGAAATCGCTCCGTTTTGTTCATCACGTTTGGCTGAGAAAAACCCCCGAAAATTCAGTCATTAAAACGCAAACTTTTTTCCAAATTAACTCCATAATATCAACAGAAACATGGCAAACGTTGTTTAGAATCAATCCTCAAGGTGTTTTTCACATATCTATTCGATGATAAGGCACTCGTGGCAGTTTCGTTTCTCCTCTCTTCAAAATGGAAACATGCACGCACCTGGAGATTACGCAATAGTTTCGACGGAGGACACCAGGCGGACACCTGGTAAATGTAGTCTCTTATGGTCAATTTTCCAATGATATGCCTACAAATACGTCACAATGCTGCAAACACCTTGGGGAAACGACAGAAAGTGTAGGCTCATTCCTTGCGCATTCACAGCCATATAAGGAGACATTGGAACACAGCGCCTCCAAAATCTGGGGCATTTCCTGTTTGAAATTTCATCTTGGTTTCGCCTGTAGCATCAGTTCTGTGGCACTCACAGATAATATCTTTGCAGATTTGGAAACGTCAGAGTGTTTTCTTTCCAAAGCTGTCAGTTATATGCATAGTCGAGCATCTTTTCGTGACAAAATATCTTGTTTAAAACGGGAACGTTTTTCATCCAAAAAACACTGTGGTCCCACTGACAGGTCTCTGACCTCCTCCCTGTAGGCAATATCATCGCTGTTGGTGATCAGGCCTACAACCTCGGTGCCATCAGCAAACTTGATAATGGAGTTGGTGTCGTGTTTCGCCACGCAGTCGTAGGTGAACAAGGAGTAGAGCAGTGGGCTGAGCACACATCCCCGAGGGTCCCCTGTGTTGAGAGCCATTGTGGAGGAGGTGTTGTTGCCAACTCTCACAGCCTGTGGTCTGCCCGTCAGGATATACAGGATCCAGTTATAGAGGGTGGCCCTGAGCTTGGTGACAAGCTTGGAGGGAACAATGGTGTTGAATGCTGAACTATAGTCAATGAACAGCATTCTCACAGATGTTCTTCTTGTCCAAGTGTGATGGAGCTGTGTGGATTGAGATGAAAATGGCATCTTGAGTGGATATGTTGGATGGGTAAGCAAATTGGAGTGGATCCCAGCCTAGTATCAGCCTAAAAACTTCCTGTGACGATATTGCAAAAATATAGATATGCATCATGCATTCAATGGGAAAAGATGAGTGTCACAGTAGTTTATGCTTAGGTCAATACATTGCATTCAATGGGAAAGGGTAGGCGTCACAGTAGGGTCATTGCATTGCATTCAATAGGAAAAGATGAGCGTCACAGTAGTTGGCGCTTAGATCAATACATTTCCTTCAATAGGAAAAGATGTGCGTCGCAGTGGTTGATGTTTAGGTCAATACATTGTATTCAATGCAATAAAAGCTGGTGATAAAGCTGCAATAGGCAAAATGGTGAGAGACACAGACAGACAGACAGACAGACAGACAGACAGACAGACAGACAGACAGACAGACATATACACTCATAGACAGACAGACAGGGTTACGTTCAGGATTGAGGTTAGAGTTAGAGTTGAGCCGGGATGTGAACATGAAGCTAGGGTTAGGGTTAGAGTTAGGGTAAGGGTTAGAGTTAGGGTTAGTTTTAGGGTTGAGCTGGGAATGGGCATGAAGCTACAGTAGGGTTACGGTCTCAACCATAGACATAACCCTAACCCTAATCCAATTAGGAATTAAGTAATTTGCCCTTTCCCCCACTGCATGGCAGAAAGGTAGGCCTCACTTGAAGCCTGCCCTAGATTTAAGGTGGTTTTGAGTGACATCAACAGAACTGTTGAGGCTCGAAGCACAATTCACACGTGGTATCATTTAGCTGAGGTAAATTGGAGGTCATACGGGGAGTTTTCCTAACTTTTACATATTTCTGACTGGAGACGGTAGAGACCCAGCATGTGAAATTTGAAGTGAATTGGTCCCAAAGTAGTTTTGCCTTAATTGGACACAATGGTCTTACAGTTTGAGAAACTAAGAGCCTTGTTAGAATGAATTCGGTCATGTTATTTTACATTGACTTGATACTGTCTGTCTGTGTGTGTACATGTCTGTCTGTCTGTCTGTGAGTGTTCATGTCTTGTCTTGTCTGTCTGTCTGTCTGTCTGTCTGTCTTTGTGGTTATGTCTGTCTGTCTGCCTGCCTGCCTGTCTGTCTGCCTGAGTCGCTAAACAATATCTCTATTGCAGCTTTATCACCAACTTTTTTTTAATTGAATGCAATGTCTTAACCTAAGCATCAACCACTGTGACACTCATATTTTCCTATTGAATGTAATGTATTGACCTAAGCTTCAACTGCTGTGACGCTCATGTTTTGGCCTGGTTTGAAGCGGAATCACCCCACTGGTATAAAGCTGTCTGTTTATCAGAAGTGATGTGCTTCACTTCTGTTCTACCTCAGGTATACAGTATGTGCTGGAGGAACAACATGAAAAAAAGAGTACAGTTTACTATAGAATACTACAGTACTTACTATACTGTAGAATGCTATACTACACACTGAAGTATCCTTCTAACATACGTGGTACTACAGTAGTATCGGCAAAAAACATTATAGTGAATACTACAGTAATGTCTTCAAAAACATTATAGTGAATACTACAGTAATGTCTTCAAAAACATTACAGTCTGCAAAAACACTATACTTTTTTTACTATAGTAAATACTACAGTATTTAATTTGTTAATGTCCTGCCCATTCCCCTTCCCCATATCCCAATTTGTGCCACCCATAAGTGAGAAACCTGAACTCTGTTCAGACGCCAGTCCTACCTACCTACCAGTTATGGAAAATGTACTCTTTTAGCATTTATCCAGTAGGTTTCCTCAAGGAGAACGCTTCAACTTCAATGTCAAAGATAATAAAACAAAATCACTATAGTAAACACTACAGTAAATACCATAGTATACTACAATCTGCTAAAACACTACATTAATTACTAAAGTTTATATAGTACCATTTTCTTTTACACTATAGTTAACTGTAAATACTACAGTAAAGTAGAGTAAATACTACATCATGCTGACTCAAGTCCACAAAAACAGTACAGTGAATACTACAGTGAAGTCTGCAAAAACACGAGTGAATACTATAGTATTTATGCCACAGTATACTATAATATTTTTGTTCATGTGGGGTGGTCTGGTATACCCCAGCCTGCTATAGTTGTTTTGGCAGAGTAGGCCTGATTTTGAGGTTTTTATTTCATTCAAATCAGTGTTTTGACAGTATTTGAGAATCTGCCTATTTTGTAAATATTGTTGTAGTCCTATGTAAATATCCATTGGATTGCTTACACTTTTTGCACCGAATTCTGTTGCCTCCTGTTACTTACTGCCTTTACGACAGCTCCAACATCCGGTCCCTATGACAAACAGGACTAGACTCTTTTACTCCAACCAAAACAAACAACCATTTGGTTGTAAAGTGTAAGTGCAGTGTAACCATTGGCTTTATGTTCAATGAGCCACATGAGGATAAAAAGAGTCCAATCAGTGAACCAGTACATAAAGAAATGAACTCAACACGTCAAAGCAATGGTTGTTATTTGTTATAAATAAAATGTTCAAATAAAAGGCTTTTGAAAAAATACAGGCATCGTATGTAAAACTCTTAACATTGATCTGTACATACACATTATCTTCAAATATATCATGTATGTGTCCAAGACATCTAGAACAGAAACAGGGAAATGTATTTACAGATACCGGAGAAATATATATTGGTTTTAATACAAGTATATTTCTCTCTAGACAAGGTTACATTTGCGTATATGAAAAAGTGATATATGTACTAATATAATGAGAACCGCACAAATAAAATAATGACTGTCTAAAGTATCAGCAAAACAAACGCATACATACGTTCAACACACAGTAGGGAATACAGACAAGAATACATTTCTATTCCAATAAGGTTACTTTTACGTAGGAACTCTTGTCTTAAATTATCTAGCTATTAAAAAAAAAAAAGATATATGTTTGCATAATGGGGGGCCACAGGCGCTTCTGACAAACATTTCCGGGATATTGTTTTTCATTTTTCCTTTCTGCGAAGCTGAAAAAAATCCAATGAATTATTTATAGGGTGTATGTTGCTGAAGCTCTGTCTGTCTGTCCCTCAGCGAAGCCATGTGAACCGTGTAGTTGAAAAACAAATGGAGAGCGCCCAGAAACGAACGCTACGGATGTGGTCAACAGCGGGCAATTAGGCACACTCAAGCCAACCAAAGTTCATCTAGCCAACGCGGAACAATTACAAGCCTGGGCTGAGTCACCAGAACCCAATAATGAGGGCTTAATCGCGTTGGTCTCATTGGTATACAAACACCGCCGGAACGTCTATGCCCACTTTGTTGCATTAGCATCATAAAGTTCTTAAAAAGTTTGTTGAACGTCGCTGTAGCTTTGACATTCTGAATGAGTAAGACTGCATGTACTATCTGGCCCTGTGCTAAACTAAACTAGTCTCTTTCAAAAGGCCTCAGTCAAGGCTTTCATACAACTAAACACTATAGAATTAGTATAACGATAATCAGAGAGGAGTTAGAGGGTAATGCTTTTTTCAACTCCCTCCTCATCTCCCCCAAACGAGGTACTAACCGTATTGTATTAGATTAGGGGTGGCACAGACGAGGCTGTGAAAAACCCACTGCTCCTCCGGGGGTTTGTGCCTGGGTAATGACTCAGTTCCAAGACTGGCACTTTCAGCCCCCCACTCCTCCCAAGTCTGCCCAGGGCTGTGACAGTGACAGTGATGCCTTCTAATGAGATGTCTGGTTCCACAAGGGATTGAAATGTCCCCTTTACATCCCTTAAATCCATGCAGCAGCTTTTGTCTTTTTAATTACAGTTTGTTTTCATGTTGCTTTCGTGATTGCAGAATGACAGTACTGTCCGAAGACGTCAACAATTGATGTTAGAGAAATCAAATGTGGCAGATCTCGGAGGAGTTTGACATCATGGCAGCTGGAGGTGCCCAAGGAAATCCAAGTTTCTGGTGAATTCTAGAGATTTATACAACAGTCTGGTCTGGGCCAGAGGCCCTGTGGAGGTCAAGATTGGAGGTGTGATGTCACTGTGGTACTCCCCTCCTCCTCTGCTCCAGGGTGCGAAGACCCTCCTCTCGCCCCAGGGCATGCTGGGTACCCGTTTTGTGGGCGGCATCCGTAGCAGTGATGTCAATCTGGGCATATTTAGTGGAACTTTTCCCTGTAGAGAGAAAAAATAAGCAGTCTATGAGTAATAATGAGTATTGTTGACCCTTCTTTCAGGGTGTCATGCATAAAAATTAAATAAACATGGTAGAGAGGTTCATTCAAAAACACAGTGACCACACTTATGTACGATTATCATTCAAATGAGAGAGAACAGCAATATCTTCCTGTCTGTGAACTACAGAGGAAGCATTAAGTACCATTGCTTCAGTTATACTTTCTCCCGGCAGTTTCATGAAGTGGAAAAATGAACAAACACACAACACAGTCTGGGAAGATGACCCCATTAGAGCAAGTGAATTCACCGCTGTATTCTGAACGCCCTACGACCTTCCATCTCGGCTACGCTGGCACACTCCTCCAAATGACAGAAACCGTCAAGATGACATTGGAAATTAACCTTTCTCGCCGCGAGCAAGAGCGTCCCTCATATTCCAGGAGAGTAACCACGCTATTAGACCGCGCTATCGCATCCCCGCACCTGACGACAGCAGCTTGAGTGTCGCTCGGCAAGACGGGGAGCAATCAACGTGAGCGTTGAAGGGTTATTTTCTTATCTCTGACTAAGCGGGAATTGAATTGAAGGAGTATCATTTACTAAGAGTCTATTGAGTGTATATGTAATGTATATATATTTCCACAGTATGAGGTTGGAATAATACTGTGAAATTGTGAAAATTATGATAATGTACTTTCAGTGTAAGAGCTGTTTGAAATGAATGTCTGCCTGTTTTGGTGGGGATGGAGTTTTAGCCTGCCTGTTGACATCTCGGCAGTAAATTAGTTAAAGGCCCAATGCAGCCATTTTTATATCAATATCAAATCATTTCTGGGTACAAGCATGAATTTGACTTGGACTCTGTGGGAGTGGTCTGAGTGGGGACCAACTGGACAAAAAGTGGTTGAATCAAACTTTCCACGTCATACATTTTTTAAAATCAAATGCGATGACAACATGGAAAACTGATTAGATTTTTAAAAAGTCACCAATGTAAGGGAATTCCGCTGTTTTCCCACAAAACTTTCAACTAAACTAAATCACCATGGAAATACAAAACTCCCACCCATGCAAACCCGCTGGTTAGATGTTCTGTGTCGATTGTATTTTCAACCTGCAACTATCAGGAAATAACACTGATCAAATTCACACTTTTACAGTGTTAGTTTCATCAGCTGCTGTACAATATTAGATAAAACACAGGAAAATCTGAATTGTTGACGCACAGGATAAAACACAGGAAAATCTGAATTGTTGACGTACCTATAAATTGATATTGAGATTAAAAAGAATGGCTGCATTGGACCTTTAAATAAAAATGGTCACATTTGAGTATGTGGGGCCCTTACTCTGCTCACACAATAAATATCATGTTTACCACTTTATATTTTCTTTGACTACAACATCACTTTTGAATATAGTGTACCTGCATGTACACTATTGCACTTCAAGAGGCACATCATGTCGATTGGCTATAGAAAAATGTGTAGCAAGATCAAAGACATTGGAACCACAGAAGAGCAAACCACCAATTACCTACAAAAGACGGGTTGTTATTGAGAAAATGGGCCCTTACTCTGTCCTGGGAGGTGTTGGCCAGTCCCCCTGACCCCAGTTTGCTCCTGATGCTCCAGCTCCATGTAGTTCAGCTGTTTCTTGGACGTGGGGCTGATGGGAATATTGACGTAGGTCACTCCATCACCGCGGGGTCTTTCTGGAGCCGCCATTTCTGTCGGGAACACAAACATGGCCCCTGCCAATGGAGAAATACCAGGATGTTATTCAACCACAAATCTGTCTGGGTGGCCTAATGAGGCCGGTTTATCAGCAGGCACAGGTGAGGCTAGCCCAATAATGGACTAAAGGAGCCTCACGTTACTCCTTCTAGTCCAAGGACCTTACATGTTCTGTTTAGAGGAGAATTGGCTCTGGCAGGCAAAACAGACAAATAATCCATCTGAACGTGAATCGATTCTCAATTGCGGTATAGTTCTAGAAACATATCACATCAAAATAACTTCACAGATGCAAAATATATACGGTTTTAACACAGTTGCAGCCGACAACACGTTTGTTATGTCCGTCTTCCGTTTACACACAGGTGTTCGGAGACACAGACAGCTAATTAGCACAGGTAAGCCTATGTCTTCCATCTGTTTGATAGGACCTACAAGCTACAACATGCGTTAGCAAATGTGTGCAACTGAACATACTATACATAATACGACACAGTACTAGAGTCATAGTTTATTGATGAACAGTTGAAATGCTGTGAAAAATGTGTATACAACCAATTATATCCATGTGTTTATACAGTCTATTATATCCATTTGTCAGGAAAGTATTTTCTGCCAAACACACAAATGAGAGAAATACAGTGAGTCAATATGTTCAATCAACATGCTTTGAACCAGCTCTCAGATGTGCACAGTGATAAGAGGAGGTCTCCAAAGTGCTTTGCCTGTCATAAAGCTGAAAGCCATTCAGGGTGAAGAGGGCTACATTGCTGTGTTGCTGAGTGCCATTGACCTCAATGTCTTATTCATACAAGGGTATAGACCACAGCTAAAATATGTGCATTTCAGAGAAGTGGCTTTTTATCAGCTACAGTAGGTGTCAACACTTTTCTTTTTAATCCCCCCCAAAACGCCCTAGTCCTTGCTGATGACAAGCATACCCATAACATGATGCAGCCATCACCATGTTGAAAATATTAAGAGTGGTACTCAGCGATGTGTTGTGTTTTCTCCAAAGATAACGCTTTGTATTCAGGACAAAAAGTGTATTTCTTCGCCACATATTTGCAGTTTTACTTTAGTGCCTTGTTGCAAACAGGATGGATGTTTTGGAATATCTGTATTATGTACAGACTTCTTTTTTTCACCATGTCATTTAGGTTAGTATTGTGAAGCAACTACAATGTTGTTGCTCCATCCTTAGTTTTCTTATATCACAACCATTAAACTCTATGTGTTTTGAAATCCCCTTTGGCCTCATTGTGAAATCCCTGAGCAGTTTCCTTCCTCTCAGGCAACTGAGTTAGGAAGGACGTCTGTATCTTTGTAGTGACTGGGTGTATTGATACACCATCCCTAGTGTAATTAATAAATTCACAATGCTCAAAGGGATATTCAGCATCTGTTTTTTTATTATTTTACACATCTACCAATCGGTGCCCTTCTTTGTGAGACATTGAAAACCCTCCCTGGTCTTTGTGGTTAAATCTCTGCTTGAAATTCAACACTCAACAAATTGAGGGAACTTACAGATAATTGTATGTGTGGGGTACAGAGATGGGATAGTCATTCAGAAATCATGTTAACCACTATTATTGAATATGGAATGAGTCCAGGCAACTTAATATGTGATTTGTTAAGCACATTTTCATTCCTGACCTTATTTAGTCATTAAAAAAAAAACTACAAACAAAATTCCACTTTAACATTATGGAGTATTGTGTATAGATCTGGGACACAAGGCTAAATGTAATACATTTTAAATTCAGGTTGTAACACAACAAAATGTGGTAAAAGTAAAGGGGTGTGAATACTTTCTGAAGGCACTGTAAATCATTACTGTTAACGTGACAACATCTGCTATTCTAGCCTACTTATCTACTACACCCAATGGCAAGGTGCAAAACACTTGAAGCAGCTCTTCTTTAGTAAACATGATTAGATCCACACATCAAATTCATCTTTCTAGGTCAGTGTATCTAGCTACTCTCAAAAGCCAGGGGCCATTTTATGGAAGAACAAACACTGCATTAAAGGCCCTGTATATATAAAACAGTTGTGTGAAAACAGTGGGATATGAAAACAGATATACTTGTATCTCTACACAGACAGCTCTAAACAGACCATGGGAGGTGAGACATCACTTTTTCCTAGCTAGCTTCCTTCGGGATCTAAAAGCACCGAATACAACGCGTTTCAGAGATACAACTAGGACAAAACCTTTTATTCAGACATTTGGAACAACACAAATAAATGAATCATAACATTTAAAACTATATAAATAAATATATACAAAAATAAGACTCATGAATATCCAAAATAAGTGACAAAGACAAATAGAAACAAATTGTAGTATATAAATACAAATAAAAAAAGAGAATCAAATTATTACACTATTACCCTATTGCTAACAAAAAACACAAATAAAACTATATTGCACAAATCCTATATCATACAAATACACAACTATAATAACACAATTATAAAGAAAATAACCTGAAATACACAAACTAAATTGCACAACTGCCATCTGGCAAGTCAGGAAGTTCTTCAATTCCTCTGCCATCCAATTCTGAGTGTTCTTTGTAGTGCAGTGTCATACTAAGGGCCTCACACTGTTCTGTCAGCTCCTCATTTGAGAGACTTTGGAAGGTTGACAGGACTCCAAACTTCTCTCCCACATTTTCCAAGGTTGCAGGTTGAGGTTGCAGCATCAACAACAAATTTGAAAAATGTCACCCCCAGATTCTTCAGGGCATCATTCAAAGGCTCATCAAATGATTCGTATGATAAGTGCTCTCTGCGGACCGCAGACTTTTTTGTTGTAGAACGGCCTCTTCATTCATTCCCTCGCAAATATCCTTGGCTGACGTTTGTGCAGTCATAAAGCCTGTTGACCTGTAGTTGCTGAGACCTCTCTCTGTCTTTCTGAGAAGACTGACTGCAACATCCACATGCACACTGGGAGACGGCATCAGCTTGCTCACATGTTGGATCTGGCTCAAGATGTCATACCACACCACTGTAGATGCTGAAGCGGTATAATCCCACCTCCTCTGACAAGGACTGGGCCTCAATCTTTATCACAGGATCTTTGGTTTGATCCCTCACCTCAATCAGTGCCTCTCTCACCGCTGCTGCCTGATACCGCAGTGGCTCAACACTCTAAACTTTACTCTCCCGCCATGTCTCAGTCCACATCTTCAAAGTGATGTCCACATGTTTTTTTCAGGATGGCCCATCGCTGTGTGGAGGCTGAGAACAAGGTGTACAGTTTGTGTAAGATGCCAAAGTAACCTGTGGCATCAACAGAACTTTTAGCAGCATCAGCCACAACCAGGTTCAATGTGTGAGCCCCACATGGAACATATAGAGCTCTCAGATTCATTTCCAGGAGTCTGGCTTGGGCACCTTTGTTTTTGCCTTTCACGTTGGCCCCATTATCATAAGACTGTCCTCTGCAGTCCTCAAAATAGATTTTTAGCTCC
The DNA here is from genome assembly GCF_045791955.1 of Oncorhynchus clarkii lewisi. Lineage (NCBI taxonomy): Eukaryota > Metazoa > Chordata > Actinopteri > Salmoniformes > Salmonidae > Oncorhynchus > Oncorhynchus clarkii. Next base: position 26,087,193 of record NC_092155.1, on the reverse strand, counting down.
TATAATCTTTTGAGAATCAGGGATGACAAATGTTGGCCCGTGGACTCCTCTGCCTCCAAAAGTCCCGTAAAACGTTCCTTCATCTGGGGCTCCTCCTTCAGGGACACAATTCTAATCACAACTGACAACTGTTCAGTGTGGCTGACATCTGAGGTGCAATCTAGAATGATAGAGAAGAATTTTGCCAGCTTGATGTCATGCTGCTCAACAAATCAATGAGTTCATTCTATATTTGGTGGCCAAGGTGGTGTGACTTGAAGTCCCCTTTTGGACACGGTTAAGGTTCTCTTTCATGACTGGATCAAATTGTGCCATCAGTTCAACCTCTTTGAGGATATTTCCATTTGATGGAGAGTACAGTGTTTCTGTGTGTCCCCTTAGTGCCAGATTTCTAATTGCCAGAGACTGCACAATAGCAGTCAGATGTGTCAACACCTCTCTCCATCTCATCCTCTCAGCCTCCATAAGTGCCATCTCGTGCTTATCAATTGTTTCCCCTTTTTTGATCCTCATTGCCAGTTCTTTCCATGTTTTCATGCAGTTTTGGTGTTCTGGACTGCTGTCGTGTGAAGTCAGCAAAGAACTTGCGTGTTTCCAAATACATTTTCTGCCTAGAAAAGAGTTTGCAGAAGAAGCAGAAGAGGCTGTTGTTTCTTTCAGAATACACCAACCAACTTCTAGGGATTTTTTCAACACTCACCAAAGTCTTCCTGAAATACTGGTGGTGGCAACTTCTTCTATCACTCTCATTCCTAGGGAAAACAAAGTTAGGTGGTACCTCACTTGGTCCTCTGCAAACTAGTTGTGTCCGAATTCTGTCAGTGAGAACTGAAGGCCAGTCAGTAGGGTCTGTAGACAGTGGTTCATCCTCAGCAGCAGGGTCTGTAGACAGTGGTTCATCCTCAGCAGCAGGGTCTGTAGACAGTGGTTCATCCTCAGCAGCAGGGTCTGTAGACAGTGGTTCATCCTCAGCAGCAGGGTCTGTAGACAGTGGTTCATCCTCAGCAGCAGGGTCTGTAGACAGTGGTTCATCTTCAGCAGCAGGGTCTGTAGACAGTGGTTTATCCTCAGCAGCAGGGTCTGTAGACAGTGGTTCATCCTCAGCAGCAGGGTCTGTAGACAGTGGTTCATCCTCAGCAGCAGGGTCTGTAGACAGTGGTTCATCTTCAGCAGCAGGGTCTGTAGACAGTGGTTTATCCTCAGCAGCAGGGTCTGTAGACAGTGGTTCATCCTCAGCAGCAGGGTCTGTAGACAGTGGTTCATCCTCAGCAGCAGGGTCTGTAGACAGTGGTTCATCCTCAGCAGCAGGGTCTGTAGGCAGTGGTTCATCCTCAGCAGCAGGGTCTGTAGACAGTGTTTCATCCTCAGCAGCAGGGTCTGTAGACAGTGGTTCATCCTCAGCAGCAGGGTCTGTAGACAGTGGTTCATCCTCAGTAGCAGGGTCTGTAGACAGTGGTTCATCCTCAGCAGCAGGATTTGGTGGGGATGCTGCTACAGGCATTTGTAATGGGCATTGGTTTACACACGTTATTCACAGAATTTATAGTGGTGGAACATCCCACATACACACCCAGTAATAATAAAATCATCATTGTTACCTACAAAATGGAAACTTAAATTTTTATGTTATGCAGGAATGCACACATAAACACATGTACGTGTACCCACACACACACCTGTAGAATCCTGCAGAATCCTGCTGGGGAGAAGTGGAAGCAAATGGGTCTTTATCCTCAGTCTCAGACAACATTTGTGAAGACACCTGTGTGGCTGAGGAGGTGGATGGCTCCTCATCTTGAGGCTCTGAGGTAATTTCTGAAGAGGCCTGTGTGGCTGAGGAGGTAGATGCCTCCTCATCCTGGCCAGTGCCAGAGGGTGCTCCAAAATTGAAATACAGTATATGAGCCTGACACCCTAAATGCATTTGTTGCACAATTAAATATACATGTCCTTATGCACAATTGATCAAACTTTCAGAATAGGAACCAAATGAACCATACAACTTCCTTGTCTAATTCTAGGCATAAGACACCCCTTAAGATTCAATATATCACAAAAGATAGAAAATATCAGCATAATATAGACGTATTTTAAGTTAGCCTACAGCATTGGAAATTCCCCTTACTGAGCTCAGGACCTAGTCAATACAATCACAGAAAACCTTTATGATGTCACCTCAATGAAAGTTAACCAAATCAATAATGTGCTAGTTGGGTTGTAATCGTTCTTCTACATTATCATGATGAAACTGTGTTAAATTATATCCAATGTTGGACAGAAAACAGAATATTGTCGCCCTATGTGTAATAGCAAAGCAAGCAACATAGAAACATAGGCTAACCAACATAAGTGTTATACTAGCCTATTACATGCATAATATTATACTCAAAGAGATGACATAGCTGCAAACCTTTATCTTTTGTACGTTTCTCCTCTTCTTCTTTCCTCTTTTTCCTAAACTGGGCACCTGATGGCTTAGACCTTTTCGTGTCCATTTGTGCTGATTTGGCACTCGAGCATCAATACATTACCCATCCCCCAACACTGTCAACCAAGAGTCGAGACTACATTACCCATCCCCCAACACTGTCAACCAAGAGTCGAGACTACATTACCCATCCCCCAACACTGTTGACCAAGAGTCAAGACTACATTACCCATCCCCCAACACTGTCAACCAAGAGTCGAGACTACATTACCCATCCCCCAACACTGTTGACCAAGAGTCGAGACTACATTACCCATCCCCCAACACTGTTGACCAAGAGTCAAGACTAAACCAATTCACCTTGGTGGTGTGCAGACTGGTTTTATATTATTCTTAATGCCAGTCCCTCCAGGATTTGGCCGATTTTTTAAATATATATTTGCGGGCAAAAATGCTTGATTTTGCTGCGGCATTTCTGACATTTTGCATGGCAAAATGCAACGATTTTTATCCAATTTCTCACGAAAATGCGTTGACGAGAGAAAACGTTTGTTGACGTGTGGCTTGCTTGATTTTACCATTATGAGGTAAATGTGCAGCGATTGGTTGAAATTGCGAGCCATCTTCTTGTGACAGTGCAATGACAGTGCAATGAATTGACTGTTTTATGCAGGAAAATAGTGCGGAGATTGGTCAAATTTGCAAGCCCTTACATAATATACGGGGAATTTATGATTTTGCTCAACAATTTTCGTGGACGGACTGTCATGCATACTAATACAGTAAATACAATTCTGTTAGAGTACTAGCGTCCTATGCACAGGCTGTACCTGTACATCAAGCTGCCTCACGCTACAGAAACAGTAAATAGGCTCCTGCCCTGTGGGCTATTCTGGCTCGGACAAAGCTACTTCTACAGTGATTCCTTTCCTTCATTCCATTTAAATCCTTCAAAATGGCGACATGGACCCCCTAATCAGCTGCGCACCAACAGTTACAGGGCAATATTTCTCCACAGTCATTGCGAATCCATTAGAGACTGCCAGAGTCTCTGCGGGTCTGTCCTTTGGCATCATCTGTGAGGTCTGATGCCTAATTGATCACATTAACCGGCCCTCACAATCACAACAGGCCATAATGGCTGCCCATTACAACAGTGGGCATGCCCACAGCTTAGTGCAGGGGCCCTTTAGACAGCGTTCACACAGAGTTAGCCCAGCATGGGGGAGGCCATTTTGGCAGATGGCTCTTTGTGAAGCAGCACCGCTCTGTGGATTCTCTTTGAAAGTGGATGTCACGGAGGTAACCCCTGGCGAAGGTTAGCGACGGGAGCTCAGCACAGTCGACTGCTCCAGCTTTTAGAACAAAGTGCCAATGGTCGGTGCCGATGCAGTAAGCAGGGGCTCTGTGCTTCTATGCTAGCTTTTTGTTTGGGGACACTGGCAGTGAGGATTTGTTTCATTGAGCCCATGTGAAAGATTATGTTGTCACAGACGTTCTGTGAATTTTGAGAGGAACGGTTGTTTTTAATAAGGAGCTAAAGATGGCCAGTTTTGAGAAGCTCAAGGAATTGTGCAGCACAGGTTGTTGGGCATAAAAATGTACAGTCGCTAGACAGCTAATGCCTTCGTAAGGTTAACAACACTGTCCCCAGTGGTCATGACCAAAGACCTGTCCTAAAGAGGGTTCTGAGTTCTAGAGGGAGTTCTTGCATTAATTAATAATGTTATGGCTTCAACAGGAGGAGGGTGGGAAGGTGGCGTGGGAACTAAAGCCAGGTGCGGCAGGAAAATGAGCGGTGGAGCGAGTGATGGATGTGGTGCCAATGTGTGACAGCGGTAAGGATAGCTCTAGAACAGGTGTGTAAAGGACTACGGTGACGTATCAGGAAGTGACCGGTGCTCCCCTGTGTACGCATGTGTGTGTGTTCTTCTCACAGCTGTAGCACAAGAATGTGTGCTCATTATGCAACATGAGTTACTGAGTTACATAAATACAAAGCCAGAGTGAATCTCTCAGCAATTTTCAAAGGCACAGGTGAGGTGAGCCACTCAGACATGGAAGCAGACAGAGGCCTGAGAAGTGTACAGTGTGTTAACAAAACAAGTTCTGACTCACTGTACAATACATCAATGCATAAAGCTAGCCTGACACAGGCACTACTGTGCATTCACCTATTATTGTCCATTCTGTAATGCTATTTACAGATGCTAGGTAAGGCACTCTAGGGGTCCGATTCAGATAGAGGAAATGTACTCTTTTCTTACGCATGCCTTTCATTCTCAGCGTAGTTCTCTTGCGTGCACTGAATACATTTAATTCAACCTCTGAAAACCCTCCCACTTGCTGGCCAACAGAGTTTTAATTCAATAGGGTTTCTGTACATTTTCTAAAGCCATCCCTTCAAATTTGGTGTACCTTTTCATTCGAAGTTTATTTGAATTTTCTCTCCAGACTAATGCACAAAATATATTGGTGAATAACTAAATAGTGGTTGGATTCATCCTGAAAGTTGTCAAATGCAATTGTTCAATCGATTAAATATTGGAAGGTGAGAAAAGTGTACAATAGGGGCTGAGCAGTAGTGCTATATAAACCTACCCTAATTATCCTTACTAATCATGGAACTGTGATGACAACAGTCCAGTCGTCGTGAACCATGCGCCAGGCTCCAGGTTTAAATGGCTACAAATGGTCTACGTTCCATATTGATTCAAATTGGCTATATCCTAAATGATTTGCCAAATTGTAATACGTTAGCCTAATTTCATCCACTATTGCTAGCGGCCCTCAGGAACATCCACACGAACGTGACAGAGGAAAGAAAGGTAAACTAACTATGTAATGCAATGATGCAAAATGTATGGAAAGTACCACTAAAGGGACAGCTATAAATGTATGTGGGTGTATAACTAACATTGGCTAATGATAGTGGCTAATTTAACACAAAACACATTTTGTAAAAAAAATACAGTGAAAAGTCAGGGCATATAATTAAAACATTCTAGAAATCATAAATCAACTCGGTAGGTTTGGCGCTCTACTGTCATTTGAGCATGACTACAGAAGCCTATTACTTGGGTCTCCAAATGTCATTCTTGAAAGTTATATGGTCAGCATTTCATAAACTTCACTGTGGAAAAGGTGATACTATCACGGATTACAAAGGGAAACCCAGCTGTGAGCTGTCCAGTGACGCGAGCCTACCAGGCAAGCTAAAGAGAGTTTCAAGTTCCTTGGTGACCACATCACATCACTAAGGAACTATCGTGGTCCAAACACACCAAGACAGTTGTGAAATGGCCACAACAACACCTTTTCCCCTTCAGGAGACTGAAAAGATTTGGCATGGGTCCCCAGATCCTCAAAAAGTTCTACAGCTGCACCATCAAGAGTATGGTTGCATCACCGCCTGGTGTGGCAACTGCTCGGTATCTGATCGCAAGGCGCTACAGAGGGTAGTGTGTACGGCCCAGTATATCCCTGGGGCCAAGCTTCCTGACATCCAGGTCCAATATACTAGGCGGTGTCAGAGGCAGGCCCAAAAAATGGTCAAAGACTCCAGTCACCCAAGTCATAGACTGTTCTCTCTGCTACCGCACAACAACAAGGTACCGGAGCACCAAGTCTGGGACCAAAAGGCTCCTTAACAGCTTCTACCCCCAAGCCATAAGCCTGCTGAACAATTAATCAAATGGCCAACCATACTATTTACATTGACACCACCTCTTTGTTTTTACACTGCTGCTATTCGTTGTTTATTATCTATGCATAGTCACTTTACAAATGACCTCGACTAACCTGTACCGCCGCACATTGGTACCGGTAACCCCTGTATATAGCCTCGTTATTGTTATGTAATTTTCTTGTGTTACTTTTTTATTTTTTATGTTCACTTTATTCACTTTGTTCACTTTATTTTATTTGCATTGTTGGTTAAGGGCTTGTAAGTAAGCCTTTCACGGTAAGGTCTACACTATTTGTATTCGGCACATGTGATAAATAACATTTGATTTGAAAAGATTCGCCATTGCCAGATGATCCTCAGAAAGTTCTACAGCTGCACCATTGAGAGCTTCTAGACTGTGTCGTGTCTTTGGCATCATTAAACTGAAGACTTATTTTTATAAAAAATTCTCTGTAATTATAATTAGGTGATTAAACTAACTTAATCATGTAACTGTAATTAACTAGGAAGTCGGGGCACCAAGGAAAATATTCAGATTACAAAGTTATAATTTTCCTAATATAGCTTTCAGATATTTTAAAATCTGATGAATTTGTCTTCCGATTAATCAATTATTCTTTACCTCACGTTAGTCTCATTCCAAACATCGTAAATTGTTGGTTACCTCCACGAACCCAGTTTTCACTATGAGTCATCCATACATCAATTGTCTTAAATCATTTATTTAGTAACTAAATAATCACAGAAATGCACACAAACAAAGAGTAGATGTAGTTACAAGGAAATGATAGCAGAGTTTCCCTAGTGGGATAAACCGGTATCACGGCTTGGTGGACAAAAGGGAAGTGGGGGTTGATTGAGATAAAAGACACTACAAAGTGATAATTATAATAATTGAAATGCTAATCCTTTTCACATGAACACTCACTCATTCGGGAATAATTGCAATCAATATATATATATATTTCAGTGTGTCGCCGTGATCTCTGTTTGAACGTTTGTTTCTGTTGGAGAGTTTTTCTGCCCTCTCTCTCTCTCTGCCGTGGTTAGAATGGATAGTTCAGAGTAACATTCAGCAATGTTGTTATAGAATAGATGTTTTGGCGGTTGTCGGTCTTCGCGTTCAATGATGCCGAATTCCTAGTTTCAGACTAGTAATTAGTATCAAAGAAGTGTTCTTATTCTGTAGGTTAGATAGTCTCAGAGTTAAACATGTGGTATGGTTAAGAATTCAGCAATGCGGGGCCTCCCGGGTGGCGCAGTGGTTAAGGGCGCTGTACTGCAGCGCCAGCTGTGCCATCAGAGTCCCTGGGTGCCATCAGAGTCCCTGAGCCCAGGCTTTGTCGTAACCGGCCGCGACCGGGAGGTCCGTGGGGCGACGCACAATTGGCCTAGCGTCGCCCGGGTTAGGGAGGGCTTGGTCGGTAGGGGTGTCCTTGTCTCATCGCGCACCAGCGACTCCTGTGGCGGGCTGGGCGCAGTGTGCGCTAACCAAGGTGGCCAGGTGCACAGTGTTTCCTCCGGCGCATTGGTGCCGTGCTGTGTCCAGCACGCTGGCTTCCGGGTTGGATGCGTGCTGTGTTAAGAAGCAGTGCGACTTGGTTGGGTTGTGTATCGGAGGACGCATGACTTTCAACCTTCGTCTCTCCCGAGCCCGTACGGGAGTTGTAGCGATGAGACAAGATAGTAGCTACTACAACAATTGGATACCACAAAATTGGGGAGAAAAAGGGGTCAAATTCAAAAAAATAAAATAAAATAAAAAAATAAAAAAATAAAGATTTCAGCAATGGGCTCAAACCTTAGCCCTCTTGTAATTGAGAGAAGCATGGTCTGAAGATAAATTCCCAAGGCAGGGTTTATATTTGGAAGAGCAGTCCCATGACGCCAGATCAATGTCTGCACTCATTGGGCGGGCCCATGACTTAGTTAAACTCCAAAGGGAATTGGAGTTCCTTCATTAAACAGTCTAAAATCACATTACATAATTTCACAAATAGTTTCATCTTTACTCATTCATCCCATACAACAATTAGATGCAAGCCCCACAACAGAGACTCTTGTATAAACAGGGTTATGGTAATGTGGCTGTATTGCCTCTCATGAGTTTCACAAAATTGTACCAAACTGTCTGGCCATGAGGAAGAATCTCCTCCAGGAATTTATGACCTGCCTAACAGCAGCCTGGGTGTAGGCGAGAGAGAGAGAGAGAGAGAGAGAGAGAGAGAGAGAGAGAGAGAGAGGGAGGGGGGGTGCAGAGAGAGGGGGATGGTGCTCGCTGTACCCAAAGAAGGCAATGTCATGACAACTGGCTGCATCACCGCTTGGTACCCGACTGCAAGGCGCTACAGAGGTTAGTGCGTATGGCCCAGTAGATAACTGGGGCCGAGCTCGCTCCCTACCATCCAGGACTTCTATACCAGGCGGTGTCAGAGGAACGGGGTGCTGAGAAAATGTTTGTCGACTCCAGCCACCCAAGTCATACTGTTCTCTCTGCTACTGCACAGCAAGCGGTACCGATACTGGATCCAATAGGATCCTGAAGTGTATAAAATGTGTGGAATTCTGAAGGAATTAAGTCAGAATACAGTGTAGACACAACTCCACCACATCTCCACCCCAAACAAATAACAGGTGAATAGCATGCTATTCTCATGCTTAGATGTTCTACAGAAGTTGTGTACACCTCTTCAAATGAAGATTTACCTGTCAGGCACTAGTCCATTAGCTTGGCTCAATTTCACAGAGCACTCCAGGTGTCGCAGACCTGTCTGTACCTCGTCACCCGCTTCTGAGACTTCACCATTGCCCTCTCTGACCCCTGCATCTGATTTCTGTATAAATCCACCAGGGTGCTGTCTGTCTGCCATTCCACACGGTCATGCACACAGAGTAACAGGTGATGGACGGGATATGTTGATTCAAGATAGATGACTCATCAAAATGATCCACTTTAATGGAGAGAGAGCACAGGAAGTTGTGTCAGAAAGGGCAAGGTGAAATTCAGCTGAGACAGACAGCTGAGAACTGAGAACTGTCATGGTCTAGGCTATTTAAGGGCAATCTTTGAAGATGTTTTGATTGAGTCAGCATTCAGACAAAACAAAGACCACAAATAACTGTAACATCAATGACAGACTGGATTATTTTGCTCTCCGTGCTCATTTCCGTCTATGGTGAGACAGAACACTGGAATAGAGGGCTGCATTCGGTCAGGCGGACAATTTGAGATGAAAAAATGTATTTGTTTCGTAGGTTATTTGGAAACAGACATCTACATCTTTCTGCTTTCTATGAGTTAGCCTAGGCCTACTAATTGTATTGAAAGCACCTCTGGCGCATTATTCACACGCTCTCAGCAATCCCTGTTTCAAGTTCAGTAGCCTCTCTTCTACTAGTTGGGTGTGCAAGATCAAGTGTGGTCTCAACAGAGGTGGTGCCACAGGTTCAAAAGTGGTGTTTCAAAATGTATTTTATTTTCTGGGGCCTGGAGTTTTTCCAGATCTCATGACCTGGTCAGGCAAAACAGGTCTCAAATGGGTCCTATTTGTAGGCTGTGTCAAGGGATACTTCGGGATTTTGGCAATAAGACCATTTATCTACCCTTTATCTACTTCTCTGTGTGCAGTATGAAGTTAAGTAGTTTCGCGATCCAATGCTAACTAGCGTTAGCACAATTACTGGGAGTCTAATGGTATCTGCTAGCCGTTGGTCAAAAAGCTACTGGCCCAAACAAAATTTCTACTGGCCTGGACATGGTAGATACAGTAGATATCGACCTGGCTACAGTAGGCTAGCCAAGGCAAATGCCAACGTGTATTTTTGTAGCTTTCTTTTTGCGGACTATCCACAGTAGCCAGCATATTAATAGTATGTTCACTATTGAAGCTTAACTTTTGAAAAATCCCTTTCCCTAAAATAAATAAGCTCGGCGAGTAGATTGACGGGCACTTTTTTTTAGCTCAGGACAACTCGCGTGTGCTGTGTGAACGTAGCTGTCAATAACTGTACTGCTCGAGTGCTTGAGAAGAGGTGACTCGCTGGAGCATGGGTCTCAATGAAATAGAGTACGCCTAGGCTGCCAATTCAATGGGTGGAGAATCACGTGGCATTTGGGCTTTCCAAAGAAATTATCTTAAATATGATTAGGCTATTGTTTACCACAGTGTCTGTAAATAAATATTGGTAATGGAAAGAAGTGCAGGGCGCTTAACCAACGTGATTTGAGCTGCAATCAAAAATGTTATCACCAATGAAAAGGAAAAGGCGCAATGCGCGCATAACATAGCCCTTTCCTTTTCAATAAATATTGATAACCTATTTATTTGTCACTGCTTGCAAATCGTCCCACTGCTAAAAGGTGGACTACATCCTATATGCAATACGTAGGTCAAGAGAAAGTGCAAGTGTTTGCTCTCATCATCATCTCATCATGGGCATGAGTGTGGGGGGGTGCTACGCTAACATGGAATTGTTTTAAGATGGTCATACAATGGATCATTTAGCTATTTGATTTGAAATTGTAGGACCCCTTTAGGTATCTTATATATATATATATATATATATATATATATATATATATATATATATATATACTAACCATACTATTTGTGATGTAAATTGAGTATGTACAGTCGTGGCCAAAAATTTTGAGAATGACACAAATATTAATTTCCACAAAGTTTGCTGCTTCAGTGTCTTTAGATATTTTTGTCAGATGTTACTATGGAATACTGAAGTATAATGACAAGCATTTCATAAGTGTCAAATTACATGAAGTTGATGCAAAGAGTCAATATTTGCAGTGTTGACCCTTCTTTTTCAAGACCTCTGCAATCCACCCTGGTATGCTGTCAATTAACTTCTGGGCCACATCCTGACTGATGGCAGCCTATTCTTGCATAATCAGTGCTTTTAGTTTGTCAGAATTTGTGGGTTTTTGTTTGTCCAGCCGCCTCTTGAGGATTGACCACAAGTTCTCAATGGGATTAAGGTCTGGGGAGTTTCCTGGCCATGGACCCAAAATATGGATGTTTTGTTCCCAGAGCCACTTAGTTATCACTTTTGCCTTATAGCAAGGTGCTCCATCATGCTGGAAAAGGCATTGTTCGTCAAGGAGGATGTGTTGGTACCACTCTTTATTCATGGCTGTGTTCTTAGGCAAAATTGTGAGTGAGCCCACTCCCTTGGCTGAGAAGCAACCCCACACATGAATGGTCTCAGGATGCTTTACTGTTGGCATGACACAGGACTGATGGTAGTGCTCAACTTGTCTTCTCCGGACAAGCTTTTTTCCGGATGCCCCAAACAATCGGAAAGGGGAGTCATCAGAGAAAATGACTTTACCCCAGTCCTCAGCAGACCAATCCCTGTACCTTTTGCAGAATATCAGTCTGTCCATGATGTTTTTCCCAGAGAGAAGTGGCTTCTTTGCTGCCCTTCTTGACACCAGGCCATCTTCCAAAAGTCTTCCCCTCACTGTGCGTGCAGATGCACTCACACCTGCCTGCTGCCATTCCTGAGCAAGCTCTGTACTGGCGGTGCCCCAATCCCACAGCTGAATCAACTTTAGGAGACGGTCCTTTCTTGGGCGCCTTGAAGCCTTCTTCACAACAGTTGAACCGCTCTCCTTGAAGTTCTCGATGATCCGATAAATGGTTGATTTAGGTGCAATCTTACTGGCAGCAATATCCCTGCCTGTGAAGCCCTTTTTGTGCAAAGCAATGATGATGGCACGTGTTTCCTTGCAGGTAACCATGTTTGACAGAGGAAGAACAATGATTCCAAGCACCACCCTCATTTTTAAGCTTCCAGTCTGTTATTCAAACTCAATCAGCATGACAGAGTGATCATGACAGCATGACAGCCTTGTCCTCGTCAACACTCACATCTGTGTTAACGAGAGAATCACTGACATGATGTCAGCTGGTCCTTTTGTGGCAGGGCTAAAATGCAGTGGAAATGTTTTTTGGGGATTCAGTTCATTTGTATAGCAAAGAGGGACTTTGCAATTAATTGCAATTCATCTGGTCACTATTCATAACATTCTGGAGTATATGCAAATTGCCATCATACAAACTGAGGCAGCAGACTTTGTGAAAATTAATATTTCTGTCATTCTCAAAACTTTTGGCCACAACTGTAGTATGATAATTAGTCATAGTATGGATATAGTTAGTATGCCAAAAGTTCCCGGATGTTGTACTAAACACGTCAAAATATGAAGTATAGAAGCAGTAGACACTATTTCCGTGCTTTTAGGGCCCATAACGCAGTTCTTCTGAATATGGCCGTGGCTTCACAACGTTTTCAGATTTGAAGAAAGTGGCGGAAAATATGCAGACGAAGTCCGACGAGGAACGGACACAAATTCATTGCAAATGTTAAGAACATTTTGAGGAAAGTAATAAAGCAAATAAGTTACGTTGCACGTTATGTTGGCTGACAATTTGTTAGCTATGCTATCCTTATGAACCGCATAGCATTGCAGCAATATGTACCTGTATGTTAGCTAGTTACCTAACGTTAGTTGGCTACTAATACATCGAACCTGCCAGGCAGTATATTAACTAAAATCGAACTAACTATTCAACGTTTATTGACATGATTATTCACGTCGTTCTTACCTAAGCGGTAGAGTCGTTGTGCGCTCTCAATTATGTCTAGCTACTCCGATTTCAGAGCACTCTCCTCTTAAGTGTGCCAGAGTGCAGAATAACTGATGAATTTATGAACGCTCAACACCCGTTGAATATATGGCCAGTGTCAGTAAACATTAGCAAAAAAAGCGTAATTAAATTGTTGCCAGCAGCACAGTTACAGTCACCAATGCTTTGGATAACATGAAGACAGCCTAACCAGCTCTGCTAGGGCAAGTAAAATGGTCAGAGTGAGGTGTTTTCTCATTTGTGTCTGGAAATAGCTAGCAAACTAGATAACGTTAGGCAGTTAGCTTGGGTGCTTGACTGCCGTTGTGAGGTCAGAACGCACGGATCAACCCTACTCTTCTGCCAGAGCGTCCAGTGACGCGCTCTGAAAGCTAAACACTCTGAATTTACGAATGGACAATCTAACAATGCTCTGGATTTAGGAACGCCCAGAGCGCACTTTGGCACTTCAAATTGAATTCAAGAACACACCAGAAATCGTAAAATGTCTAGCTAGTAATTTGTTATGCTAACAAACTAGCAAGAGGTTGCATAGCAACAGCATCAACTTCCGGTAGACAGGCGAAGTGCTAGTACACTTAACTGAAAGGATACCGTTCGGAGAACATCATCGTGTTCATGAGAGTCTCCCCATAGTGAAGTCATATTAGTTTGTAGCTCAAACGTTTCAGATCCTACAGACAGAAGTTGGCACATCAGCATTACCGACTTCAGATGAGTCCTGTTACACTTGTGGGTGTCATAGAGCAGCAAAACGGAGAACGCCATCATGTTCGTCTCCCCTTTCCATAGAGTCTAGGCCAAACCATTTGGACACCACAGACGTTATCGCGAGGAGACCGGTCTGACAGCTGTATCTCGGCCACCTCCCACCGCAGATGCGGAAGGACATAGGCAGATGAGGTGGATTGAGACGCAGCCCAATGCAAAAAAACTGATATCTCTATCTTAAACTGACAGATTTTGATGGGGAATATTTTATCATGTTACTTAGATTGACAGGTGCGCACGGGTGAGTCAATAGACTCTTAAATTAAATAAGAGTAGGCACTGGACAGGTATCTTTCCAAGGAAATGTACTTCCTAAATATGATGAGGCTACAGTTTACTACATTGCCAGGAAATAAATATTGATCACCCATATTTGTCTCCGTCTGAATATCGCCCCGTTCCAAAAAAGGATATATGTAAAACGCAGCTCAAGAGAAAGTGTCGGCTCTCTCTCCAACTCAGCTCTCTCTCCAACTACGTCTAGCATATTGGCAGATGTAGCCCAGTAATACTGATAGCCTCATATAATGGGCAACGTGAGAATCTCTGGTGATTTAATCTATTTCTTCGGATATTTTTGCAGAGTGGGCAGGTCCAGTATAAAAACCTGCGAGAGTGGACAGGAGTGGGATGAAGAAATCCGGCCTGCACAGTCCTCTACACTGGAACATAAAACGCACTCACCTTCAGTGTCATGAAGGAACCGTTGTTGTCCACAACTGCCCATCAGCTCGTACTTGCTTTTCTCTTCTGGCTGAAAGACACAGTACACAGTAAATAAGACGCTGGTTTCTAAGTGGTAGCTTAGGCTACATCTAACTAAGGTCAAGCCTGAGGCTTGAATTAATTACAAAGATTTCAATCCAAGTTGAGTAAAACAAAATTAAACCGCAAACAAATGCTAATCTCTATTTAACAGTTCACTGGAGGCACTCGAGTTAGATTTAGACTTGGCTAATTTGAGTGTACTGAAACCTCACAGACTTGTCTACTTAAGTTGAAAAAAAATAATGTAGCCTGAAGTGTCTCTTGTCCTTATTGAAGCTTATTCATGCCTTTCCAACTGAGTCAAGTGTTCCGGAGGTTTTGCTAGTCTCTGGTGTGAAAACATGGTGGAAAGGTGCAGCCTCATTGCCCTCTGTCTGACTGAAAAGTGGGATGTGACTGAGGTAACACTCTCACACAATGTGTTCTGTCTGTTCTGCCCTACAGTACCATAACACTATGTTACACTGACTTCCACAGTTCTCACAAAAATAACTGTAACTTACTTAAGAGCATTATTGTCTGAGCATTGCTGACATTAAATGAACATTGTTGACATTTGCCAATGTTTGTTCCACTCATGTTAAATGCCAGTCTCACAAGGAAATGGCATATACTAAATGTATGGGACAATTATAAAAGCAGTATAAACAGCCCTGTCATATCTTGCTGTTATAAAGGACTTCCATACTGCAGTGTACACCCTTTAAAGTATTCCTCTTTCTTTCACAGACATTGGCCTCACAGGTATATAATTATAAGTTTGGACCATAGTAAGAATACAATTGAAACAGGTGAGTGTGATGATCTTAAGAGGATTGAGTAATCCCACTTCCTGATGCTCCACCTCTGAACTCTTCTCCAACGCCCGGCTCTCCATGATCTCATACTCGACTTTGTGCCTCTCCTCCTTACTCTTCTGCTTCTTGTCTGGTGGAAAGAGGAAAATAAAGTGTGATTGAGATGTGCAACAATACAACAGACTCCTATTACACTGCAGTACAGCCGGTGAGGATAAGATCCCTATGTCATGTTCTCCTTTTCATCTACTACATGCTGTGAACTAATGCAGTCGAAGCGGCGTCTCTCGGTCCCCAAACACACATAACCTGTTTGATCCAAGGATGGGAAACGACTTGGAAGACGATTGCAAGGGACAGATTAATCATCGTTGTACAAGACCGCAACATGTCAGAGGACAGGATATATAGCATTACATTGTTGACGTTGTCTAGAGCTCCCTAGTGTGGTTGGGATAAGTGCTGTATTACTCATGGGGATGGCTTTGTTACGAGCACAGCAGCCAACACAGTGGCCCTGATGTCATTTCCAGTACAAATGGAAACCTCCACAAAACCACATAGTCTAAATAACTGTCAGAGCGATGCTATACAATCTGGGGTCATGCTGAACAAATATGACAATTGTCATTTCAGTTTGTAATTTTCTTGTGTACCGTCACAGTCATGTAAAATGCCATTGTATCCAGTCACATTTTGTTTCATACTGCAGCAGCTGGTTGAGCTTCTCTGCATCTATCCCAACCTTCAAAGCAGCTCAATCACAAAATGAACACAGCATGAAGACAACATAGAGGCATCACCAGCTTGCAGAGGGAGGAGAAATAGTCCCCCCCAAAAATACAGAGGAAACGAAGACGAAAGGATATTTTTTAAATTAAAGTCAAAGAAAAGAACAGGGAGGAAAACATTAAAGAAACAATTTTAGGGACGCAGATGAGAAGGAAGGAAGGAGGGAGGAAGCCAGGAAGGAAGAGGCTGACTTTGTTTGTTAGCATGAAGTTCATTCCATGAAGAGAGGAGAAGAATAAATCAGTAGAGGGCGTTCTCTTACCTTCAACCGATACTGAATGATCTTTCACCTCCACACATGGAAAGTCTCCATCTTGGAGTGTAGGGTCCAGCAGTTGCACTTCAATAGGCTGCTCTTCATTAGATGTCTTTTCACAGTCCACACTGTTCTTCAAGGGCTCAGAGGGTAGTGGCTGTCCAAAACATACACCACTGTGGTGCATTTGACCAACCTGTAGGACAAAGCTGTTCCGGGGAAATGCTGGTGTCCCCCAAGGAGGCGGGTGGCATTCCTCCCCTTTCTTGCACTTGAAGCAGTTTTCGTAAATGATAGTCCCTTTGTCCCCTTGTCTTGCTGAGTTCAGATCACACAAAAGTTCACAGTTGATAACAGGTTGTTGGGATCTAAGCTCACGTCCCAAAGCAGAAGCCATTGATTCATAAAGATTCAGGTCGTTTGTCTTTGTACCTGGCTCTCCGGATGTGCCTAATAGGTCTGTGCCTATGCCTAATAGGTCTGCTAAGAGGTCAGCTAATTTCCCCTTGCCTTTCTTCTGTAGAGGTGCTGATCCCTCATTCCTCATCTTTAGCTTCTCAGAGCTGTGATTGGTCACTGAGGCAGGTGCGGACGTGGTCTCTGTAGTTTTCCTCAGTGCGTCAACCTTGATATATTCTGAGGAGCTGCTGTTGGGTCTGCACGGGCACTTATCAATACTTTCACCTGCTGGATTTTCAAAATGGGAGGTTCTGAGGCAAAATTGCCAATCCTCAGTCCATAGGTTATGTCCTTGGAGCTTAACGCATCTCCTTTCTAGTTATACAGGTTAGGAAATCTGCACATCGGTTTAATAATTCATTGGATTCATTCATAAGAACAAACTACTTATCTAAACACGCTGCAAAGTAAACACAGGTCTGAAAAATCTATTCATGCTTGGACAGGGATATTTAAGGGAAATCATGGCATCGGGTGCGCACACACACCTAGTGGAGCTGACTTACCTGGTACGGCTGGCATTGCTGAGCCCCCAGTGTAGGAGAGTGGAGTCCCCTGTGAGAAGATGAGGAAAGAGAACATCTTCAATAACTAGATGAACCAGTGTCAGCAGGTACAGTTCCTTTCACAATATTATTTTTTTGTGCCAGAGTCTTTCAATGAATACTACTAGGGCATTGTGTATTGGTAAAAACATGAGAGCTGTTATGGCTTGTTCACATAGAGTTACAATGAGTTATTGGAACCCTTGGGCCCTTAAGGGTCTTTGTTTTCCTAGCTGATAACTGAGGTTGAGTATTACAACTGTGTTGATAGATGTCCACCCACACAATGCTTTATCCCATAGGACTGGTGCTAGGCAACTAACAGAGGAATTGTTGCACTGTAAGGCTGGAGCTTTACATCACTCTCGGGAAATATCTTTCAAAGAGACTGAAGGCTAGACTTAAGAAAAGTCAAAGGAAACAACAGAAATTACATTGTTGTTTTCTACAAAGATCACCAGAAATGAACCTTGATAAATGTGTCTCTCCAACCAATTTTGGATGATTCATGTCTAAATGCACCACCAGCAGATGGTGCATTTAAACAATCAATAGAAAGTCACTCATATGCGGGGTAGTAAAAAAACATAAACATCAATTGAAGTTGTTTCATCAGAGAGTAATGCTTTGACCAAAGAAAAGCACTTTGATATACAGGGGGATGGTAGGGGACGCCATGTGTGACTGACGTGTTCTCCGTTTGCTCCCGTGGTATTCTTAAAGTTTATGTGAATTCTGCAGCAGAACCGTATTTATTTTCAAATATTAATTTGGTGATCCCTTTCCGTAAAAACCAAGACTACTTTGCTTCCGAATGTCAGCATGTCGACCAAACATAAGGCCAAGAGCATGACTTTGAGAAAACCCGGCCTACAAGACCCGCTCTCATCACCGCCCTCCCCTGAGTCTGAGGGCCCGGGGACGCACACTTTACCCGGGGGCGCGGCTTGGCCTGGCGGCGCTGAAATGAACATTCTCCAAGCCATCAAACTACTACGCTCTGAGATAGTTGAAATTAAAACACAGGTGGTTGCTACGATTGAGGCCAGAATACAGGAGGTTTCTGATACTTTAAAAGCAGATTTAACCATCCTGCGGAACGAGACTGTGCCGGCAATTACATTACTCAAAACAACAACTGCGTCACACACTACAACGATTGCAGCACTGGAGGCCTCCGCTACTAATGTCTCCGATTTAACTACATCCCTGGAGACTGAAGTTAAACGACTAGCTGCGGATTTGAAAAAGGTGAAGGAGAGCTGTGTGAGTTTAGAGGGATTCTCTCGCCGCAATAATCTGAGACTTGTATCAATCCCAGAGTCCGCGGAAATGCATCGCGCCACGGATTTCGTTTCAGGGCTGCTGAAGGATGTTCTTGCCTTAGATGAAAAGCCCCTGATTGATCAAGCCCACCGGTCGCTGCGCCCAAAGCCCCGGGATGGGGAGAGGCCCCGTGACATAATTCTTCGAGTGCACTTTTTTCATGAGAAGATGGAGATCCTCCGACGAGCCCGCAATACCTCTCTGAGTTTTCAAGGACAGCGCTTTTCCATTTACCAGGACTACTCCCCCACTGTTTCCAGGCAGCGCGCAGCTTTCGGACAGGCCAAACGAGCACTTCGGGACCATCCAAGTGTGAAGTATGGACTGCGATTCCCGGCCCGTTTATGGATATCTCATGAGGGTAAAGAAAACACATTTGAATCTCCGGATGAGGCTATGGCTCACATTCAGCGTCACATCAAGAAGTCTTGAATATGCTCACAGTGTGGATTGTAAGTAACCCACTTGTGGTACAATTATGTTTAGATATAACAGGCTAGTCTTGTATAGTTAGTGAAACTATTCAGGCTTATTTGATGTGATCTAAGGTTTTGATTATCTAGTGTGCGTGCCTTATCTCGCTCACCTATTTAGTTTGTTTACACATTGTCTCAGTGACTCAAAATAGTTTTGGTTATTAGTTTACTGCATCCGTTTGTATTGACCCAGTAAACAGTAAATGTCTCCCGAGGCTACACGGTTTCTGGGGCCTCACTTTAATTTTAAAAGTTTTGAGCGTCATTTATGCCCAGCAAACGTTCAACGTTGCGCACACGTAGTTTTTTGGTATTGGTTGTAAACTGTCTCAGCTTCAACTAGACTACTATTATAATTACTATTATTTTGGATTGTCTAACTATGATTTCCTTACTTCAAATTAGATTTTTGGCTGAGAGCATTTATACATTTTATTTATTTTCTCTCTCAATGCCTGTTATAAGACGGGGAATACAATTATATACATCTACAAGTGGTGCTTTTGTCATTCCGTTTGCACAAGGGATTCGCCTTTTTTTTATTTGAAAAAATATATACAAATCTTTCTTTTTGCTGCTTGATCCACGAACAAAACGCGACTTTAAAGAGCGGGACTGTGGGTTTAGGTTTAAGACCGCACTCTCACAGACATACTGTGTGAAGAGAACATGTTCTATTTAGGCTTGTACCTCATTTGGGGAGGTATTGTCTGGGATGGGGGGAGGGGGTGGGGGGGCAGGTTGAATTGTTCAGTTCTAATGTTGTCATTCTGTCTTTTTAGTTTTTTTTCTGTTTTTTTTTCTGTACTTTTTCCAAACATTTACCACCGTACATTATTAATCTGAGACAAGTTATTCTGGGGGTTTTGGGCACTCATTGCTTTTCCATTCTATGCTCTAATGACAGGGTTGAATAACGGGAATGCCCAGAGGGGCCGAAATAATACGATCAAGTACATTTCTTGGAATACCAAAGGGGTTAACAACCCGGTGAAGCGTAAGAGGGTGTTGACACACTTAAAGGGTTTGAATGCAAATATTGCATTTCTACAAGAGACTCACTTGAGGACTGGTGAGCATTTTAGGATGCGTAAGGACTGGGTTGGTCAAGTGTTCCACTCAAACTTTCATAGTAAATCAAGAGGTGCTGCTATTCTGGTTGATAAAGCTACTCCCTTTGTAGCTTCTGAGGTTATTGCTGATCCTAAGGGACGATACGTCATAGTAACTGGTGAACTGTTTTCTACCCCTCTTGTTTTGGCTAGTGTTTATGCTCCCAATTGGGATGACACAAGTTTCATTTCTTCCTTTCTGTCTGCTATTCCCAATTTAGATTCTCATTTGTTGATTTTAGGGGGGGATTTCAACTGTAAAATGTCCCCAGTTCTGGACAAGTCCTCACAAACAAATACAGGCCCATCTAAATGTGCCCTACTTATTCAATCCTTTCTTCAGAAATATGCTATGTTTGAGGCCTGGCGTTTCCTACATCCTACAGATAGACAGTATTCATTTTATTCTCATGTTCATCAAACATACTCCCGGATTGATTACTTCTTTTTGGACAAAAAACTTCTGCCTAACCTTCGGCAGTGTACTTACGAGAGTATTGTTATCTCTGACCATTCACCATTAGTGCTTGAACTAGAGTTTCCCCAGCGACCTCCTAGGTGTTATCAATGGCGTCTCAACCCCATTTTACTCTCAGATAAGGAGTTTGTCAATTTCATTTCTTCTGAAATTACCTTATTCCTAGAAACTAATTCAACACCAGGTATGTCCTGCTCTACCATATGGGAGTCTCTCAAAGCATACCTACGTGGCCAAATTATTTCTTATACAGCCAACCAAAACAGAGTTCGCTCCCAGCGACTTCGGGACCTGAGCGAGTCCATAGCCACATTGGATGAGAAGTATGCTACGGATCCTTCCTCTGATCTGCATAAAGAGCGCCAACTACTCCAATCTGAATTTGATGAGCTTTCTACCAGGCAAGCTGAACAGTTACTCTTGCGAGCTCGATACAAAGTCTATGAACAAGGCGACAAGGCCAGTAAACTCCTTGCACATCAGATCCGTAAATCTGAGGCCTCACGGCTAATCCCACAAATAAGGACCCCGTCTGGTGCCACCACAGTTATACATAAAGAGATCAATGATCAATTTAAACAATTTTACTCTGCGCTATACACCTCTGAATCCCATCAATACCCTTTGCTGATTGACTCCTTCTTTAATGGCTTGAATATGCCTTCAATTGATACAGACTCCCATGACTGTCTAGAAGAAGAATTTACGCGTGAGGAGATTGCAACAGCAGTGTCCGCAATGAAAAGTGGTAAATCACCGGGTCCGGACGGTTTTCCAACCGAATTTTACAGGACGTTTTCTGGTCTGCTTTGCCCATTCTTGTCCCGACTATTTGCAGAGTGCCTCAATACTTCAAAGCTGCCGCCTAGTCTTTATCAGGCTTCAATTTCATTACTACTAAAGAAAAACAAAGACCCCCTGGAATGTGGATCCTATCGCCCAATCTCGCTTTTAAACTGTGATTACAAAATCCTAGCTAAGCTTTTAGCCATCCGTATGGAAGGCTTGCTGCACCAAGTAATACACTCTGACCAGACTGGCTTTGTGAGAAATAGGCATTTATTTTTCAATATTAGGCGCCTTATGAATATACTGTACTCCCCAGCGTCGGGGGACCCAGTGGTGGTCTCACTTGATGCCGAAAAAGCGTTTGACCGCGTTGAGTGGGACTACCTAACAGCTGCCCTTTATAGATTTGGCTTTGGCCCCAAATTCATTGCGTGGATAAAGATTCTTTATTTTTCCCCCATGGCTTCGGTGCGGACTAATAACTTGTCCTCTGACTATTTTCCCTTGCACCGCGGATCCAGACAGGGTTGCCCACTCTCCCCCTTGTTGTTTGCTTTGGCAATCGAGCCTCTCGCCATTGCACTACGCTCTAATGATGCCATTCAAGGCATAATCAGGGCGGGCTGGGAGCAGAAAGTCTCGCTATATGCTTTATCTCCAATCCCGATACCTCATTGCCACGTGCCCTATCTGTTCTTAAAAAGTTTGGATCAATCTCAGGGTACAAGCTGAATCTAGGCAAGAGTGAGCTTTTTCCTGTAAATAAGGCTGCTTTAAAGTGCTCTTTCACAAGTTCTCAGTTTAGGATTGTCCGGGATCAATTCACTTACTTGGGAGTAAAAGTGACAAGGAAATATTCAAATTTGTTTCAGGAAAACTTTGTTGCTCTAGCAGACAGATTGAAACAATCTTTTACTTTTTGGAATTCGCTACCCCTTTCTCTTATCGGAAGGATTAATGTCATTAAAATGAATGTGTTGCCCAAATTTCTATATCTATTTCAATGTTTACCCATTTTTATTCCAAAATCTTTTTTTATTTCACTGGATCAAACATTCATGCATTTTATTTGGGATGGCAAGGTACCACGGATTGGTAGAAAACATTTACAGAAGCCTAGGTCATTGGGGGGTTTAGCTCTACCAAATTTTCAGACATACTACTGGGCTGCAAATTTTAGAGCCGTTCTGTACTGGCTGCAGACTGATCCTACTGGCCCTAGACCACTCTGGGTCCAGATGGAGTCTGAATCGTGTAAACCTGCAGCACTTTCCTCTGTGCTGTGCTCGTCTCTCCCAGTGTCCCTAGGCAAAAGGTGTGCCAACCCAATTGTAAAGCAGTCTCTTAAAATTTGGAATCAGTTCCGTTTAGCCTTTAGCCTCCGAGGCTTTTCTCTATCAGGCCCAATCAATCAGAACATTTTATTTCCTCCATCTTTGAATGATGGGGCTTTTGGCATTTGGCACTCACTAGGCCTTTCCTCGCTAGCCCAATTATTCTTTGATGGTACATTTGCCTCTTTTTCTCAGCTGCAGGAAAAGTTCAATCTCCCCCAATCCCACTTTTTCCACTATCTCCAGACTAGAAACTTTGTCAGGGCTAACACACCTGGATTTCCCAATAGGCCTGCGAATACAGCTATCGAGAGCATCTTGGAGCTGAACAAGCTTTCTAGGGGCGCAATTTCAGATGTATATGCAATCATTCATGACTTACAGAACCCTTCTTTGGTGCCTTTAAAGACTCGATGGGAAAAGGATTTGGGGGAGGAACTTGGGGAAGACGCCTGGGAATCTGTGCTGCACAGGGTGCACTCGTCCTCTTTTAGCACTAGACACAGCCTCATTCAATTCAAGGTGGTTCACCGTATCCACTGGTCGGGGGCCAAACTTGGAAGAATATTCTCTGATTTTGATCCTACATGTGTCAGATGTAAGGTGGAACCAGCCACACTGTTGCATATGTTTTGGGGCTGTCATAAACTGTCACGTTTCTGGGAATTAATATTTAAATGTTTCTCTGATATATATGACACTGTTATAGATCCGTCTCCCCTTACAGCCCTTTTTGGAGTATTGCCCATGGGTACCCCCCTATCAAGAATCCAGTCGGACACTGTTGCTTATACAACTCTTTTAGCTAGACGGCTAATACTACAGAACTGGAAGATGGCAGCTCCCCCATCTTATAAATATTGGGTGAGGGATGTGTTGTGCTCTCTGAAACTAGAAAAAATTAAATTCAATTCACGTGGGAACCCTAAACTGTTTGATGAGGCTTGGGCTCCATTCCGGTCTTACTTTAAACAGTCCATCCTCTGATGGCATTCCAATTAATACTAAAATAAGTCTGTGACTTAAGTGGTCCGCAGATGCCTTGTTCATCTTGCCCAGGCAGAGACTGAAGTGTGAGCTTGTTTTTCCCAGTTATTTTTACATTTTGTTCACGCCTACATGAATAATCATTTAATTTTTTTTATTTTAAAGCATTGTAAACTTTTTTTTTTTGTCCAGTGGATGGTCGGTCTGTGGTCATGACTCTCTGTGAGTGGTTGCATTTCTCCACCCTTATCCCTTGACTGTTTACAGGAACAATGGTGAGATGTTTGCCCTGTCCCTGTACTATAGATTGCCCTTTAACCTCTGTAGCCTTCTGCCTGGTGTGTTTAACTTGTCTAAAGTATGGTATCTTTAAAGCTATTTTTTTATTTGTATTTTTATTTGTATTTTTTTTTCTAGTTGAGTATATTATTTATATTGCTTTGTCTTGTCTGTGTGTGTGTATGTTCAAAACTTAATAAACAGAGTTAAAAAAAAAGAAAAGCACTTTGTTTTATGCTTGAAAGTCTGACATTTTATTCATTGATTTGGATGTCTTTTTAATATAATCAAAAGCAACGCTTAACAAAAGAGGTATATTTTGGATGACAAAAAAAAAGATCAATGACTATAATCTGATATTTTATTCCACAGAGAATTTTTTAGGAATAAATTGGGATCTAATCACATGTCATACTCTGTATGAATATGTCCTCTTTCAAAGTATATGAGTATGAGGCTTTATGTTGTAAATCACTTGTAAACGAGATTCATCTTCAAAGATCAAACGGAAGGGCTATCCTTTCTAGTTTCCATAACAAGCAAAGACGGGGGAAGAAAAAGTTTGCAACGAGAAGTAGTTAAAATCAATTTCTTGCACTTGGATGACCTCAAAGAGAGAGAAGAAGAGTATCCGTTGGAAAAGCCCAAGACAACCCAGACTGATATTACAATCCCAAAATGGAGGCCCAAATAGAAGAGCCGTAACTATGGTGACACAGAGGCTCTTATGAAGACACTTCTTACAGAGATGGGAGTGTTTGAGAGACTATAAGAACAACATCTACGCACAGAGAAGCATGTCCAGACTTTTTTGAGTGAAAGGACAGCTAGAACCTCAAATGGCTAGTAGAGTGCACACCTTGCCAGACAGACAGGCAGCAAGAATGTTAATGTTCCAACACCAATTGCTGTGAGATTTCACAGTAAAGGCCATATTGACAGCTATAGCCGGCAACAGGTGATACCAAGATGACTAAGCCTTACTCGCAGTCATACAAGCTGTTATAAAGACTTGTTATACAAGAGGAGCAGAGCTGCAGAAAGCACTGAGTTGGAGTTGGATGGACATGCTACAGTATATGAGAGTGGGAGGGAGCTATGTTTTTTAATGCAAAAATTCAGATACAAACCAAAAAGGAAGCAATTGCCATAAATTATTCTGTCAAAGACTGCTTTGTTTGTGAATCTGAATGATGAAGTCTAATCGAAAGCTGCTGACAGTATTTTTGTACTTTGGTAGTTGGTACTCATGAGACAAACAAAGCAATTCTGAAGAAATGTAACAGTTTGGCCCAAACTGTATCAATTTGATGATGTTCATCTCATGATGTGAAACCAGTTGAATACAGTAAATTGGATGAAAATAAACAACGGGTACACTTTTCAACCATAGAGTAATAAAAGTAACCAGGGCAGCATCTCAATTGTATTTCCTAAATTCATCATGTCTACTCTCCTCGCCTCCTTCACAAAACGCATTGGAGAGGGTCAAAAGTTCCTCCACTCCAATAAATTTTGAGAAGAAAGTCAGGAAAGAGGACACACAACCAAGCTAGCACATTTGGTTCCTTGGAAGTTGTGGGAACGTACATTTTTGGTTTCTCGTTGGTTCTGGGAACGAAGCTGTACGATTTCTGACCAGTAAAACGGAAAGTTATTTTATTGTCCTGAGAACGGAAGTAAAACTGTTTCTGGGACCGTTAATTTTGTGGTTGCAGGGAGATTCTGAGAATGTTTTACTATGATTCCCTGAAAGTTTTCCTGAGAGGTTTTATTAACATTCTGGGAATATAAATTATAAGTTAAATGACATTATGAGAAAATATTTTAATAAGACTGCTAGCTTAACTGTTTTGAACTGCATGCACAGAACATATGGAAATAAATGTGTTTATTCATTCAAACACATGTATTTTTATTGTGGCATGGGGGTCAGTGAGACTCTAACCTATGATCTTCTGTTCTCTATCTATGGCAATAATCCACTGCCCCACCAGGATGGAGCTAGCATGCCATGTTTATTACTCATACAAAGCTGTTCATTTTAGTCTATTCAAACTGACCACATTTCAAAGAAAACAAGCACTCATTATGATCAGGTGTGGCCAATTAGAGGGTGCAGCCAACACAGCTGAACACACTTAACGAGACAGAGGATAGAGAGAGTTTTGTTGACGCTGAGAACGGAATGTATATGTTTTTATAATAATAATCATTTTTGAATGTTACAAATGTTCTATTGGTATGTTTTCTTCATGTTCTGAGAACATTAATTTAAATAGAACCATAAGGAAACCTGAAGAAAACGTTATGCTAAAGTACTGTACATCTGTGGGAAGTTTGTATGCAAAATAACAATAGGACAACCAACCTCTCACCAAGCTCTAAGAAACATATGGTTCTCAGAACGTTATGTGCTAGCTTGGAAGGAATTAAGGAAATACAATAACCCTAGCTGTCTGTACCTTGAATCCTCCACAGGTGGCGCAGATGGTTAGGAGGGTTTTGGAGTCAGTGGCTTGGGAACTGCTGCATATCTGATAGGAGTCTGGATGTTGAGTGTCACTAGAGGGCGCCACCCCGCTCTTACTCTCCTCTGAGTGGCCCTGTAAGAGATCAGCCATCGAGCGCCTGGCAACAGTGTCCGAGCGACCCCCGAGAGGACCCTCTTTTTCCCTCTGTACTGACTTACATGATGGGGGTGATTGGGGTGAACTACCCGCCTGGTCCTTAGATGTTGTGGAGGTCTGGTGCCCCCTGGCCCCTCCTGTTCCCCCCTGCAGTAGATTCCGGGGGGTGTCGTAGAGGTATCTCAGTGACGTGGGTACCTGGTACTCCTGTCCTGGCGTTGGGGGGCAGGTACAGGGGGCCAGGTCCAGGTGAGGGGGCAGGCTGAGCAGGGAGCCAAAGTCATCCCCCCCAGAACCAATGTCCAGGCTACCTGCATAGGAGGAGAAACTCCCAGAGTAGGAGGAGTGGCTTCCTGTGGCGATGCCGCTGTCGGATGAGCTCTGTCGACCAATCTCCTGCAGCTGCCGGGACCGAGGTGGCTTGGCTACTGCACGAGCTCCACCCACCTGAATGACGGACAGTTTATCCTCGGCCTGTAAGGCCACCTTGGGCCCAGACTGGCCAATGATGGTCTCTGTGGGGGCGGAGCTTGTTGTGACGGGCTCAGTCCAAATGGCCAGCCGGCTGCCGATGCTGGAGTCTGATTGGCTGGTGTCGGAGGTGTCAGAGGAGCCTGATATGCTGCGGTCGTCTCCCGCCACAGACAGACCATACGTGGAGGAGGCTTCCAAAACCACATAAGAAAACAGATTATTTATTCTATAAAAACAAAACTATTACTTATACACCTTATCTACACAAGCACATCAATAAAGCATAACATCAGATTATCCAAAATAGGTCTCCTCACTTGTCTGACTGGTAGTCACAGTCACAATACTCACAATAAATCAACAACATAAGACACATTTCTATATGACGCTATAGAAACTTGCTTTTAGAAAGTTACGATAATGCAACAGGCACCATTACTGGGCAATGTACCATTTCCTATGGATTAGTCATGGAGAATACTAACTCTAATACATAAATTGTTGAAGGAAGATGAATGGTGAGCAGTGGATGCTGGTGTCCCTTTTTTTCACTCATAAACTATATTGTAGTAGTATGTTCATTATCCCATTGTTAATACAATCCCTCCAAAAAGGGTGCATGTCAGTAGTCAAGTTTTCAAGATAGAGCACTTTCAGTACAGCGCAATGACAGTGATGGTTTTGCATTGAAGGACAGGTTCATTCTAATGGCTGGCATAGACTGAACGGTGAGGTAACGCACCTGTGCTGCTCTGGTGAGACAGCATGCTAAGGCGTTTCTCCAGCTCCTGGGCCTCATGGTTTACCCTCTCCTCAGAGTAGGCCTGGTTGGCGGCGGCATTGGGGTCTGTCGGCGTGAAACACAACGGTATTCATATTACTTTACCTTTATTATAATAGCAGTCAACAGTCAACAACAATACATAGTATCAATAACACACCATAGCAATGATAAAGTCATTCCAATAAACAATATTCTACTGCTCTTTGGTCATTTACTACAGTATTCTAAAATAATATATCCGTTTATGCAGGCCCTTGTGAGACAATTCAGTAGAAAGGACAAAATTCTGTTTATGTCTGTTGATTAATAGTCGTAAATCTCGATAGGAGGCCTACTGATAATAGTATACATCATTATCTGTGAGGAGAGGTTAACCTTGGGTGCCTTTCTGATGTCACAGTGACATGGGATCAAAAGAGTGACGCAGAGTGTCTCGTATTGAGGCTCGGATGCATCCGGGTTTTCAGGGGAAATGGAAAGAGAGCCTGTGACGTGACTTCCCCTTTTGGACGTTAGCAAGGCAACACTCTATCTTAACTCCTCCTCCACATTTACTGGATTGGTTCAACAGTGCAGAAGAGAACATCCCCTGACAGGACTAGAAAGAAAGAAGCGCTGCTCAGGCGTTCATTTTCTGCCTGCTGTATTAGGTGCATGAGGTGACACTGGGAAGGATGTGAACATAAATCACCAGTGTGCCAATGAATCCTTGAGGGGCCGCTGTGATTAGGGTGATTACATGTCCCGGGATGTGCGGTAGAGTCCCGCATTTTAATGCTTCGTCCCGTGTCCCACAACCAAACAATCACGTACCGCATTTTATCATAACAGTTCTAACACCATTCCATTTTTTTTGTATTTGTTCCATATTTCAGTCAGGCATTCTAACATGTCTCTTTTGCAACAGAGAGGAAGAGGCAAAGAGAGAGGTTTCACTCCCGCAAATCTGTCCAAAACAAGCACAATGCGTTTCTATGGGCTTATTTTGGACCTAAATTTTTCACCTGCCTTCCAGCCTTTGGGACAACTCCCATTGTTAGGGCAGAGACATGAGCATTTCGTCATTATATACAGATCTCCGTTTGCAGTCAAGTTGCACTTTTGACAAGATATACACTGCTCAAAAAATAAAGGGAACACTAAAATAACACATCCTAGATCTAAATGAATGAAATATTCTTATTAAATACTTTTTTCTTTACATAGTTGAATGTGTTGACAACAGAATCACACAAAAATTATCAATGGAAATCAAATGTATCAACCCATGGAGGTCTGGATTTGGAGTCACACTCAACATTAAAGTGGAAAACCACACTACAGGCTGATCCAACTTTGATGTAATGTCCTTAAAACAAGTCTAAATGAGGCTCAGTAGTGTGTGTGGCCTCCACGTGCCTGTATGACCTCCCTACAATGCCTGGGCATGCTACTGATGAGGTGGCGGATGGTCTCCGGAGGGATCTCCTCCCAGACCTGGACTAAAGCATCCGCCAACTCCTGGACAGTCTGTGGTGCAATGTGGCGTTGGTGGATGAAGCGAGACATGATGTCCCAGATGTGCTCAATTGGATTCAGGTCTGGGGAACGGGCGGGCCAGTCCATAGCATCAATGCCTTCCTCTTGCAGGAACTGCTGACACACTCCAGCCACATGAGGTCTAGCATTGTCTTGCATTAGGAAGAACCCAGGGCCAACCGCACCAGCATATGATCTCACAAGGGATCTGAGGATCTCATCTCGGTACCTAATGGCAGTCAGGCTACCTCTGGCGAGCACATGGAGGGCTGTGCGGCCCCCCAAAGAAATGCCACCCCACACCATAACTGACCCACCGCAAAACTGGTCACGCTGGAGGATGTTGCAGGCAGAAGAACGTTCTCCACGGCGTCTCCAGACTCTGTCACGTCTGTTACATGTGCTCAGTGTGAACCTGCTTTCATCTGTGAAGAGCACAGGGCGCCAGTGGCGAATTTTCCAATCTTGGTGTTCTCTGGCAAATGCCAAACGTCCTGCACGGTGTTGGGCTGTAAGCACAACCCCCACCTGTGGACGTCGGGCCCTCATACCACCCTCATGGAGTCTGTTTCTGACCGTTTGAGCAGACACATGCACATTTGTGGCCTGCTGGAGGTCATTTTGCAGGGCTCTGGCAGCGCCCCTCCTGCTCCTCCTTGCACAAAGAAGAAGGTAGCGGTCCTGCTGCTGGGTTGTTGCCCTCCTACGGCCTCCTCCACGTCTCCTGATGTACTGGCCTGTCTCCTGGTATCGCCTCCATGCTCTGGACACTACGCTGACAGACACAGCAAACCTTCTTGCCACAGCTCGCATTGATGTACCCTCCTGGATGAGCTGCACTACCTGAGCCACTTGTGTGGGTTGTAGACTCATGCTACCACTAGAGTGAAAGCACCGCCAGCATTCAAAAGTGACCAAAACATCAGCCAGGAAGCATAGGAACTGAGAAGTGGTCTGTGGTCACCACCTGCAGAACCACTCCTTTATTGGGGGTGTCTTGCTAATTGCCTATCATTTCCACCTGTTGTCTATTCCATTTGCACAACAGCATGTGAAATTTATTGTTAATCAGTGTTGCAGTGTTGCTTCCTAAGTGGACAGTTTGATTTCACAGAAGTGTGATTGACTTAGAGTTACATTGTGTTGTTTAAGTGTTCCCTTTATTTTTTTGAGCAGTGTATATCATAAGAATGTGGTACCGGAGATGTTAAGAAGAAAACGGACCTAAAACGAAGTCAAACCGAAAGGTAATACCTGAACGTATCCAATAAGAATACAGATGTTTGTGTTCCTATGCAAATCCTTTTGCTACGGTGTGCCTTACTGAACATGACCCAGTACTGAGTGCTATCGTTATCCTGTCACGACGCCCTCTATCTGTGAGGGTGAAAACGCCAGGCCTTTAGTGAGGTAATACAGAACAGGGTCACACAGGGGTACACCTTGCTGTTTGTGCAACACTACATGTGTTTATTAATAGCACTGCTTGCCACGTGGCCCCTGTGGTACGCGTAATGGAGATGGTGTGGCTATGGATCATTAGTACCGCGCCGAGGATCTAATGTAAGTTACCTTAGTCCCAACCCAAGGTCAGCTGTTATTGCTAAGTTACATTGATTTCCTGGTCAACCAATATGTTGTCATGGGTCATTTCCAAGGGTCATTGTCATTTTGATTGTGCAAGTAGAGTGCAAAATGACATACAAATGGCAAAAGACTACCGTGAGAATTTCAAATGGATTGCCATTTATATGATACCGGCATATCTATCAGTTACCGAAAGGACTGCAAACAACTAGATGTAACAGCTGACATCTGCTTCAGGTTCTTGTCAACAACCCTGTTCCCTTTGCATGAGAAGGGACAGTGGTGTTTACAGGAGAGTAGGGATATTAGAAACACACACAGAGAGAGAGAGAGAGAGAGAGAGAGAGAGAGAGAGAGAGAGAGAGAGAGAAAGAAATGGGGGGGGGCAAAGCAAGGGGAAAATGTGAAAGAGAAAAAGCGAGAGGCAGAGTGTGTGCTTTTGGTGGTGGGGTTGGGGGCGCAGTGACACAGGAATCCTGGGGATGAGGTTACACACATGCCCAGAGTGATTAGAAGGGTTTGGTGCGCTCTGCTTGTGTGAACTGTGACTTTGACCTCCCGCTCTCCCTCTGACATCGTCCCCTGCTATTTATTCTACTACAGACAACAATAATAGGAGATGAGCTCAATGCCTGATTGGGCGAGAGGATGTGTGAAACCAGGAACACCCAGTGGGACAAGCCACAGCTGCAGTGCCCACCCTAACCCCTACTGTACCTCTCTCACGACGCGACAGACTATACAGAGGTGACTGGATTGAATTTGCTGCTATAATTACAGTTATTACAGTGGTTATCCTATTACATATGTATAAGGTGGCCCTGTTGTATACGCTGCTTGCGCTACAGTTAGTCCAGTGGTTATCAGATTATATTCACTAATACTATAGTCTGTAACCGGCTAATCCAATTATGTATATAACAGCTGTCAGTCATAATGCTGTTGGATCAAAGTACATTGGATGGAATCCATGGGTCTCAGAGTAACAACCTCTGGAAGAGGCTGCATTCCAGAAAGCACATGGTGGGCCACTATTATAGTGAGGATAAATCCCACACAAAGTATCTCTTGAAGAACGCTTGTTTGAATTAAGACAGCAAGTGTTCGATTAAAGTGTTTGCCAAGTCAAAAGGCGAAAGGGCAATGGATAATATACCTCTACATAACTTACCTCAGAATGACCACAAGGATACATTAAATGCTACATTTCATCCATATTCTCCATTTAAAATGCCCAGAAATTTGATAAAAATACTCCTAACTCCCATATGTCATGTACTATAAATTCACCACCCTGGTCTGTATGTACTTGTTTGGGCAAGCCGTATAGCCAGCAGTAAACGCCTTTGGTACTGACCAGGCAGGATTGGCCTCAGTCCAAAAGGGCCTCTGGTGGGGGAGATGCCCCTGACGATGCAGTCGAACAGAAAGCTGATCTGCTCTCCCTCCATGGACGATAGGAAGAAGACGCCAGCCCCTGTAGGAAACACACATAGTCCGCCGGCTTAATGTCACATTTCGCTCTTTAGATAGAATGTTTTACCACACCCCTCTGGGTCAATTATAACTGGATGCAAGTAGTGTACAGTGATACATCTTTGTACTGGCCAGTTGGCACACAAGCGCACTAATAGCTAGCACCCACTCATTGTGTTTGCAGACTGAATGGACATCACCATGGATTGTCATCCATCTGGTAATTGACATCCATTTCAACTTAGCCTGATACTGAAATAAGAAGAGCAGCATTGAACTTCTTTAGATAACATTAAATGCTGAGGTTAATTAAATTATGTTAACCCACTATATTCCAGAATACAGATATATGATCTTAATTTGAGCCAGTTTGCTGCAGCAGGAAAATATTCATGCAACAATTTCAAATATTTTACTGAGTTACAGTTCATATAGGGAAATCAGTCAATTTAAATAAATTCATTAGGCCCTATCTATGGATTTCACATGACTGGGAATACAAATAAGTATCTGTTGGTCACAGATACTTTAAAAAACAAGGTAAGGCCAGTGATCAGAAAACCAGTCAGTATCTGGTAACCACCATTTGCCTCATGCAGCGCAACACATCTCTTTTGCATATAGTTGATCAGGCTGTTGATTGTGACCCGTGGATTGTTGTCACACTACTCTTCAAAGGCTATGCGAAGTTTCTGGATTTTGGCAGGAACTGGAACATGCTGTCGTCATCGTCGATCCAGAGCATCCTAAACGTGCTCAATGGGTGGCATGTCTGGGAAGTATGTAGGCCATGGAAGAACTGGGACATTTTCAGCTTCCAGCAATTGTGTACAGATCCTTGCGACATGGGGCTGTGCATTATCATGCTGAAATATGAGGTCATGGCACTGGATGAATGGCAAGACAATGGGCTTCAGGATCTCGTCACGGGATCTCTATGCATTCAAATTGACATCACTTAAATTGAATTGTGTTAGCTGTCCGTAGCTTATGCTTGCCCATACCATAACCCCACCACCACCATGGGGCACTATGTTCAGAACGTTGACATCAGCAAACGGCTCGGCCACACAACACCATAGACGTGGTTTGTGGTTGGGAGGCCGGTTGGACGTACTGCCAAATTCTCTAAAACAATGTTGGAGGCGGCTTATGGTAGATAAATGAACATTCAATTATCCGCCAATAGCTCTGGTGGACATTCCTGCAGTCAGTATGCTATTGCACGCTCCCTCAAAACTTGTGACATCTGTGGCATTGTGTCACATCTACTCCCGCTCCCCCCTC
Organism: Oncorhynchus clarkii lewisi; assembly: GCF_045791955.1. NCBI lineage: Eukaryota > Metazoa > Chordata > Actinopteri > Salmoniformes > Salmonidae > Oncorhynchus > Oncorhynchus clarkii. The sequence goes on along the minus strand of NC_092155.1, from coordinate 26,053,484 downwards.
TGGCGCTCCACGTCGCCAACCCATCATTACGCACACCTGGCAACCATCATTACGCACACCTGCGCCTCATCATTAGGCACACCTGGACTTCATCACTCCCCGGATTACTCCCCCTTTATCTAGCACTCCGTTATTATCACCCATCAGGCAGTATTGTTTCTGTGTTCATGTTCAGACACTACTCTAGTTCGTGTATTCACTTTGCTTGTTCGTATTAAACTCACCGACTGCACCTGCTTCATAACTCCCTGCGTCTTTGTCACACAATGTGTTGTGTGACAAAACTGCACATTTTAGAGTAGCCTTTTATTGTACCCGGCACAAGGTACACTTGTGTGATGACCATGCTATTTGATAAGCTTCTTGATATGGCTTACCTGTCAGGTGGATGGATTATCTTGGCAAAGGAGAAATGCTCACTAACAGGGATTTTGTCGACAAAATTTGAGAGAAATAAGCTTTTTGTGTGAATGGAACATTTCTGGGATCTTTCATTTCAGGTCATGAAAAATGGAACCAACACTTTACATGTTGTGTTTATATTTTTGTTCAGTTTAGTATGTGGATTATAATTAATAGCCATTTTTTTGTAGATAAATCAAGTCTTTAGAAGCCTTTTCAAACCTTAAATACATTACAAATGTGCATTTCCTGCTGTGATCAAATTCAGATCCTACATCTGTATGCTAAATAACCTAGGCTAAATAAAGCCTCACACAACACGAATGAATGGTCAAAAATTCTAAATCTCTGATATACAGCTCCGGTCACTCAAAATGTAAAATGAAAAGTATAAAGGTGGTAAAGGGTACAAGCGTGTGAGGGTTAATGGGTCAGGAACTCTCCTGCCCTCGTGCCATTCCCTAACCCAAGACACACCAGGGGGTGTCACCAAGAGGGTCTTTCTGTCACCTGGTCGTCGTGAGACCACCCAACACAGAGCTACCCCGTCGCATGTTTTAGATGCCACCGACCCTAAGAAGGGGTCAGAGGTTAGCAGCTAAAACCACTCAGATGTTTACACTGAGGGGGACTCAAGACATATGTTACAACTAGTGGCGGTCGGTGCCGTTTAAGAGGAGGGAGGATGATCATTTTTTTAATGAGCATCGCCTTATTTCTATTACAGCATATTGGATGACTGTCATTCATATTCCATTCACCCAGCTCAATGTAACATCGATAGGTTTAGACTACTACATGATCCTCAAATTGTCCCTATACCCATCATGAGGTTGCTACAACCTATCCTATGAATTAAAGTTTACAACATACTGTAGGTGCACAGATCGAGAGAAATTTAAAGGTGACAGACACTTACACATTCAATACCGCCTTGCACAATCTTGCCTGCGTTTAGCTGATCTAGGGTGTAATCAGTCCAGCAGTTGCAAACGAGAGTTTCTATTGAACAAATTCAGTTATGTTTATCTCCGTTTTGTTCCGTTTGCTTACGTTTAAGGAATGGTTTTCAACAGAATTGGAGGAATAAATACGCCCCTGATCACACACAAACACATTTCACTTTCATAGCAGCCAGCCAGATCGTTGTATAATTCCTTCTTGCATCTACGCCACAGTGTATAAAGGATTTTGGAGACAGGCGTAGGAATACACAATAGGGGTTTTTCATACACCCATAACAAACACATATACAAAAACACTGGGCTGTACCCAAACAAAAGAATGAGGGTAAACCTCGTTAAACACCACGGGACAATACCGTAATACACAATATATATATATATAGCATGCAGCATAACAGCTGCACCAACGCAAAGGCACGCACAGCACCAACGGACATGGGAACAATAACCGACAAAGACAGAGGGAACAGAGGGCACATATATAACATACTAATCAGGGGAAATGGGAACCAGGTGTGTATAATCAGACAAGACAGTCCGGGGTTGATGATAATGAATCCCGTTCAGTGAAGCCTAGAAAGCCTGTGACATAGACCTCCGGAACTGGTGAACAGAATGAGCATCAGTATCGGGGGGGATACGTGACTCAGGAGGCTGGTGAGGGGAAGACGCTTCATAATAATGTCTGGAACAGAGCGAATGGAATTGCATCAAACACATAGAAACAATGTGTTTGATTTATTTCATAACATTCCACTGATAACGCTCCAGCCATTACTACGAGCCAGTCCTCCCCAATTAAGGTGCCACCAACCTCCTGTGATCGACACGCTCTCCTCCTCACACCTTTTCCCTTTGCTTGTGGACACACAGCTTAGATAGTTGTCACCATATTAGCTAACGTCAAGTCAATAACATAGCTACTATAACTAATGCCTTAGTAAATTCGCTACAATCATGCAGTACAGCGTACAGTTAGCAAGCAGTTTAGCAGTTACACCGGCGAGCCCCGGTGGCAATAAATTAATAAAGCCAAAAGCTTACCTTGACTTGGAAGAGTTCTAGAGTTGGATAACCATTGTCAGCTAGGTAACATAGCATCCCTCTCTGTTTGAGCTGGGTGTTTGAGTAGGCTCAACTAGCTAGCTGGAAGGGGGTGGGAGCCTCCTAGGTTTTGTATTGAAGTCAATGTACCCAGAAGAGGATGGAAACTAGCTGTCCTCCGGCTAAACCACGGTGCTACCCTACAGAGTGCTGTTGAGCCTACTGAAGACCTCCATTGAAAACAGTGTGTTAAATTCAGTTATTTGGTGACGTGAATATATTTAGTATAGTTTTATCTAAAAAGGATAACTTTTGAAATGTTTCACTATTTAAATGTTTATGAAATTCACTGAGGGGGATGGTCAACCCTTTCCTCCAATGAAGAGCCTCCACTGTTTACAACATCTCCTGTCTGCAGTAATCTGTTGTCAAATATCATCCGGTTCTGAATAAAATGGCCAATTCAAAATGCTAGTTAATAATTTACTTGAGTATCATTTACAGTATAAATGGGATCAACAGATGCAATGTCTACTACTGCATCGATTAATTTCCGTACTTGAGTGAAAAGTCATCTGTCATTGAGTGGTGCTTTGAATGAATGAGTGGAATGAGTGGAGCTTTGAGGACAACTCAAGGCTCTGGTTGCAACAACAACAACAACAAGCAACAGGTGAGATAACTAACTTCCTTAATAATGACATCATGAAAAGGTTTCAACAAAGCTAAGCAGCACACATCACACCATCCCCACCCCCACCCTAACGTGATGGACCTCTCCACTTCTACCTAATAAAGTCTGAACCATAGTACCAAACCAGGGAGCCGCCATTCGCTGCGGGGACAGGGTTTTAGACTGGCGTGTAAATAAGTTCTGCAGCGAAGGAATTGTCTGTAGAGCTCCGAGACAAGATTGTTTCGAGGCACAGATCTGGGGAAGGGTACAAAAGAAATTCTGCGGCATTGAAGGTCCCCAAGAACAGTCTCCATCATTCTTAAATGGAAGAAGTTTGGAACCACCAAGACTTCCTAGAGCTGGCCGCCCGGCCAAACTGAGAAATCGGAAGAGAAGGGCCTTGGTCAGGGACCAAGAAACTGTTGGTCACTCTGACAGAGCTCCAGAGTTCTTCTGTGGAGATGGGAGAACCTCCTAGAAGGACAACCATCTCTGCAGCACTCCACCAATCAGGCCTTCATGGTAGAGAGGCCAGACGTAAGAAAATCCTCAGTAAAAAGGCACATGACAGCCAGTTTAGAGTTTGCCAAAAGGCACCTAAAAGACTTTCACATGAGAAACATGATTCTTTGGCCTGAATACCAAGCATCACGTCTGGAGGAAACCTGGCACCTACGGTGAAGCATGGTGGTGGCAGCATCATGCTGTGGTGATGTTTTTCAGCGGTAGGAACTGGGAGACTAGTCAGGAACGAGGGAAAGATGAACGGAGCAAAGTACAGAGAGATCCTTGATGAAAACCTGCTCCAGAGCGTTCAAGACCTCAGACTGAGGCGAAGATTCACTTTCCAACAGGACAACGACCCTAAGCACACAGCCAAGTCAACGCAGGACTGGCTTCGGGACAAGTCTTTGAATGTCCTTGAATGGCCCAGCCAGAGCCCAGACTTGAACCTGATCGAACATCTCTGGAGAGACCTGACAATAGCTGTGCAGCGATGCTCCCCATCCAACCTGACAGAGCCTGAGAGGATCTGCAGAGAAGAATGGGAAAACTCCCCAAATACAGGTGTGCCAAGCTTGTAGCGTCATACCCAAGGAGACTCGAGGCTGTAATCGCTGTCAAAGGTGCTTCAACAAAGTACTGAGTGAAGGGCCTGAATAATTATGTAAATGTTATATATTTCCGGGTTTTTATTTTGCAAAAATGTCTAAAAACCTGGTGTTGCTTTGTCATTATGGAGTATTGTGTGTAGATTGATGAGGGTATAAAACAACAACATATATTTCAGAATAAGGCTGTAATGCAACAAAATGTGGAAAAAGTGATAGGGTCTGAATAGTTTCTGAATGCACTGTAGATCCCATGTGCACACAAACACACGCACATTTTTCCCATCTTTAAAAAAGGGATGTGCTTTCCTTTTTTTACGACGCATGGATTGGAAAACTCTCCCCGATGTGACCTTCACGATATTAAGTTGTGCCTCTAGTGGAAGACTGAATGGAGCTAAATAAATCACGGTTCACATACTGGAGTCTCGTGTTTCCAGTGGATCGTGTGTATTAATATTGATGTCTTCAGCTATGTGGCGTACTTTGCGTGCCTGTCTGTGTCCACTCCAGGTGTTGACACGCGTCCATTCCCCCTCTAACGGTTTTGTGTTTATTCCAGGATGTAAACTGCAAAATACCATACCGCAAATCACATACCCATGTTTCAGATATGGAAATGAACTTAATGCGCTCTCTGATTTCTCAAGTATGACTTCTCATTGACTTTTTTATATTTACATATTAAGTCTTGCTGGACCAAGGCTAACTGAGATTGGATTTCTATTCAAAGCCTGCAAGCTTAGTGAAACAAAATCGCCTATGACACCAAGTCCTTTATCTCATGTTGTTACCAAAGCAGATGCAATACACAATACTTCATATACACAAAGATACATTTGTATGTTTCTGTCTCGCCAAACACCATTGAGCACATTTAATGTGAGTTGGCCCCAAGGAGAGCTACACTGGAGTTTGAAAAATGAAGAAACACCCAGCAACTCTGTTCATCCCTCTAGTCACTAGTCGTAGTTCCGACACGAATGTTCTCTGTCTGAATGATGCCAGCTGGCACGCTCTTCCAACAGGGTAGAGGAATCTAAGAGTAAAAACCCATGGAAGTGTAATGATTTAATCCTCCGAAATGCCTAAACGTGTCTTTCATGCTCTCAATGAAAAAGTCCCAAAGAGGACATCAAGTATAGAAACATGTCAGTTAGACCAACTTGTGGGTCTAACTGAAAGGCTGAAAGAACAAGTCAACATACTCTGCATGTGAATGAGGTGTGAAACAAGGCAAACGTGTAGTTTGAATGCCCTTCTGTAACTGTCCACTTTCCAGTCATTAAAATCCCCTCATCATCTTAGATCAATAAAATCAAGCCTTTTGTCCTTTCAAAGTAGGTCATCGGAAATAATAACAGTGTAACCTACAGAAAATGCCAGAGTGCCATTTGACTCCATCAACGTTTTACTGTGGGGGGGGGGGTCATTCTCTCTTGCCACATACTGTTATGTACTGTGTTGGATTAGTATTCTTATGACTTCGCTCAAGCAGATGCATCCTCTTTCCTACTTCCATGGTACTTAATCAGATCACATAGACATAGATGTTTGTGCCAGTTCTTAGAAAACAGCCCAAGTCTAAACTTATTGGGTTTAGGTTCAAAGGATCCACATGCCCGAAGCCAAATGTCGAACTGGAAAGCACCAGTGACGATGCCATTCTTCTTTTTTCGTTAGGCAACAGAACGGCACAATGGTTAATGGACGTAGCGCGACCACAACAGCAACATCAGTCAACTCACAGTAGCCGCAGCGCGTTCCCCCCTCAAAGACGAAGCCATTTGGTACGGGTCCATATCTGCGTAGGTCCGGGAGGTTCCACTGGCCGATGATAACAGGGGGGATGTCCCTGGCCAGAACCAGTAGGTTGTTACACAAGTGAAGGATCGCAGGCCCACTCTCCAACTTGGTGCCTGGTAAGATGCCAACGCTAAACCTATGGACTGGACAGAGAAGAAGAGAAGTTGAAAACCACTTAAACAAAAGACAATAAAAACAAATGAGGTCATTGACTTTATAAAAACGCATCCCATCATAGACTATGCCTCCCTCGGCTTTAATGGTAGGCAATAACTATAGAGGGACAGAGAAAACTATTTCATTCCAAACATTATTGCTCCAGTATGGCTTTGATTTAATTGCACAATAAAAATAAGGGGAAACAGTGGAGCGCATTGAGAGTGAGATCAGTAAACTGAATTAAGAACAGAGTAGAGCTCAGATCCGAAACCCAAACGTAATCAATCAGAGCCTGTCACTAACAACAATGTAATGGACTCAATATTTCCGTTAATGAGCAACATAAGAGGAAAGACAGGCCTGGCCAGAGTAGGAACATGTGCTGTGTGTCTGTTTATCTATTTGTTTTAAGTGGTGTGTGTGTGCGTGCGCGCGCGTGTGCGTGCATGGGAATTGTAAGTGTTTGAGAAACAGGGATTGAGTGTGTGTATAGGTTGGAGTTCCTCGATGCTAAACAGTAACTACATTAAAACACATGACTGATACCAGTGAGTAAACTCTGTTAGGTGAGAGATTGATGGCTTCGATGATGAAAAAATGTTGGCCAGTCCCGTCACATCAACGCTCAGTTTAAGAGATTCATGGGGTGACACAACTCACAACAAAAGCGCTGGCACACAGCAGACCTCAGCCACGGGCTGGCAGGTGACATTTCTACGTGCCTGGACACACTTCAGACCAGAGCACGACAATCAGTACACACACACACACAGTGGAACACATACACAGTGGAGTGGAACAGACACACATTGGCATACACATTGTATACACACACACAAATTGGCATAAACTTTGGACACACAGACATACACAGCACAGGGCAGCTGTGATATGTTCGCCTGACCATTCCAATTATACTCCACACAATATATTAATTACCTCTGTGATTTGTGACCTCTTTTACACTCATTTGTTCCACAACACAAATCAGTTGGACTCTGTGGAGTAATTGCATTAATAAACATTTAAAACAACCCCAGAACATCGAAAAGTCGAAGCAGATGTAAATGAATAGGTATTTCCAGGTGCTGACAGGGATATCATCAGACCCAACCCGCTATAACCTTTGTTTCCACACTAAATCAGTTATGAAACTGACATCTAAAACACCTCACCATAACATTATTTGGTTTGATGCCCATGTTACATGAATCCATATTACACAACACATGGGTCACCCAGAAGAGCATGTAATTGGAGAACACTGTCAACAAGGACCTACACATCAGACTACCTGTTGCCTATGCTGTAGCAGATACCGATGTGCCAGGTCAAGTTATACCAAGCTGATTGGACGCAACGCCTCACAGAGTAATACATATTATCTACTACCTACCTGGTGGCATAACACTTTCTTAGCCCCAGGCTTTGTTTTGGCCCCATGTTGATTCAACCACAGAAACACAAAAGCCTAAGACTTTGGGCCAAAACCTTTTGGAAGTTAAAACTTCAAAGTGGGAAAGACCTTTGCACACCTATTCATTTATTCTTAGGTTCTAAAAAAAAAAGAAAAAAAAAAAGAAGGCGAATCTAGTACAAAAACAAAACCCCAAATGAATCAACGCTCCCAAAAGGGATGTTTGGTTGTTAACAACTTCAGAAAAGAAAGTGTCCTACCTTCACCAAGACTGTAGCGGATGCGGATATCCCAGGCCAGCAGAGCCTCCTTGCCCTCGAAGCCCAGCACAGCAACCTGGCCCAGGCAGAGGATAGCCAGCGTGTAGTTTACCCCCTCATAGGACAGACCTGTCTCCAGTCCACAGATATCCTCCAAGGTGATGCTGCCCTTCTCCCGGTGGCCCTGGGCTTTATCCGACTTGTCTTTGTAGACGAGAAGTACCAAACAGTCTAGGAAAATGGGGAGAAAAAAAGAGAACATAACAAAAACCTTACAATTGACAAAATACTGATGGTCTGTAACATACAGGTTCAGTTTTCTGGACACAGATGACAACTTAAAAGCATGTTCAGGAAACCTCCAATGAAATTGCTTTTTAGTCCAGGACTAGTCTTAATCTGTGTTCAGGAACCTAGCTCACAGTCCTAGTTGTTGGTGAATGTTGAGGCTAGGCATGATAGGAACTTAAATACAACCAGAAAAGTGTGTTACACATTGAGTTACCATAGTACTGAGAAACATTCCAGGGAATAGGGTGAAGTGAGAATCAATTTGAGCTTTTAAAAAACAGGTACTCCTTGAACAGTTAGGCAAAAAAGTTAAACGTGTATCGTATAGTGTCGTATCACATCGTCCTGTACTGTATTATATTGCACTGTACTAAATTGAAGTGTAGTGTACTGTACTGACTGTTCGGATGTGAGAGGATGAGATGGGGAGGGGAAAAAAAAGAGAGAGTAAAGTAACATTAGAATATGTCAGTTCTTATACTCGACTTCAGTGGATCCCTGCTGTCTAGGGAAGAAATACGACTGAAATAAATGGTCCATCAAAAGGACTCTGACTTCACTATAAAATCCTGGAATGCTACACTCAACACAATAACTCCATACGCAACTTTTGCACTTTCAGCCAGCCTGTTGACAGCATGGCTAACTCCCATAATAGGCCTATGCCATTTAAAACATGCTGATTGTTCTCTAGTCCAGTCTCATCATCACTCAAGGTGATAAAACGATAACAGGCCTACTGTAAGTACCAGTACCCTTTGACACGGCATGAAAGTCAGAGGGTAGCCTACAGATATCTTGAGTGCTTGGCATTTACTGTGGCTGTACAGGCACGGTGAAGATAGACAGTAGTCGGTGACGGAGGCCTCCTCGCACATCTCTTTGGCACTTTCGAAGTACAATCACAGTGTCAACTGACAAAACAAGACCTTTTATTATCTCTGTCACATACACACTGGCGCCAAGCGCACGCACGCACGCACGCACGCACACACACACACACACACACACACAGCTCACACATGACAGTGGACAGCTGAGATAACAGGGACTTCAAAGGGACGAGGAATGGTTGCATCCAACCTCGGCCTAGTCCATTAAACACCTAGGGACGGTCAGAGCCCAGATAGGCAAAGAGAAGGAGGCTATAGTGTAACACAATATGGCTGCTCCATCTATTTCCACTGCGGTTGCATAATCAAAGTGCGGAAGAGCATGAAAGCCCATGTCTTTTTGAGTTACCCCACTTTAAAGCATGAAATGTCAGTCAATGGTGCAAAACAGTTGGCGCCCGCTGCCCTGCAAGTCTTCAATGCGTGCAAATGATTTCCATTGGAGAATAGTAGTCTATTCATGTGGTATCCCACAATCACAATAAGATGCACTGAAGAAAAGTCAACACTTCACTAGAGTGCATTATCTGAACATATAATAAATAAACACAATAATTATAACATAGTAAGGGTAATCACTTCCAATCATAAGACTATAGTTTAAATTCTTTATAATTACAGACATTTTACTATAGGCCTACATTTTCTACATTGTATTTACAGCTTAATTGACTGATATTCATGGTTATAAACCAGTTATACTGGTATATGAAGAAGGCACAATGATTCCCGAAACGTTGGCGTTTTAACCAATCAATTACTTGGGAGTTTATACATATGGATGTGCGACTCTGTTTTTATACACTAGTTATTTACACGCTGCAGAAGCCTCTGTAAATGTAGCCTAGTAGCCTACCAGAACACATGAACTTTAATACAGGGGCCACCAGGATAGCCAAAGTTCTGAATGAGCAACCTGAAATTCAAACCTATCTGATATCAGCACAGTGGCCTATGCATGAGAAAATATTTCATTCCATGGCATGCAATAATGGAACTTCGTTTCCAGTTGCTTTTCATTTGGGATGTTTAGTAAATGACAAACATAAATTATTTATCAATTTACTAGGGTAGTAATAGACCACGGCAGTAAACTTCCGAATGAAATGGTTTTAAATTACCACATACATTTAACAAAGACAAACGTTGTAAAGCTGTGCGCTGTTATTCCAACAACGTGTATGATATTACGCGCGTTGAAATGTCGAACAGAATGAGCGACGTACCTGCTACAGGCGATGGCTTGCGAAGTACGACCCACCTAGTCTTCCACTGAAAGAGATAAGCGTACAAAATTGACGCTAGCGTTAATATGCCGAATAACTTTGAAGCACATGCTAATTCAATTAATTATTTAGTTTTGTAAACACCTTTTTTCCATCTCTGAATTTGACATATCCTTCCACGACAACCGAATCCGTCATCTTCAGTCATGGTTCCAAACAGCTGCAGTGTCGCTGTCCCGTGCCCGAATGAGGGGTCACTTTCAAAATAGCTTTAGACTACTGGTGAGGGGCGCACACTCGTTTCGTGCACCCCCCTCTGGCACCAACACACAGAACCGCACACACCCAATTAAGACATTTTCCTGGATATTTTTTCAGCAGGTGATTTTTCAAGAGGTGATATTTAACCGAAATATAAGTATAATAAAATCTGCTTGCAATTGACTCTAAGATTAATTCCAATTTATAAAATATTAAATTGTTATAATCTGGGAGTGGTTCACTAAGACAGAAATAATGTACAGTTACAGGGACCCCTTCATCAAATTACGATTTTTCAAGACAGGTGGACGTACACGTTTAACAACATTTAAAATGTTTATTCAGTCACAAAATAATATTTATTTCACAGTTGTGTAAATATCACTATTCTTCCACAGTATGTACACATAGTACATATAAAAAATACCAGCTGTAATGTCCATTTATTTAGGCTTGGGCTTGCGCTTGATAATTGTGTTGATCCAGTTCACGTAGTTAACGACTTTGGTGTAGACGCCAGGCTTCCCAGTCTTTCCACAGCCATCGCCCCAGCTGATAACTCCATACAGGAAGCTGACATCATCCTTCACACAAGCCAGGGGGCCTCCTGAGTCACCCTGGGGAAACACACATACGCAGAGCGGCACACACGCAGACACACACACACATACACGCACACAAACAACAAACAATGAGTCATCCCTTTGAAACTTTATATTACACACACCAATATAAACCAATTCCATTCCTACCTAAACGCAATATTTGTCATTACAACACATAAACAAGGTGGGAAGTTAACCATAACTTTATATTAAAAAGAAAGCAACTGAAGGCCATGCAATTCTTACAGCAGCCTCCATGTGCATGTTCTGTGAACCAAAAGCGGAACTAGCATTTTGGGGGCTGTAAGCTAGATTTGGTTGGGGCCCCCTCACCCCCACCCCCACCTTGAGGGCAAAACATTTTAGTGGCCTCCATTTTGACGGCGGAGAGAACAATTTCAGCATTAAAGTTAATGTCCTGCAATTCTACAAATGTTTCCATAGAGCATAGGGAAAAAATGCTATTGTTCGCAGGTCCTATGAGCAGCACGTTGTCTGCGTATAGGCAGAGCTGCTTGTTCTGTAAACTTTTGCCCAGTGGTTCCTCCATATTATACAGTATATTTTTTTATTTAACTAGACAAGTCAGTTATGAACACATTCTTATTTACAATGACGGACTACCCTGGCCAAACCTGGACGACGCTGGGCCAATTGTGCGCAGCCCTATGGGACTCCCAATCACGGCCGGATGTGATTCAGCCTGATTCACACAATACACATCGTTATCTCATGGCTGGCTGTACCATCTACAAGAAAACATTATCTAAATCATTCTATTCCAATTTGGGTCCAGAGAGCCCTAGATCTATGCACCATTACCTGGCAGGCATCCACACATCGGTTGGTCCCGGCACAGACCATGTTGGAGGTCACATGGTTGCCGTAGACTTCAGGCAGGTTACACCTCTCAAACGGGACAATCCTCACCCCGGCCTCCTGCAGGTTGGTGTATTTATTTGCCTCTTTGGAAAAATAAGACAAACAAATCAGTAATGAAAGGGATATAGTCATATACTATAAGCATTTGGTCATATGGAAACAGTGTCATCCATGAGACATTCATGTAAAGACATGAATAGGAAGGACGGGCCTATACGGGAGCGCACATGATTGGATATGATGCATATATGCCTATTTGAGATGTTACCGTGTAGTTTTCAAGGTGATATGAAACATTCAAGACCATAATGACATATCTGACCACCACACTAGAGTGAAAGACACACAATGAAGCAGAAAGCAATGAAGCAAGGAAGTTTTTGACACAACACTTACTCTCATGCATGTGGCCCCAGCCAGTAATCTGACAGCAGTATTGGTCCGGGAAGGTCATGTCTTTATTGGGCAGGCAGATTGGCCGTATAAAGGGGCTCTTTTTTACACAGCGGCCATCTTGTTTTTTCAGTTTCACAAGAACTGTTGGAATGGAAACATTCTCATCATAACACAGGAAAATGTGACAAGGAGTCAATAGCAGGTGTTATTTTTCTGAACCTGTATTTAACCTTCAAGTAGGTAAAATCGAGAACCGCTGTTCATTTCCAATGATTACGCCCTTCATCAGGTGAAACATCCAAAATAAGTTACAGCACGCTGTATGATGTACTGTCATCGTTACTCAAATGTCGAATCATGAAATCACAGAACGATTGCTGCACTATTGAATAATGTCTGTTTTGCTTTCAGAAAAGAGAAGAAAAAGAGAGAAGTGTAAGTCCCCTCGAAATGGATGCAGATGCCCGGAGACTGTCACACTCAAATGTGTGTGTCAGTGTGTGTGTGTTCACATTGGAGCCAGCTGTTCCAAGATGCACAGCTGTGAGTGCAGACAGAGTGTGTGCTGCAGACAGGCAGACTGGCATGTGTGAGTGTTTTTGTTAGTCTATGTGTGGGCGAGTGTGGTAGTTTTTGGATGATGTGTGTGAGTCAGTGTACGAGCGTGTGCTATAATGTCAACTTTGAGTGAGTGTTTGAGCGTGTGTGTTTGCTAATAGTCAGTGTGAGTGAATAGGAACGTGAAATAATAGATTTACCAATGTCATGGAGAGTTGGATTGAAAACAGAGAAACGCTCTGGAAAGATGTACTTCTCCACTCCAAAGGTTTTGGTGTCAGGAGTCGTAACGTTGAACTTATGCTGACCCAGAATCACACGAATCTTTGACACAAGGGGACTGAGGACAGACACATCATTCTCTGTCATTAGTAGCACATTGTAGGATAATTATGTCACATGAATTAAACTGAATGCAATGACACTTATTTTGTATGATATTAATACCCTGGGGCTTTATGTATCAAGTATCTCAGAGTAAGAGTACTGATCTAGGGCCAGGTTCCCCCCCGTCCATGTCATTTCTGTCA